>NC_135598.1:2990625-3298750 GCF_965152235.1 Eretmochelys imbricata | reverse complement strand
AAATCTGTGTCAATTTCACTGAACAGATTTGGTTGAAGAAAAAAAAATCTCAGTAAATTTCAGGAAAAAAAAATCAAAGTGTTTTGTTTTGCCAGGCTTTGCCCCAGAGGTGGTTGCATTTCAGCTATAGTCAAGCTGATGTGTGTTTGTAGAATGCTTTTGAGATTAAAACTTTTTCAAGGAATAAAATCATCTATAATCAAGGATATCTGTCTGCCCAGTGATCATAGAATCATAGAATATCAGGGTTGGAAGGGACCTCAGGAGGTCATCTAGTCCAACCCCCTGCTCAAAGCAGGACCAATCCCCAATTAAATCATCCCAGCCAGGGCTTTGTCAAACCTGACCTTAAAAACTTCTAAGGAAGGAGATTCCACCACCTCCCTAGGTAACGCATTCCAGTGTTTCAGCACCCTCCTAGTGAAAAAGTTTTTCCTAATATCCAACCTAAACCTCCCCCACTGCAACTTGAGACCATTACTCCTTGTCCTGTCCTCTTCCACCACTGAGAATAGTCTAGAACCATCCTCTCTGGAACCATCTCTCAGGTAGTTGAAAGCAGCTATCAAATCCCCCCTCATTCTTCTCTTCCGCAGACTAAACAATCCCAGTTCCCTCAGCCTCTCCTCAAAAGTCATGTGTTCCAGACCCCTAATCATTTTTGTTGCCCTTCACTGGACTCTCTCCAATTTATCCACATCCTTCTTGTAGTGTGGGGCCCAAAACTGGACACAGTACTCCAGATGAGGCCTCACCAATGTCGAATAGAGGGGGACGATCACGTCCCTCGATCTGCTCGCTATGCCCCTACTTATACATCCCAAAATGCCATTGGCCTTCTTGGCAACAAGGGCACACTGCTGACTCATATCCAGCTTCTCGTCCACTGTCACCCCTAGGTCCTTTTCCACAGAACTGTGCCTAGCCATTCGGTCCCTAGTCTGTAGCGGTGCATTGGATTCTTCCGTCCTAAGTGCAGGACACTGCACTTATCCTTATTGAACCTCATCAGATTTCTTTTGGCCCAATCCTCCAATTTGTCTAGGTCCCTCTGTATCCTATCCCTGCCCTCCAGCGTATCTACCACTCCTCCTAGTTTAGTATCATCCGCAAATTTGCTGAGAGTGCAATCCACACCATCCTCCAGATCATTTATGAAGATATTGAACAAAACCGGCCCCAGGACCGACCCCTGGGGCACTCACCTTGACACCGGCTGCCAACTAGACATGGAGCCATTGATCACTACCCAGCTTGGAGTGATTAAGCATCCTATTTGCCACATTATGCACATTTACAAACCATGCAGCAAGCTCTGTGCTAGAGTGAGCAGCCAAAATGTCACGGCTTGCACCCACTTATGCCAAGGCCAGGTTTGGTCCTGTATGTTCATGGGGCAGGCTGACATTCTGGATCTTAGAGCAGCGGCTCAGCCCTCAGAGCCCAGGGACAGAGGGAGGCAATGTGATTTTAAGCCACCTTTGCGGTTGTCTAATTCTAGGCTGATGTGATCCCTGGGGAACCTAGGCAACCCAAGCCTAGCTACCTGCAGGCAGCAGCACTATACAGAATTACTGCCAAGGCATCTGCTAAGGCCCCGCCCCTGTCCCAGGCATGCACACGCCCCTTTCAAAGAGGGCCTCATGACAGCATGCACCGGTGTTACTCAGTTCTTGCATTCTGGGGGTGGGAAGGCAGAAATCCATTATATTGCCAGAGCAGGAAGGAGAATCCCTCTTCAATTCTAAGGTCAGCAGGGGCCATTATGATCACCTAGTCTGACGTTCTGCAGAACACAGGCTGGAGACCTGCCCCACTAATTCCTGCATCCCACTCAGCTTCTGGTTGAGCTGGAGCAGATCTTTCTGAAAGAGGCCTCCACTCTTGATTTAAAGACTCCAAGTGACAGAATCCACCACATCTCCAGGTACGCAAATCCAGTGGTTAATTCCTCCCCCGGAACAACTGGCACCTTAGGGCTAGTCTGAATTTTCCAGCTTTAGCTTTCAGACATTGGATTTTGTTCTGCCCTTTTCTGCTCATTTAAAGAGTCCTTGGCTGTCAGGAATCTTCTCGTCTCAGTACCTGTGGTGTGTGATCAAGTCACCATTTGGATAGGCAATGAGCACACGCACACTCTCACACACACACTCTTAAGGTGAAGATTCAGGGTCTGATCTCAGAGTTTAAGGGACCTTTCACCCCGCAGTGACTGGTTCAAAGCCAGCCCGGTTAGCAGCTGCTCTTGACGGCTCCTCTCAGGTGGTCTGTTCAGTAGCCTGCATGAAAGGACTCTAGTCTCAGTCCTGCTCCCAGGGGTCAGAAATCCACATTACAATAGCTGTCCTCAGCAGAGGGGCCAAGGGTGGAATGGACCTAGAGAGTGGGCTGAAACTCAGTGGCCTGGTCACTGCCTGTTCTGTGGGAAAAAGCATCATCCCTGCCCTCTCGCCAGCTCAACAGCCCCAGGAAAGACTCACGCTCTCTAAACTAAAGCCTGGTTCCCTGCCCTGCTGAGGCCCAGCTACTGCCCTAAATGGGATTCTGTACCAGAGGCCAGCGGCTGCTGCGTACCTCGCTTCAGGAGGCTGGTCCGTCCGTCCAGGCTGCAGTTCCAGCGCTCACTGAGGAACTGGTATTGGCACTCCATGACGCTGAGCCGGATGGCATCCCGCAGGGTCTCCGCCAGCCCTGGCTCCCGCTGGCAGAGCCTTTTCTGCTTACGGGACAGCTTGAGCAAGTCACACTGCTTCAGGTGTGCCTTCCCCTGGGCAGGGTTCGTGGAGGGGCCCAGTGAGGGAAGATGGGTCAGACCTTCCTTCCCGGTCAGGCTGAGAGGGGAGAAAGGGAGAGAGGTGAGCCCATGGACCGTGGCCAACGGACTGACTGGAGGGAGCTTCCGAAAGCTGTCAGTGAGAACGTGGCTCAGTTACCAGCTCAGAGAACCGGCCAGTAGAGCTGGTGAAGAACTGATTTAAAAACTAAAAATAATAATTAAAAATAATTGGTTTGGGTGGAACCAAATGCGACGCTGGCGAATCAGAATGGTTGACAAATGTCAACCATTTTGTTCAACCAGAAATTAACAGATTCATTTGATTTTTGGGCACTTATTCACATAAAAGCAAAGGGCTGGAGTCACAAAACAGCCAGAAGAGGAAGTGACATCACCAACCACCTTATAGTCTTTAGCCCAATGGTTCAAGCACTCACCTGGACCATGGAAGATCCCGGTTCAATTCCCCCATGTCTGATGCGGAGAAGGAATTTGGACTTAGGCCTCGCATGTTGCACGGAAGTGGCCTATCTACTGGGCTAAGAGGTACACTGGTGTGTGCCTCTCCCTCTCCTGTTGAAGCAGTTCGACTGCAGATAAATAATGCAAGGGTCACTGGAGCAGGCATATGAACATGGGTCTCCCCACCCCCACGAGCGTGCCCTGACTGAAGAGTCAGCTCCGCTCTCTCTGGCCCAATGACCAGTCAAGTGTTTTATACAGCTTCAGCAGGAGAGACAGAGAACCTGCCCCAGAATAGCGAACAGCTCAGAGGTTCGGGCACTTTCCTGCAATGTGGGAAACAAGTTCAGATGCCATCTCCGCATCAGACAGGAGGCAAATTGAATCTGGGTCTTTTCCGTCCTGGGTGAATGTCCCAGCACTAGGGTAAGAGCTGTAAGTAAGAAGGCAGCCCCACATTTTCTTCTCCAGTTTGGGAATGGTGCCCATTTCCCTGACATGTTTAACCAACACTTTTTGGCAAACTCACATCAGATTCACAAATTGTTTCGAGTCCACTGAAAATGCATTTTTCAGGTAAAAATGATTCACCCAGCTCCCCAAGGCACTGCAGCTCAAGCCACTGGCCCATCAGATCTGGTGTGCCATCTCCAGAACTGATTAAGGCCAGTACAGGCCCTGATGGGCCAATGGCCTGATGCTGCAGAGTAAACAGAAGATACACACCCCCATAACACACCCATCATCACCCACTGCAGAGCACCAACAGGGAAGCTTCCTCACAGGCCTCTAATGGATCAGGTTATGCATCAAGCCTGCAGCTCAAGTTAGGATTGCCAATTTTGGTTGGATGTATTCCTGGAGATTACATTATATCACATTGATCTTTAATTCCTGGATATGCCAGGACAATCCTGGAGGGTTGGCAACCCTAGCTCAAGGACCTGTGTTTGGCATACCCAGCATTTCCACAATCACACATTGTTTGTCTACATGCTCATAGACCGGTTACTGCACGAGGATGTGGCAGGTTGCTACATGTCACAATTCATGTGACTGTACTTACTCATAGGCATATTGATCACATTGACTGAGGCCATTTGTAAACCTCTACAGTGCTGCGATAGGATATGGCCAGCATGAAAGAAGAGACTATGGCTAAGGGCTGTCCGGACCCTGCTAACGAGCCCAGGGGAGAGTTCCAGGGTCTCTCAGAGTCTGCCAATAAGGGCAGCGAGTGCTTTATAAATACCTGGAGTCCCAACAAGTATCTCCAGCCGACATTAACCCTTGGAGATTCCAGAATCATTGTACACGGCCGGTCAGTCCGAGCTTCCCTCTCCGCTCCTGCCCCCAGAGCACACACCCTGCTACATCTCACCAATTCCCAGACCAAGCCTCTGCAAGGTCACTCAACATCAGCCAAGCGAGCAGCTGCTGGGCTCACCCTTGGGGGCTGCACAGCAGGATCTAAGCCATGAGGTGTGTCCACAGAAACTAGCAAGCTGTGCAGCAGCCTCAGCAGCATGGACTCAGGCAGGGGAATGATAGCATCTGCTCATGGATGAGGAGTTTCAGGAGTAAGCATGGAACACTCCTTCTCAATCGTGGCCCAGAGCTCTCCCTGGCAGCCAGAGGGAGACACTAGTTAATCATTAAACTGGGCTGGGAAACTGGTAAGTTTCCAGTCTATCAAACCCAAAGGTCTTTCTCAGCAGCAGCCTAGGGAGAGAGCATTCTCATCTTTACACAGTCACCCACACTCCTTCCTGCAGCAGGGTCCCTCAGCAAGCTTTGCCTTTGCCAAGCAGACTATCTGGCCAGGTGCACGCGTTTCCCCGACAGAGGAGACCCTGCATATACTCCAAGATTACTGACACAAACAGTGGAAATTCCAGAACAGTGAGTACTATGGGTATCCACCCCCCATCCCCACCATCAAGTTCTGGCTCAGCACAAGCACAGAGCTGTGTTAACCTGTGGAACTCATTGCCACAACATGCCAAGTCAAAGATCTCATTAAGTTTTTTTTTTTAAAAAAGGGATTAGATCTATAGGAATATCTTCCTGAATTATCCCAGCTAGGATAGACACAGTAGAGGGATATCAACCTTCATGATTTAGGGCACAAGCCAGGGGTTAAGAGCAAGCATCCCCCATGGACATGTTACTGCATAGCTATTCATTAATTCAGCTTTTACATCTTCCTCCAAAGCATCTGAGAGGCTATTGGACTGCAAGGACCATTGGTCTGACTGACTATGGTGCATATCTGGCCCCTATTCCCCACAGGACCTGAGCACCTCACAGTCTCAGGGTATGTCAGCTGCACCACTGTACACACAAGAGCGACAGAAGGGGCTTTCCACCCTTGTAGTAAAACCGCCCCGGACCTAGCAGCATCTACAATGTGGGCTAGGTCAAACTAACCATGTTGCAAAGGGCATGACATCTCCCACAGCCCTGAGCAATGGAGCTAGGCAGACCTAAGTTGTACATGTGGCTTATGCTTTAATGATTTGTCCACCCAATGCCCTGCGAGGCAGGGCAGTGCTGTTCTCCCCATTTTCAGATGGGAAATGGAGGCAGAGTCTAAGCAACTTGCTCAAGGTCATAGAACCACAGGGCTAGAAGGGACCACAAGGCTCATCTGGTCTAACCCCTTGCCAAGATGCAGGATTTGTTGTATCTAAACCAGCCAAGGCAGATCCAGCCTCCTTCTGAAAAGCTCCAGTGAAGGAACTTCCACGACCTCCCAAGGTATCTGTTCCATTGTCCTATAGTTCTTACAGGGAGGGAGTTTTTCCTGAAATTTAATCTAAATCTGCTCTGCTGCAGTTTGAACCCATTGCCTCTTGTCCTGCCCTCTGTGGCAACAGAGAACAACTTTTCTCCATCTTTTTTACAGCAGCCTAATATCTGAGGGTGGCTATCATTTCCCCGCTTAATCTCCTTGTTTCCGAACTCAACATACCCCGTTCCTTCAGCCTTTGCTCATATGGCTGCATTCCACCCTTCTGATCATCTTTGTCACTCACCTCTGGATCCTTTCCAGTTTCTCTACATCCTTTCTATACATTTATAACCAAAATTGGACACAGTACTCCAGCTGAGGCCTAACCATCACTGAGTAGAGCAGAACTATCAGCTTCCATGACTTGCACTTTTAGGTTGCATTAACAGAGGCATAGCATGCATTTGCTATTTTTTGCAACAGCATCACATTGTTGACTTATGTTGAGGCTGTGATCCACCACAACTCCCAGATCCTTCTCAGCGGTGCTGCTGCCAAGCCTGTTATCCCCCATTTTGTCTTTGTGCGTTTGTTTTTTCTTCCTTAAGTGTAGCACCTTACATTTATCTTTGTTGAATTTCATTTTGTCGTCTATAGCTTAGTTCTCCAATTTATCAAGATACCTTTGAATTTTCGCTCTGTCCTCCAAAGTGTTTGCAACTCCCCCTAGCTTTGTGTGATCTGTGACTTTGATCAGTATATTCTCTAGTCCTACATCTAGGTCATTAATAAAGATGTTAAACACCACCAGACCCAGAACCGAACTCTGTGGAACCCCACTTGAGACCTCTCTCCAATCTGACATAATTCCATTAATAGTTACTCTTTCTTTGTGGTTGTTAAACCAATGATCTATCCCCTTAATGATAGTTCTACCAAGCCCCCATTTCTCCAGCTTTCTTAGGAGAATAGCATGGCTTTTGACACAATCCCACATGACAAAGCCCAGGTATATTATGTCTACCACATTCCCCCAACCACCAAACCGGTTACCTTGTAAAGAAAGAAATCAAGCTGCTTTGTTCACAGTAAATACATGAGGACTCCATCATCCAGGTATTCGTAAATTGAATGTTTTGTACATTGCTCTAGGAGCTTCCCAGGTACCAAGGTCAGGCTGATGGGTCTATAGTTCCCTGGCTCTTCCTTTTTAAAAGTCACACAGGAAGCCTGTGCCAGAGCAGGAAACTGACCCTAGATCTCCCAAGATCACGGCTAGCTCCCAGCTGTTTCTATGCAATGGAACAGCCACATGAAAGGAGTTTGCAAAAAGAAAAGGAGGACTTGTGGCACTTTAGAGACTAACAAATTTATTTAAGCATAAGCTTTCGTGAGCTACAGCTCACTTCATCGGATGCATTCAGTGGAAAATACAGTGGGGAGATTTATATACATAGAGAACATGAAACAATGGGTGTTACCATACGCACTGTAACGAGAGCGATCAGGTAAGGTGAGCTATTACCAGCAGGAGAGTGGGTGGGGGGGGGGAGAGAAACCTTTTGTAGTGATAATCAAAGTGGGCCATTTCCAGCAGTTGTCAAGAACGTCTGAGGAACAGTTTGGTGGGGGCGGGGGGAATAAACATGGGGAAATAGTTTTACTTTGTGTAATGACCCATCCACTCCCAGTCTTTATTCAAGCCTAATTTAATGGTGTCCAGTTTGCAAATTAATTCCAATTCAGCAGTCTCTCGCTGGAGTCTGGTTTTGAAGTTTTTTTTGTTGAAGAATTGCCACTTTTAGGTCTGTAATCGAGTGACCAGAGAGATTGAAGTGTTCTCCAATGGGTTTTTGAATGTTATAATTCTTGACATCTGATTTGTGTCCATTTATTCTTTTACATAGAGACTGTCCAGTTTGGCCAATGTACATGGCAGAGGGGCATTGCTGGCACATGATGGCATATATCACATGGGTAGATGTGCAGGTGAATGAGCCTCTGATAGTGTGGCTGATGTGATTAGGCACTATGATGGTGTCCCCTGAATAGATATGTGGACACAGTTGGCAACGGGCTTTGTTGCAAGGATAGGTTCCTGGGTTAGCGGTTCTGTTGTGTGGTTGCTGATGAGTATTTGCTAGAGGTTGGGGGGCTGTCTGTAAGCAAGGATTGGCCTGTCTCCCAAGATCTGTGAGAGTGATGGGTCGTCCTTCAGGATAGGTTGTAGATCCTTGATCGAGAGGTTTTAGTTGGGGACTGAAGGTGATGGCTAGTGGCGTCCTGTTATTTTCTTTGTTGAGCCGGTCCTGTAGTAGGTAACTTCTGGGTACTCTTCTGGCTCTGTCAATCTGTTTCTTCACTTCCGCAGGTGAGTATTGTAGTTGTAAGAATGCTTGACAGAGATCTTGTAGGTGTTTGTCTCTGTCTGAGGGGTTGGAGCAAATGCGGTTGTATCGTAGAGCTTGGCTGTAGACAATGGATCGCGTGGTGTGGTCTGGATGAAAGCTGGAGGCATGTAGGTAGGAATAGCGGTCAGTAGGTTTCCGGTATAGGGTGGTGTTTATGTGACAGTCGCTTATTAACACCGTAGTGTCCAGGAAGTGGATCTCTTGTGGGACTGGTTCAGGCTAAGGTCGATGGTGGGATGGAAATTGTTGAAATCATGGTGGAATTCCTCAAGGGCTTCTTTTCCATGGGTCCAGATGATGAAGATGTCATCAATGTAGCACAAGTAGAGTAGGGGCGTTAGGGGATGAGAGCTGAGGAAGCGTTGTTCTAAGTCAGCCGTAAAAATGTTGGTATACTGTGGGGCCATGCGAGTACCCATAGCAGTACGGCTGACTTGAAGGTCTCCATTGTCCCCAAATGTGAAATAGTTATGGGTAAGGACAAAGTCACAAAGTTCAGCCACCAGGTTTGCCGTGACATTATCGGGGATAGTGTTCCTGATGGCTTGTAGTCCATCTTTGTGTGGAATGTTGGTGTAGAGGGCTTCTACATCCATAGTGGCCAGGATGGTGTTTTCACGAAGGTCACCGATGGATTGTAGTTTCCTCAGGAAGTCAGTGGTGTCTCGAAGGTAGCTGGGAGTGCTGGTAGCATAGGGCCTGAGGAGGGAGTCTACATAGCGAGACAATCCTGCTGTCAGGGTGCCAATGCCTGAGATGATGGGGTGTCCAAGATTTCCAGGTTTATGGATCTTGGGTAGCAGATAGAATACCCCAGGTTGGGGTTCCAGAGGGGTGTGTGTACGGATTTGTTCTTGTGCTTTTTCAGGGAGTTTCTTGAGCAAATGGTGTAGTTTCTTTTGGTAACCCTCAGTGGAATCAGAGGGTAATGGCTTGTAGAAAGTGGTGTTGGAGAGCTGCCTAGCAGCCTCTTGTTCATATTCCGACCTATTCATGGCGACAACAGCACCTCCTTTGTCAGTCTTTTTGATTATGATGTCAGAGTTGTTTCTGAGGCTGTGGATGGCATTGTGTTCTGCACGGCTGAGGTTATGGGGAATTTGTTACAATCCCACAACACTGTCCTATGGACTTTGCAGCCATGTTTATCAGGACAAATACAGGCCTTGCAGAGAACTAAACCAAATCATCAATACAGCTGGCGACATCTCTCAGAGTAAACTTTTTTTACCAAAACATGCTGATTTGGGTCAACAAATTTGGGTTAATTTTGCCAAATTGTTTCAGCCAAATATATATATATATATATATATATATAAAAACATTTACAACATTATCAGACTGGCACATTTTGATTAGAGACAAGGTGGGTCAGGTAATATCTTTTACTAGACCAACTTCTGCTGGTGGAAGAGATACACTCCTCTCCAGGTCTGGGACAAGAAACAGAGGGCTTGTCTACACTGGAAACACTACACTGGTGCAGCTGCTGTGTAGACATTACTTCTGGCAACAGAAGGCTAGCTAGGGCCGGTCTGCACGGCATGGTTAGGCTAATGCAAGGCAGTGTATGTCAGCTGAACTGTGGATGGGTCTACACTTAAAATGTCACTCCTGCCAATGTCAGTGCCCCACTACACGGGCATAACACCTCCGTCTTCCCAAGCAGCAGAGTCATGGTGTATGTAGTTAAAATGACGCAGTGGTAGCATAGACACTGCATTACGCAGGTCGAAGGTTACTGGCCTTCAGGAAACGTCCCCCAGGTCCCACCCTGATGGCTCTGGTCACTGTTGTGAACTCCACTGCCCAGGAGTCAGGTGGACATGAACCGCCCCTCCCCTTTAGAGCCCTGAAAACTTTTGAAATTCCTTTTCATGGTTGTCTGGCTTGGTGAGCACACCAAGCATCTCCATTTTGTGTGTGTAACTGCCCAGCTGACCAGGCCAACTACACACTGCAGACACTCCTACCGGGAATACACAAGAGGTATTCGCAAACAGGAAAGAAGTACTAGTGGCACCTTAGAGACTAGTCCTCCTGTTCTTTTTGCAAATACAGACTAACATGGCTGCTACTCTGAAACAAGAGGTATTGGATCTCCCGGGCCTGTGGGGAGAAGAGGTCGTGCAGACCCAGCTCCGACCCGTCTGTAGAAATGAGGACATCTATGAGCAGATTGCTCAGGGGATGCCGGAGAAAGGCTCCGCAGGAATGGCTGCGCCACATGAAAGTCAATGAGCTGTGGTAGGCAGACCAGAAAGCCAGGGAGGCCAACAATCGATCAGATACAGAGTCACAATCCTGCTGGTTTTACAAAAAGCTGAAAGCTGTCTTTGGCAGAGACCCCACCATCACCCCCAAGAGCTCTGTGAATACTTCAGAGGAACCAGAGTCACAGCCCCCTCCTGTGAACAGCAAGGAGGAGGAGGAGGAGGAGGAGTGTGGGGGACAAATGACTGGGGATCCAGTAGCACAGCAAGCCAGGGCATGTTTTTGACTCCACCGGAGTCCAGCCAGTTGAGCATAGGCAAGCCTGATGCAGGGGAAGGCGCATCTGGTAAGTACACGGTTTGCTTTGACATTACAGGGATGGAACCCCCAGAATAGCCGGACATCTGTTGATTTACTCATTTAGACTTGTGGTAGAAGAGGTAGTGAAACAAGCAAGAGGTGGAGTTGCTATCTGCTTTTCATTCCCCGCTAGAATTAGTGCAGCGGGATGTCCTGTGAATCTGTCATAGAGATCTTGACGAAACTTTCATGGAGCTGCTCTGCAATCCTCTGCTGAAGGTTTCTGGGGAGGGCTGAGTCACTGTGCCTCAGTGGGTCACAGCTGAAGATGCCAAATTCAGGACAAACTGCTGAGAAATAGGACAGGCTCACCCCAAACAGGTGGTTATTCTCTCATTAGATTATACCAAGCCAGTAACAAAAGTAAACTTCTGTTTCACCACCCTGGTCAACAGGCAGCCAAAGATGCAGTCTCCTTAGGCTGTCCAGCCTTTGTCTCACCACCCAGATCCTAGACTGATGAGTGGTTACTGAAAACCAATTTAATCAAACATAGGGTTCTTCTAATCCCAAGAGATCAGCCACATAGTCAAGTCAATATACAATTCAGGTCTTACCCAATAATCATGCTGTTTCCAATCCTTAAGTAAAAGCTAAAGGTTTAATAATAAAAGAAAAAAAGAGTTAATAATGGTTAATAGATCATATACATACAAATAATTGCAAAGTCCTTATTTCTGGTTGTGCTACCTTTATTCTGGTAGCAGTGATGGTATAGATTGCTGGATAGTAAAGTCTCTCTGGTAGCTTCCAAAAGATTGGAAGACCCTCAGTCCATAGTTCAAAATGCTCCTTTTGGTTGTAAATCCACAGTCCGGATACTCAGGGCAGGAAAGAGGCAAAATGGTGATCTCAGGGGTCTTCTATATCCTTTGCCATGTTCCTGGAAATTTACTGTTTCAAACAAAGCTCCCAGTCCAGTCTGTAGAAAGTTATTAACTCAAGATGGAGTCCAGGGTCACATGAGCATAGCATATCACATGTTCTTACATAGTTTGAGGACTCATAGCGGCAGCCATTACCCATATTCTTGCCGAGGTGTCCACAGGAAGAGCTATCTGGGCAGAATGAGTTTCTTCTATGGCCCATTGTGAGAACTAAGTGTCCTGGATGGGCCATCAACACACAGCTGTCTAGTCTTAATGTAAATGTTACTTGGTGGGCATTAGCCAGGAATACAACCCAGGCATGCCACCAGTACATAGCAAATATTCATAACTTTAGATACAAAGATGATGCATGCATATAAACAGGATAATCAATCATAACTTTTCCATTTACACCTTTAATAGACTCAGAACTGGAAGGGACCTCGAGAGGTCATCTAGCCCAGTCCCCTACACTCAAGGCAGGACTAAGTATTATCTAGACCATCCCTGACAGGTGTTTGTCTAACGTGCTCTTAAAAATCCCCAATGATGGAGATTCCACAACCTCCCTAGGCAATTTATTCCAGTGCTTCACCACCCTGGTGATTTGAAGGTATTTTTTTTTCCCTAATGTCCAACCTAAACCCCCTTGCTGCAATTTAAGCCCATTGCTTCTTGTCCTATCCTCAGATGTTAAGAACAATTTTTCTCCCTCCTTATAACAACCACCTTTTATGTACTTGAAAAAGTATGTCCCCTCTCAGTCTTCTCTTTTCCAGACTAAACAAACCCAATTTTTTCAGTCTTCCCTCATAAGTCATGTTTTCAAGACCTTTAATCATTTTTGTCACTCTTCTCCAGACTCTCTCCAATTTGTCCACATCCTTCCCAATAGGTGGCACCCACAACTGGGCACAATACTCCAGTCGAGGCCTAATCAGCACGAAGAACAGCGGAAGAATTACTTCTTGTGTCTTGCTTACAACAGTCCTGCTAATACATCCCAGAAGGATTTTTTTTTTGTTTTTTGCAACAGTGTTACATTGTTGACTCATATTTAGCTTGTGATCCACTATGATCCCCAGATCCCTTTCTGTAGTACTCCTTCCTAGACAGTCACTTCCCATTTTGTAGGTGTGCAACTGATTGTTCCTTCCTAAGTGGAGTACTTTGCATTTGTCCTTATTTCATCCTATTTACTTCAGACCATTTCTCCAGTTTGTCCAGATCATTTTGAATTTTAATCCTATCCTGCAAAGCACTTGCAACCCCAGCTTGGTATTGTCTGCAAACTGTATAAGTTTATATGCCATTATCTATATCATTGATGAAGATGTTGAACAGAACTGGACACAGAACCGATCCCTGCGGGACCCCATTTGTTATGCCCTTCCAGCATGACTGAACCACTGGTAACTACTCTCTAGAAATGGTTTTCCAAACAGTTTTGCCCCTACTTTACAGTAGCTCCATCTCGGTTGCATTTCCCTAGTTTGTGTCCATGACATGCTCTGTACCAGGTTTTTTGCAATTGTAGAATAGTGGCAATATCAACAATATAGATGGACATATTCAATCATACAGCATCACAGGTTGCCTTATTTCTTCTGCCGTGGGAGGATACTTTCTCATGCCACTCAGTGATTACTTCAGCATGCTAGCAGCCTATGGGCCAGGGCAGCAACAGGACCCCAGCAACAGCTGTGCTCTCTCTGCCCGTTACCCTCAGGAGTGAGATATCAGCTAAAGTCACCACTGACTGTGGAAAACAGTGCCAGTATTCATTGCCACTGCTCTACACACGTGCCCCCCCACTCCCGAGGGCCATACTCACCATGGCTGGTGCTGTATTTATCCCAACGAAAAGTGAGAACTTAGTGCCTACAACTTCTGGGGAATCAAGAGGAGTGAGTTCTTCTATTTCCATCATGACTACACTGACAACAGTACCTCTCTGTGTTGTATCTACGGCTGCTGCCATTGTGGTCTCCAGGGTCTCCCCCTCCACACCCGCGGAATGTTGGAACTAGAGGAGGAGAAAGAAGAGTACTCAGGATGACAGGTGCCAAGAGATCCTGCAAGCCTGTGCTGCATCAGGGGATGAGACCAGAGCCTGGAGGATCATCCTGGAAGACAGCATGGAGAAGGAAAGAGTGGAGAGGAGAAAGACCCAGGATTCCAAGCAGGAAAAAAGGAGAGGGAGATGCACCAGGACATAATAGGGCTTCTCAGAAACAGCTGCTGTAAACTCTGGTAGACCTGCAGGTTCAACAATCCTGTACTTGCCTCTCTCTGGAGCACACAGAGATCTCAGTAGAGGGACCTCCTTACACCCCGCCCTCAACATTCCACATGGCATCAGGCCTCACTGGATTACCCCTACCACTCCACCCTGGGGGACGACATTAAAAACAATCACAGCTTCATGTACACTGACCTGTGAAAGATACTGTTGGTGTATGGTGTACCTGAAATGGAAATGTGTGTTCTTTCCCCTTCAAACATTCTGTTCCCTTAATAAATTAAATTTTAAATGTTTTTTTTAAATTGCCTGGTTCATGTTACTGAATAAATTTCTATTTTTGGATCAAGAGTCATCATTGTTAGTTCACAACATATGCTGCCTGATGCTGAGCAGGTCTGACATGCACAAATTTCCTATTTCATTTTGTTCGAGAACCTACAACGTCGTGCACAGACAGTATTAATAGGTGCATTGGCACTATTCTATTCCTACATACACAGCAATCACTGCAAGAATCATACCAGGCTGCAAAATTGCAAGGCCAAGTTCAGCACACTACAACCACTCTAGCTCACTATTAAAATGTTCTTTCAATGCTTCATTGAACCATCACATTCTACGCTAAGCTCTTCTAATAGCCCTTGTATCTGGCTATTCAAATTCAGCAGAGATCCACTCCACCTCCACCCTTGCAGCAAGTTTTCCCCCTTTGCTTCACAGATATTATGCAAGACACAGCCGGCAGCTATAACCATTGCGATTCCCCCCCTCCACTGAGGTCCAATCTTGTAAGTAAAAAACACCAGCAACCTTTCAAACCACCAAAGGCACATTCAGCTGTCAGTCTGTACCTTTTGAGCCGAAGGTGAAAAACTCCTAGACTGGCCACCATGACAGCACAAAGGATTTCATGAGCCAGGGGAGCAAGGGATAGACTGGGTCTTCCAGGCTCACTATTGGGATTTCAGCATTCTCAATGGTAATCCGCTGGTCAGGAAAGAAAGTCCCTGCTTGCTGCTTTCTGAACAGTCCTGTGTTCTTCAAAATGCATGCTCATGCACCTTCCTTGACCAGCCCGCATGGATCACCAGGTATGCTTTACCGACATCAACCACTGCTCGTATTACCATAGAAAAGTAGCCCTTTCTATTGATCTACTCTGCGAAGGGTGTTAAAATAGGGATGTGTGTGCCAGCTATCATCCCACTGCAGTTCAGGAAGCCCATTGCTGCAAAACCATACATTATGTCCTGCACATTGCCCAGAGTCACAGTCCTGCATAGCAGGAGGTGATTAATGGCCCTGCATGCTTGCTTGACAACAGCCCCTGTGGTGGACTTTCCGACTCCAAATTGATTCCTGACTGACCAACAGCTATGTGGCATTGCAAGTTTTCACAGCGCAATTGCCACTTGCTTCTCAACTGTCAGCATGGCTCTCATTTTTGTGTTCCTCCACCACAGGAGTGAGGTGAGTTTCAGCACACAGATCCAGGAACATGGCCTTGCACATCTAAAACTGCATCAGACATCTCCCATCATCCTGAACCTGCATTACGATGGGATTGCACCAGTCGGTGTTTATTTCTCAGCTCCAGAAATGGTGGTTCACCATCTCCAGCTACTCCGTCACTGCCACCAGCAACCTTGAATTATTTCTTTCTAGTTCCCCCAGCAAAGTGGCTTCAAGGAATCTTCATGTTCCCTGCAGCTCCTCTTGCATCTCTTCAAATTACTCCCAGACAATGCAGAATTTTGCAGAAATTAAGGTTGTGCACGCAGAATTTCTTTTCCTTTACAGAAACAGGCTGCAATGCTGCTGGCCACCACCAGGGGCCGCTGGACTCAGTGGAGCCTATAGAAGACACTGCTGGAGGAGGGAGCAGGAGGGTTCCCAGCAGCTGCAGTTCCTGGCACGCTCAGAGGGAAGGAGGCAGCGACGTGTAGGAAACTCCACACAAGCCTGGGACCAAGCATCAGGCTGTTTCTCCCTCTGGAGCCTTGGACTCTGAGGGGTAGACGGGTGGGTGTCTGGGCTGGGGGGGAGGTCCCAACGCTGGGCTCGGCTGGGGCAAGGGGAGGGGGTAGTGTATCAGCTAGGGGAGGCCCCATGGCTGGGCCCCTCAGTGGAGAGGGCAGAGAAGAAGGAACTGGATTGTCGTAGGGGTTCTTTAACTCTACTCCTGAGGGAATTTTTGTCTGTCTGTCTGTAACAATACAGGCAAACATACTTGCTGACAGGTATTTTGAAATAATTTATCAAAATAATTGAAACTGGTGTGATTATATGGGGTTATTGTGACAAATAAAATTTGCAGAATTTTAAAATATTGTGCACAGAATTTTTTTTTGGTGCAGAATTCCCCCAGGAGTAGCAAATACTGCAGAGTCATGGACCCTGTACTTGCAATACTCATAACGATAGCGCAGAGCTAGGCAGGCTCCATGCTTCTCTCAGAGATGATGGACAGTGAGGAGGGACATGTGGGTTTGCAGGGGATGTTGAAAAGAAGGCCCAAAATATTATCTGATGCAGATGAAATTATAGGATGGAGAACACTGCACTATGGGAACTTGACCCCATGTGCCCAGTCACCATTAAGAACTCATTTTGGCCTCATCGGGCAATGCAAAAGTTACCCAAAACACCCTGCACTGGATGGTGACAGTTGCACAGTGGGATACCTACTCCCAGTGCAATGCACTCTGCATCGATACAGGCGTTCCTGGTGAGGATGTGCACCACCAGCACAAGGAGTGTAGTGTGCACATGCACGAGTGACATGATGATTGTGACAGATGTATGCGGAGGTAACATAGGTTGACATAATTGTGTAGTGTAAATATGCCCAAGGTCTACAGAAGACTTCTTCCATCAACATAGCACTGTCTACATGGGAATTTAGGTCAGCTTAACTACACCCCTCAGGGATGTGGATTTTTTACACCCCTGAGGGATCTAGTTATGCCAACCTAATTTTCTAGTGTCTGAGCTAAATACCCTTTTCACTTAATCTCTCCCAACTTGTAATACACGTGGGAGGTGGTCACTTGCAATGAAGTGGACAATTCTAAGTTAGATTGTTGTGCATAAAGGGTTTGAAATGAGCACTTAAGGGGAGCAGGAAGGGTGGCGTGTTACAAATGGCTGTAATGAGCCATAAAACCTGTGTCCCTGTTAAGTCCATGGATTTTGGTGTCTCGGGACAGGTCTACACTTAAAATGCCGCAGCGGCACAGCTGTAGCACTTCCGTGAAGACGCTGCCGATGCAGACAGGAGGGCTCCTCCCATCGCATCGGGACTCTGCCTCCCCAAGAGGCAGTAGCTGTGTCCACGCGAGACGCCCTCCCGTCCACATACCATTGTCTACTCCACGGCTTAGACTGGTGTAGCTGCGTCACTCAGAGGGGTGGACTTTTCACACCCCTGAGCAACAGTTATACCAACCTGATTTCCTAGCGTTGACCTGGCCTAGCAGAGTTACAGATTTAAGTGCCCAGCCTCACCTTTTGAAGGTGTTGCGCAGGTTTCCCTGGAGGACAAATATTGGAAGATCACATATGGAGTGATTGCTTTTTGAGACGTGTTTGCCCACAGGTAAGATGAAGTTTTTGCATTATTTTTCCGTGTAAGTTCACTTGAGAGCATAGTGATGGTCTGGTTTCACCCACATAGTTATGGGGGCATTTTGGGCTTTGGATGAGGTACACCCTATGTGATAGGCACGTGTAGAACCCATGAATCTTGAAGTGTATAGTGTGGGGGGTGTTGGTCATCATAGAAGTGGAGAGATGTCTGCAAGTTTTACATATGTTGTTCTGCCAGGACCTGGTGCCACTGAGTTGGTGGGTCCTGGTATGAGGGGAGCTTGGCTCCTGATGATGAGCTTGGTGAGACTGGGTTGGGTTGGGTTGTTTGCAAAGAAGTCAAGGGGGCTTGGGAAGAATGTCTTTCAGGATGTGGTCCCCATCAAATATGGGTTGTAAATTGTTTGACAATACCCTATATGGGGTCCAGTTCAGTGTGGCAAGTGACAACAGGAGGCGTGTGGTCTCTACTTCTCTGTGGAGTGCCCTTGTTTGGTGAAGGTGGTTTTAAGTGTGTCAAGATGTGTATCCTGGACTTTAAGTTTGGAACAAGTTCTGTGGTATCCGAGTGTCTGACTGTAGATAACTTTTTTTTGGTGTGTCTGGGGTACTTGCTGGATCTGTAGAGGTAAGTGTGGTGATCGGTGGGTTTCTGGTATATAGTTGTCTGTAAGGTTCCATTCTTGAAGCTGAGCATGGTGTCCAGGAAGCTGGAGTTGTTAAGAGTGTTCAACCACCACCACCCATCCATGAAACTCTAGAAGCCGTGGAAATTTATGAGGGAGTCTAGATCTTCTGTCCCGACCAACAAGCTACTACTCCACTTCAAACATTTTGATTATTCAGGCTCAACTGACAGGAGGATGGGGGTGTCCCCCCCACCTTATAGCCTTTAGAGCAGTGGTTTAAGCACTTACCTGAGAAGGAGGGACCTGGGTTCAAGTCCCTACTCCAGAGGATGTTCATTGGAACAGGGACTGGAAACGAGGCAACCTCTGCCTCCCAGGCAAGAGCACTACCCCCAGGCTATAGCATCAAATCACTAATTTTCTCTGTGGCCCAACAACTGCTGAAGTATTTTATACAGGGAGTGTGTGTGCGTGTGCGGGAAGGGGAGCTGGATACACTTATGATTCTTTACATTTAAAGCCAAAAACACCCCTTCATAAAAGCCAAAGAACAAAAAAGGAATGAGCTTCAGGAGTAAAAAGATAATGCAGAAGTCCAGCAACAGAATGGGGGCTATCCAGGTTATTACACCCAATTCAGTATGTATTACCTGCTCTATGGGCAGATGTCATATGTGTACATTCAGTGCACAGAGCTCCTGGCCCTCAGAGACCAAGTCCGGGCTCTGGAGACCAGAGTGGCTGAACTGGAGGAGCTCAGGGAGACAGAGGTACATAGATAAGAATTTCTGGGACACAGTAGAACTGTAGAAGTGGAAGGTTGGACATATGACCAGGGAAGAGTATAAAAATATTGCTCGGGCATGTAGGAATGAAATCAGGAGGGCCAAATCGCACCTGGAGCTGCAGCTAGCAAGAGATGTCAAGAGTAACAAGAAGGGTTTCTTCAGGTATGTTGGCAACAAGAAGAAAGCCAAGGAAAGTGTGGGCCCCTTAATGAATGAGGGAGGCAACCTAGTGACAGAGGATGTGGAAAAAGCTAATGTACTCAATGCCTTTTTTGCCTCTGTTTTCACTAACAAGGTCAGCTCCCAGACTGCTGCGCTGGGCATCACAACATGGGGAATAGATGGCCAGCCCTCTGTGGAGAAAGAGGTGGTTAGGGACTATTTAGAAGAGCTGGACGTGCACAAGTCCATGGGGCCGGAAGAGTTGCATCCGAGAGTGCTAAAGGAATTGGTGGCTGTGATTGCAGAGCCATTGGCCATTATCTTTGAAAACTCGTGGCGAACGGGTGAAGTCCCGGATGACTGGAAAAGGGCTAATGTAGTGCCAATTTTTAAAAAAGGGAAGAAGGAGGATCCTGGGAACTTCAGGCCAGTTAGCCTCACCTCATCCCTGGAAAAACCATGGAGCAGGTCCTCAAAGAATCAATCCTGAAGCACTTAGAGGAGAGGAAAGTGATCAGGAACAGTCAGCATGGATTCACCAAGGGAAGGTCATGCCTGACGAAACTAATCACCTTCTATGATGAGATTACTGGTTCTGTGGATGAAGGGAAAGCAGTGGATGTATTGTTTCTTGACTTTAGCAAAGCTTTTGACACGGTCTCCCACAGTATTCTTGTCAGCAAGTTAAAGAAGTATGGGCTGGATGAATGCACTATAAGGTGGGTAGAAAGTTGGCTAGATTGTCGGGCTTAACGGGTAGTGATCAATGGCTCCATGTCTAGTTGGCAGCCGGTGTCAAGTGGAGTGCCCCAGGGGTCGGTCCTGGGGCTGGTTTTTTTCAATATCTTCATAAATGATCTGGAGGATAGTGTGGATTGCACTCTCAGCAAATTTGCGGATGATACTAAACTGGGAGGAGTGGTAGATACGCTGGAGGGCAGGGATAGGATACAGAGGGACCTAAACAAATTGGAGGATTGGGCCAAAAGAAATCTCATGAGGTTCAATAAGGATAAGTGCAGGGTCCTGCACTTAGGATGGAAGAACCCAATGCACAGCTACAGACTAGGGACCGAATGGCTAGGCAGCAGTTCTGCGGAAAAGGACCTAGGGGTGACAGTGGACGAGAAGCTGGATATGAGTCAGCAGTGTGCCCTTGTTGCCAAGAAGGCCAATGGCATTTTGGGATGTATAAGTAGGGGCATAGCAAGCAGATCGAGGGACGTGATCGTCCCCCTCTATTCGACATTGGTGAGGCCTCATCTGGAGTACTGTGTCCAGTTTTGGGCCCCACACTACAAGAAGGATGTGGATAAATTGGAGAGAGTCCAGCGAAGGGCAAAAAAAACTATTAGGGGTCTGGAACACATGACTTATGAGGAGAGGCTGAGGGAACTGGGATTGTTTAGTCTGCAGAAGAGAAGAATGAGGGGGGATTTGATAGCTGCTTTCAACTACCTGAGAGGTGGTTCCAGAGAGGATGGTTCTAGACTATTCTCAGTGGTAGAAGAGGACAGGACAAGGAGTAATGGTCTCAAGTTGCAGTGAGGGAGGTTTAGGTTGGATATTAGGAAAAACTTTTTCACTGGAAGGGTGGTGAAACACTGGAATGCGTTACCTAGGGAGGTGGTAGAATCTCCTTCCTTAGAAGTTTTTAAGGTCAGGCTTGACAAAGCCCTGGCTGGGATGATTTAATTGGGGATTGGTCCTGCTTTGAGCAGGGGGTTGGACTAGATGACCTCCTGAGGTCCCTTCCAACCCTGATATTCTATGTACCATCTCCTCCCCCACCGCCACCCATCTGACTGCATCTGTGCTGTTGCGGAGGATCAAAGTCTCAGAGAAGGAGAACATCCAACTGGAGCAGAGGGAAACAATCTCATAGTTGGGACCCTCCTTCCAGATGATGATGTGGTGTCCTCTCACACTGAGGATACTTCTCTGGGGGAGGGAACTCCCGTTATTAGGAAGAGACAGGTAATAGTTATGGGGGATTCGATCATTAGAAACACAGAGCTGGGTTTGTGATGACCGGGAGAACCGCATGGTGACTTGCCTGCCTGGTGCATAGGTTGCTGATCTCTCGAGACATCTAGATAGGCTTGCGTGTAGTGCTGGGGAGGAGCCAGTGGTCATGGTACAGATAGGTACCAATGACAAAAGGAAGGGTAGGAGGGAGGTCCTGGAGGCCAAATTTAGGCTGCTGGGTAAGATTGAAGTCCAGGACCTCCATGGTAACATTCCCTGAAATGCTTCCAGTTAGACAGGCAGAACTGCAGGGTGTCAATGCATAGAATCATAGAATATCAGGGTTGGAAGGGACCCCTGAAGGTCATCTACTTCAACCCCCTGCTCGAAGCAGGACCAATTCCCAGTTAAATCATCCCAGCCAGGGCTTTGTCAAGCCTGACCTTAAAAACCTCTAAGGAAGGAGATTCCACCACCTCCCTAGGTAATGCATTCCAGTGTTTCACCACCCTCTTAGTGAAAAAGATTTTCCTAATATCCAATCTAAACCTCCCCCACTGCAACTTGAAACCATTACTCCTCGTTCTGTCATCTGCTACCATTGAGAACAGTCTAGAGCCATCCTCTTTGGAACCCCCTTTCAGGTAGTTGAAAGCAGCTATCAAATCCCCCCTCATTCTTCTCTTCTGCAGGCTAAACAATCCCAGCTCCCTCAGCCTCTCCTCATAAGTCATGTGTTCTAGACCCCTAATCATTTTTGTTGCCCTTCGCTGGACTCTCTCCAATTTATCCACATCCTTCTTGTAGTGTGGGGCCCAAAACTGGACACAGTACTCCAGATGAGGCCTCACCAATGTCGAATAGAGGGGAACGATCACGTCCCTCGATCTGCTTGCTATGCCCCTACTTATAAATCCCAAAATGCCATTGGCCTTCTTGGCAACAAGGGCACACTGCTGACTCATATCCAACTTCTCGTCCACTGTCACCCCTAGGTCCTTTTCCGCAGAACTGCTGCCTAGCCATTCGGTCCCTAGTCTGTAGCGGTGCATTGGATTCTTCCATCCTAAGTGCAGGACCCTGCACTTATCCTTATTGAACCTCATGAGATTTCTTTTGGCCCAATCCTCCAATTTGTCTAGGTCCTTCTGTATCCTATCCCTCCCCTCCAGCGTATCTACCACTCCTCCCAGTTTAGTATCATCCGCAAATTTGCTGAGAGTGCAATCCACACCATCCTCCAGATCATTTATGAAGATATTGAAAAAAAACCGGCCCCAGGACCGACCCTTGGGGCACTCCACTTGATACCGGCTGCCAACTAGACATGGAGCCATTGATCACTACCCATTGAGCCCGACAATCTAGCCAGCTTTCTACCCACCTTATAGTGCATTCATCCAGCCCATACTTCCTTAACTTGCTGACAAGAATACTGTGGGAGACCGTGTCAAAAGCTTTGCTAAAGTCAAGAAACAATACATCCACTGCTTTCCCTTCATCCACAGAACCAGTAATCTCATCATGGAGATGACAATGGTGTAGGGAGGAGGGGTTTACATTTATTAGGAACTGGGGAAATTTTTGGGTAAGGGGGAGCCTGTACAGGAAGAATGGGCTCCACCTAAACCAAAATGGAACCAGATTGCTGACACTTAGTTTAAAAACTGCTCTTTGACCTTTTTAATTTTAAGGGCTGGGGGGGAAACAGACAGGTGCGGAGGAGCATGTGAATTGGACAGAGACATCTCTTAGATAATCTCCATTAATAGATCCTCCCCTATGTGCTAGTAAGGAGGAGAGGATGGATGATAAAATACAGGTAGGATCTGATGAGAAACAGTCAAATGAAAAAAGTCTCATTCAATTACATCATGTAATGGGAGACAGCTAAAAGGTGACAAGTTTCTAAAGTGCTTATATACCAATGCTAGGAGTCTAAATAATAAGATGGGTGAACTAGAGTGCCCCGTATTAAATGAGGATATTGATATAACAGGCATCACAGAAGCTTGGTGGAATGAGGATAATCAATGGGACACAGTAATACCAGGGTACAAAATATATCAGAAGGACAGAACAGGTCATGATGGTCGGGGAGTGGCACTATGCGTGAAACAAAGCGTAGAATCAAATGAAGTAAAATCTTAAATGAACCAAACAGTACCACAGAATCTCTATGAGTAGTAATTCCATGCTCTAAGAGTAAGATTATAGCAGTAGGGATATATTACTGACCACCCGACCAGGACAATGATCATGACTGAAATGCTCAGCGAGATTAAAATAAACTCAATGAGGGGATTTCAACTATCTCCATATTGACTGGGTACAGGTCACTTCAGGATGGGATGCAGAGAAAGTTTCTTGACACCTTAAATGACTGTTTCTTGGAGCAGCTAGTCCTGGAACCCACAAGAGGAGAGGCAATTCTTGATTTGGTCCTAAGTAGAGCACAGAATCTGGTCCAAGAGGTGAATATAGAATCATAGAATATCAGGGTTGGAAGGGACCTCAGGAGGTCATCTAGTCCAACCCCCTGCTCAAAGCAGGACCAATCCCCAACTAAATCATCCCAGCCAGGGCTTTGTCAAGCCTGGCCTTAAAAACGTCTAGGGAAGGAGATTCTACCACCTCCCTAGGTAACGCATTCCAGTGTTTCACCACCCTCCTAGCAAAAGTTTTTCTTAATATCCAACCTAAAACTCCCCCACTGCAACTTGAGACCATTACTCCTTGTTCTGTCATCTGCCACCACTGAGAACAGTCTAAAGCCATCCTCTTTGGAACCCCCTTTCAGGTAGTTGAAAGCAGCTATCAAATCCCCCCTCATTCTTCTCTTCTGCAGACTAAACAATCCCAGTTCCCGCAGCCTCTCCTCATAAGTCATGTGTTCCAGTCCCCTAGTAATTTTTGTTGCCCTCTGCTGGACTTTTTCCAGTTTTTCCACGTCCTTCTTATAGTATATAGCTGGACTGCTTGGTAATAGTGGCCATAATTAATTAAATTTAACTTCCATGTGGTGGGGGAAACCACCACAGCCGCCCAACATGGTAGCATTTAATTTCAGAAAGTGGGACTACACAAAAATGAGGAAGTTAGTGAAACAGAAGTTAAAAGGTACAGCACAAAAAGTGAAATCCCTGCAAGCTGCATGGAAACTTTTTAAAGACACAATAATAGAGGCTTAAATCAAATGTATACCTCACATTAAAAACCTAGTAAGAGAACCAAAATAGTGCTACCCAGGCTAAAAAACAAAGCAAAAGAAGCAGTGAGAGGAGAAAAGGCATCTTTTAAAAACTGGAAATTAAATCCTAGGGAGGAAAATAGAAAGGAGCATAAACTGGCAAATGAAGTGTGAAAATATTAGGAAGGCCAAAAAAAAGAATTTGAAGAACAGCTCGCCAAAGACTCAAAAAGTAATAGCAATTTTTTTTTAAAATGTACCTCAGAAGCAGGAAGCTGCTAAACAACCAGTCGGGCCACTGGATGATCAAGATGCTAAAGGACGATAAGGCCATTGTGAAGAAGCTAAATGAATTCTTTGCATCAGTCTTCACGGCTGAGAATGTGAGAGAGATTCCCAAACTTCAGCCATTCTTTTTAGGTGACAAATCTGAGGAACTGTCCCAGATTGAGGTGTCATTAGAGGAAGTTTTGGAACAAATTGATAAACTAAACAGCAATAAGTCACCAGGACCAGATGGTATTCATCCAGGAGTTCTGAAGGACCTCAAATGTGAAATTACAGAACTGCTAACTGTAGCCTGTAACCTATCATTTAAATCAGCTTCTGCACCAAATGACTGGAGAATAGCTAATGTGATGCGAATTTTTAAAAAGGGCTCCAGAGGTGATCCTGGAAATTACAGGCTGGTAAGCCTGACTTCTGTACCAGGCAAACTGGTTGAAACTATAGTAAAGAACAAAAATGGTCAGACACAGATGAATGTAATTTGTTGGGGAAGAGTCAACATGGTTTTTGTAAAGGGAAATCATGCCTCACCAATCTACTAGAATTCTTTCGGGGGGGGGGGGGGGTCAAGAAGCATGTGGACAAAAGGGAATTGAGTGGCTATACTGTACTTAGATTTTCAGAAAGCCTTTGACAAGGTCCCTCACCAAAGTCTCTTAAGCAAAGTAAGCGGTCATGGGATAAGAGGGAAGGTCCTCTCATGGATTGGTAACTGGTTAAAAGACAGGAAACAATGGGTCGGAGTAAATGGTCAGTTTTCAGAATGGAGAGAGGTAAATAGTGATGTCCCCCAGGGGTCTGTACTGGGCTACTCAAGATAGTTAAGTCCCAAGCAGACTGCAAAGAGCTACAAAAGGATCTCTCAAAACTGGTTGACTGGGCAACAAAATGGCAGATGAAATTCAATGTTGATAAATACAAAGGAATGCACAGTGGAAAAACATAATTCCAACTATACATACAAAATGATGGGGTCTAAATTAGCGGTTACCACTCAAGAAAGATCTTGGAGTCATTGTGGATAGTTCTCTGAAAATATCCACTCAATGTGCAGCGGCAGTCAAAAAAGCAAACAGAATGTTGGGAATCATTAAGAAAGGGATAGATAAGACAGAGGCAATATGATATTTTCTATATAAATCCATGGTACGCCCACATCTTGAATACTGCATGCAGATGTGGTCGCCCCATCTCAGAAAAGATATATTGGAATTGGAAAAGGTTCCGAAAAGGGCAACTAAAATGATTATGGGTATGGAACGGCTGCCATAGGAGGAGAGATTAATAAGACTGGGACTTTTCAGCTTGGAAAAGAGATGACTAAGGGGGGGTATATGATAGAGGTCAGGTGTGGAAAAAGTAAATAAGGAAGTGTTATTTACCCCTTAGCACAAGAATTAGGGGTCACCAAATGAAAATAGGCAACAGATTTAAAACCAAACAAAAGTGTGGAAAAATACTTCCAATGCACAGTCAACCTGTGATACTCCTTGCCAGAAGATGTTGTGAAGGCCAAGACTATAACATGGTTCAAAAAAACTAGATAAGTTCATGGAGGGTAGGTCCATCAATGGCTATTAGCCAGGATTGGCAGGGGTGGTGTCCCTAGACTCTGTTTGCCAAAAGCTGGGAATGGGCAAGAGGGGATGGGTCACTTGATTACCTGTTCTGTTCATTCCCTCTGGGGCACCTGGCATTGGCCACTGTCTGAAGACAGGATACTGGGCTAGATGGACCTTTGATCTGACCAAGTATGGCCATTCTTATGTTCTTTTAACATGAGAAATGAGACCCACCTATAGAAGAATCCAGCAAGGGATTCACCAAGGGAAGGTCATGCCTGACAAATCTAATCGCCTTCTGTGATGAGATTACTGGTTTTGTGGATGAAGGGAAAGCAGTGGACGTATTGTATCTTGACTTTAGCAAAGCTTTTGACATGGTCTCCCACAGTATTCTTGTCAGCAAGTTAAAGAAGTATGGACTGGATGAATGCACTATAAGGTGGGTAGAAAGTTGGCTAGATTGCCAGGCTCAACGGGTAGCGATCAATGGCTCCATGTCTAGTTGGCAGCCGGTGTCAAGTGGAGTGCCCCAGGGGTCGGTCCTGGGGCTGGTTTTGTTCAATATCTTCATAAATGATCTGGAGGATAGTGTGGATTGCACTCTCAGCAAATTTGCGGATGATACTAAACTGGGAGGAGTGGTAGATACGCTGGAGGGCAGGGATAGGATACAGAGGGACCTAAACAAATTGGAGGATTGGGCCAAAAGAAATCTCATGAGGTTCAATAAGGATAAGTGCAGGGTCCTGCACTTAGGATGGAAGAACCCAATGCACAGCTACAGACTAGGGACCGAATGGCTAGGCAGCAGTTCTGCGGAAAAGGACCTAGGGGTGACAGTGGACGAGAAGCTGGATATGAGTCAGCAGTGTGCCCTTGTTGCCAAGAAGGCCAATGGCATTTTGGGATGTATAAGTAGGGGCATAGCGAGCAGATCGAGGGACGTGATCGGCCCCCTCTATTCGACATTGGTGAGGCCTCATCTGGAGTACTGTGTCCAGTTTTGGGCCTCACACTACAAGAAGGATGTGGATAAATTGGAAAGAGTCCAGCGAAGGGCAACAAAAATGATTAGGGGTCTGGAACACATGACTTATGAGGAGAGGCTGAGGGAACTGGGATTGTTTAGTCTGCAGAAGAGAAGAATGAGGGGGGATTTGATAGCTGCTTTCAACTACCTGAGAGGTGGTTCCAGAGAGGATGGTTCTAGACTATTCTCAGTGGTGGAAGAGGACAGGACAAGGAGTAATGGTCTCAAGTTGCAGTGGGGGAGGTTTAGGTTGGATATTAGGAAAAACTTTTTCACTAGGAGGGTGGTGAAACACTGGAATGCGTTGCCTAGGGAGGTGGTGGAATCTCCTTCCTTAGAAGTTTTTAAGGTCAGGCTTGACAAAGCCCTGGCTGGGATGATTTAATTGGGGATGGGTCCTGCTTTTGAGCAGGGGGTTGGACTAGATGACCTCCTGAGGTCCCTTCCAACCCTGATATTCTATGATTCTAAGAGCCAGGATCCCAGTGGTTGGGGCACTCACCCAGAAGAGGGAAACCTGTGTTTAAATCACTGCTCCAGAGTGGAGATTCAAACCTCAGTCTCCCACCTCCCAGGTGAATGTCCCAACCACTAGACCAATGGTTGAAGATTGAAAAACAAGTGTCAGTACAATTTGTAATGGAAACAGACTCTTTTTCAATGTTTTGGAACTGCCAGCTTGGGAAATAAGCCAGTTAGTCACACAGCTCTAACCACCAAACAGCTCCCAGCCCTGCCCTGATACTTCATGAGCTAATGCAGACTCTTCAAGTGTTACCATAGCTTATTGCTCCTGCTCCAGCTATTAGGGCGCAGCATGATCCCTTGCTCTTCAGCCAGACTGATTCCACCCGAGCTGGAGCGCCTCAAGGCCCCTGCCGCCAAAGACCCGGGGCGTCGCCGGGTCAGTAAAAATTAAAAAAGGCGCCTATAAATTACAAAGGCGCCACTTGTACTCAGAGGAGGAGCAGCGCTCTCCCCTGGTTACGCTACTGATTCCACCTTCAGAGGTCAACAGTGCCCAGATTTGTCCATTTAGGCTCTGGTACAGCAACACACCGAAGCATGTGAGTAACTCCACTTAAGTCCGTAGGACTTGAGCACTGCTCTGGAGATCAGCATATTCTTCAGGGCCTCGTTTCCAGAGATGCTGGGCATCCATAGCTCCCTGTGACTAGACAGACTTGTGGGGGGTGGGATTTATGGTACTGCTCTCTGGATGCCTCCAGTTATAGACAATCCCTTAACCAGAGAAGGAAAACAGCAGGCCCACAAGACATGGCAATAAACAAATAACCATGCAGCTCTAGGAGCCCCCACTTTCCCTGTGCATTGTCCCTCAATCTGCATTCCCTTCCTCAACTGCCCTCTTCAGAGGAAGCATTATCCTAAGTGTTGACTCTCAGGACATTCTGGAAATTTTAGGCGGGGAAGGTTTGGGGAGTGGATTCCAGAGCCAAGAAGCCTCCCGGAGAACATTCTGCTGGCAGCTCCCTTTTGTGTATACCAGAGGAGCCCCAGAGCTTAGCTAAGGCAGGAAGGAGTAGAGAGAGCACCGGTCTCAGGCAGGTTCTAGCTCATCTGGGGCTTTTATAGGTCACCACCACCACCTATAACCAGCCAAAAACCCACAGGCAGATTAGAGCACCTGTGTAATATGCACCGGGGGGGGGTGGGGGGGGGGTGGAGAGGAGAGACAGGAACAGGACATGCCATTTAACAAGTGAGCAGCTCCAGTTTCTGCATGCTTTAATGCACCCTCTCCTCCACCCCCCAGACAGGCACCTCACTGTAATCTAGCCCTGAAGTGACAAAAGCCTGGCTCATGGTGCCAAGGGCTCTACCAAAAAGAGAAGACCTTTAGAGAGAGACCTGTGCCTTACAGCCATGATCATTCTGAGAGTCAGGAGAACTAGACTTAAGACCTGGCTCTGCCACAGACTCCGTCTGAGACCTTGGGTGAATCTCTTCCGCACTCTGTGCCTCTGCTGTGAGATGGGAACAGCGGTCCTTCCTTTACCCATTTTTGTTTATTTAGATTGTGAACTCTCTGGGAGAGGACGGTCTCCCACTACGTGTTTGTGCAGTATCCTGCATAACGGAGCCATGGTTTTCCTTTGGCTAGGACCTCTAACTCAGCTATAGTTGGGAATCTTACCAGACTCCTGTGAGGTTAATATGAATGGACCACAGAAGTAATTGAGCTGCAGCCTCAATTACTAATAAAGCTATTTAATTAGGTCTGTCCCTTCCAACTGCATTCCCCAGCCCATCATCATCTGGTTTACCTGAGTTGAGCTCCCGCCAGACCATTCTTACCAACACTCCAATCTCTGTAAGAAGTTGGGAAGGTCACTCAGATTCAGTGTCTGGATCAGAAGAGGTAGAAACAGGTAGGCCACTAGCATACTGGAGATGCCACAGTCCATGCTCTCTCACTGGCCTTTCCTAATAGCATTATATAAAACATTGAGGACAAGGTGAAATCCTACAGAATCCTTGTGGTCCTCTGGGATCTCCGGAGATACAAGAGCCAAACCACTTAAAAGCAGCAGCACCAGCTATCATAGAACCAGAGAAGATTGGGGTTGGAAGAGATCTCCTGCTCAAAGCAGCACCACCAGCTATTGCAGAGGTCTGTAGGGAATCAGCAGATATGGCAGGTGTCCAGGATGTGCCTTGTGTCATGATCAGTGGTGTTGGAGAGGCAGCTGATAGACCCAACTATACCAATAAAGGTTCTTGATCTGTTGCCAGGAGATCACCTGCCATCACAGCAGTCTCTGCACCAGTTTGACAAGAGGCATCCAGATACTGGAAGAATAGGATCAACACAACCTTCTTGATAAGCTTTACCACAAAGGAAAATGGCACACAGGGCAATGACAGGCACCTATTCTGTTATCATCTGAATTATCCCCTTCCTGGAGTTTGGCTCTGTTGGCAAAGTTGATCTTATTTAGCAGGTGCAGGCTTTGTCTGGAGCTCCTGCTACCTGACCTCATGCAGTTTAGCTCAGCCTGAAATGGTCACTCCTGAGGGCATTCTGCGCCAAACAATTAAAAGTTCTGCAGTTTTAAAATTCTGCAAATTTTGTCAATAAATAAATGTGGAGGCTCCAGCATAGGAGTGGGGGAGCACAGGCCACTGGCTGTACTGAGGTGGGAGATCAGCCTCCAGCCATCCCCCTCTGCCCCTCCCAGGACACTGACTTGATGGGGAGGCTGTACCCAACCCTGACACAGCACAAGGGCTGGGTTTGCCCTAGAAAAACCTCAGGGCCCTGCCCCTCCATGCCAGGCAAACCAGGTGTGGGCAGGCAGGCTCAGCCTGGCAGGACCAAAGTGTGAGGGGGGATCCAGGTGTGGGGTCAGAGGGTTCTCGGTGGGGCAATCTGGGTACAGGTGGCTCAGTGGAGAGTCTGGGTGTGTGTGTGTGGGATTTCCCCTGCACAGGCGCTTGTTGCAGGGTTCCAGGTACAGGGGCAATGGGATTTTGCCCCTCTGCAGGGGGGTCCAGGTGAAGTTGGTTGGGGCTCAGTAGGGGAATCTGGGTGAGGTGGAATGGGGCTTAACGCTGGGTCTGGGGGCTTAGCAGAGGAGTCCAGGTCCAGGTGTTGGTGGGGGTCTGGGTGAAGGGGGTTGGGGTTCAGTGGGGGGGTCCAAATTCAAGAGGTAAGGCTCAGTGGGGCATGGGTTCAGGTGTGGGGAGGTCTGGGTATGTGGGGGTCCAGATGCACAGGGATTGGATGGACAGTGGAGCAGCTCCCCATACAGTGACCCCCTTCCCCTGTTGCTGAGGAGCGATGGGGGACAGTGTGGTTTGGCTTCCTGCGGCCGGGGGAGGTTTCTGGGGGTGGGTCTGACCTGGTCCAGGCCACTCCTTTCAAGGGAAGAGCAAGTCCCGTCCGCCCCTGTCCAGCTGGGGCTAGCAGCTGAGCCTGGCACACAGTAGGAGCCACTGGCCAGGGCATCCCCAGCCCTGCCTCCCCCCCCCCCCCCAACACCCTCTGCAGTGATTTACCTCTCCGCCAGCTGCTCCAGGTGCCCAAAATGATGTACCCTCATTGCTGGGGAGAGGCACATGACCACACTTGTGGCTTCCCTTTGATTCCCCTTCAGAAAATCATCTTTCTACCAGGAAGCAAATAAATCTGTGGGGAACATGAATTCTGCGCGCACACAGTGGTGCACAATTCCCCTAGGAGTAAATAATTGTTCTGCTCCTATCATACAGTGACACTGCCATCCCTTAGGGCTCCAGTTATCATAGAGTCTTAGAATATCAGGGTTGGGAGGGACCTCAGGAGGTCATCTAGTCCAACCCCCTGCTCAAAGCAGGACCAATCCCCAACTAAATCATCCCAGCCAGGGCTTAGTCAAGCCTGACCTTAAAAACTTCTAAGGAAGGAGATTCCACCACCTCCATGGTAATGCATTCCAGTGTTTCACCACCCTCCTAGTGAAAAAGATTTTCCTAATATCCAACCTAGACCTCCCCCACTGCAACTTGAGACCATTAGTCCTCGTTCTGTCATCTGCTACCACTGAACAGTCTCGATCCAGGCACTGTCAGATCTAGGTGAGGCACTGTCGTAAAATACACTCCTGGGTAAAATGTTCAGAAGCACCTAAGTGATTTAGGTTTCAGAGTAGCAGCCGTGTTAGTATGTATTCTCAAAAAGCAAAGGAGTACTTGTGGCACCTTAGAGACTAAAATTTATTTGAGCATAAGCTTTCGTGAGCTACAGTTCACTCATTGGATGCATTCAGTGGAAAATACAGTGGGGAGATTTATATACATAGAGAACATGAAACAATGAGTGTTACCATACACACTGTAATGAGAGCGATCAGGTAAGGTGAGCTATTACCAGCAGGAGAGTGGGTGGGTGGGTGGGGAGAGAAACCTTTTGTAGTGATAATCAAAGTGGGCCATTTCCAGCAGTTGTCAAGAACGTCTGAGGAACAGTTGGGCGGGGGGGGGGGAGAATAAACATCGGGAAATAGTTTTACTTTGTGTAATGACCCATCCACTCCTAGTCTTTATTCAAGCCTAAGTTATTTGTATCCAGTTTGCAAATTAATTCCAATTCAGCAGTCTCTCGTTGGAGTCTGGTTTTGAAGTTTTTTTGTTGAAGAATTGCCACTTTTAGGTCTGTAATCGAGTGACCAAAGAGATTGAAGTGTTCTTCGACTGGTTTTTGAATGTTATAATTCTTGACGTCTGATTCCTGTCCATTTATTCTTTTACATAGAGACTGTCCAGTTTGGCCAATGTACATGGCAGAGGGGCATTGCTGGCACATGATGGCATATATCACATTGGTAGATGTGCAGGGGAATGAGCCTCTGATAGTGCCTAATCACATCAGCCACACTATGATGGTGTCCCCTGAATAGATATGTGGACACAGTTGGCAACAGGCTTTGTTGCAAGGATAGGTTCCTGGGTTAGTGGTTCTGTTGTATGGTGTGTGGTTGCTGGTGAGTATTTGCTTCAGGTTGTGGGGCTGTCTGTAAGCAGGGACTGGCCTGTCTCCCAAGATCTGTGAGAGTGATGGTCGTCCTTCAGGATAGGTTGTAGATCCTTGATCGAGAGGTTTTAGTTGGGGACTGAAGGTGATGGCTAGTGGCGTTCTGTTATTTTTTGTTGAGCCTGTCCTGTAGTAGGTAACTTCTGGGTACTCTTCTGGATCTGTCAATCTGTTTCTTCACTTCAGCAGGTGGGTATTGTAGTTGTAAGAATGCTTGACAGAGATCTTGTAGGTGTTTGTCTCTGTCTGAGGGGTTGGAGCAAATGCAGTTGTATCGTAGAGCTTGGCTGTAGACAGATAACTGTTAGAACAACTTAAGTTGAACAACTTAACAAGGGAGATGGAGGATACTTCATCACTCAATTTTTTAAATCATGATTGGATGTTTCTCTAAAGGATTTGCTGCTGTAGGAATTGTTTTTGGGCAGTACTTGTGGCACCTTAGAGACTAACATTACCCCAGTGTTTCATGTATGCCTGTTAAAACCTTACATTGACAACCCTTTCTCCCACCAGGCTCAACCACCCCACCCCCCAGTACAGGTCTAAGGACATGAGGAGTACAAGGTCAATGAGATACTTGACTCGAAAATCAGATGTGGTCTCTGGTACCTTATTGATTGGGCAGGTTATGGCCCAGGAAAGCAATTCTGGGAGGCTGCATCCCAAATCCATGCCCCTGACATCATGGAAGCCTTCCATGCAGCCCATCCTGACAAATCCAGGCTGTCAGGGTGATAATGTAAGGCCCTGCTCATCAAGAGTCCAGGCTTGTAGAGCTGCCAGGAAGCTGACATCTCCAGGCTGCCACCTGGAAGTTACTCTAACAAGCTTGCAGTCCACTTCCCACAACCCTCTGCAGACACAGACCATGAAAAGTCCCACCTCCAGGGTTTGACAGACAGCAGCCTAATGATGCCTGATTGATGAATGAGTATCTTCTTTCAGAGTAGCAGCCGTGTAAGTCTGTATTCGCAAAAAGAAAAGGAGGACTTGTGGCACCTTAGAGACTAACAAATGTATTTGAGCATAAGCTTTCATGAGCTACAGCTCACTTCATCGGATGCATTCAGTGGAAAATACAGTGGGGAGATTTATATACACAGAGAACATGAAACAATGGGTGTTACCATACATATTGTAAGGAGAGTGATCACTTAAGATGAGCTAATACCAGCGGGGGGGGGCGGGGGGGCGGAGAAAACCTTTTGTAGTGATAATCAAGGTGGGCCATTTCCAGCAGTTGACAAGAACGTCTGAGGAACAGTGCGGGGGGGGGGGGGGGAGGAGGTTAAACATGGGGAAATAGTTTTACTTTGTGTAATGACCCATCCACTCCCAGTCTCTATTCAAGCCTAAGTTAATTGTATCCAGTTTGCAAATTAGTTCCAATTCAGCAGTCTCTCATTGAAGTCTGTTTTTGAAGCCTTTTTGTTGTAATATTTGTTTGTACATGCTCACTGGAGACTTGTTAGAGTTTGGCAGGTAAAATCTCTGAAGAATCAATCCTCATCGGGCATGCTCTAGCCCCTCACAGCTCCTGGTCCAAGCCAAGCTGCACATATGCGATCCCCACAGAGCATGCTCCACCCCTTCACAGCTCTCACTTTTGAGTGGACTGTGCATGCTCCCTGTTCAGGGCATCTGCATATGCCAAAGCTACAGGGGGAAGCCAGATTTCCCTGCAATTGTCGCTGTGGGCCAGGATGGGGATGGACATGGACATCAGAGCAGAGCTCTGCTCAGAATGAGGTCCCAGATGGCATCCAGCCAGCGTGAGGGACAAAGTCACCAGATCCAAATGCAGAGAACAAGAAAGTCAACCTGGGCTGGATGCAGGGAAGGGAGTGAAAGGAGTAGATTGGGAGGAGCCTGGTGAAACTGGGACTGGAGTGTGGGGAGAGAACAGACTCTGGAGAGGGAAGGGGACAAGGGCACTGAACTCTGGTGAGGAGCTGAGAATGGGAATTAGCTGGACAGGGGATTGATTAATAGATTCCAAGACCAGGAGGGACCATTGAAATCATCTAGTCTGACCTCTTGTCTAGTACAGGCCAGATAACTGCCCCAAAACAATTCCTACAGCAGCAAATCCTTTAGAGAAACATCCAATCATGATTAAAAAAATTATGAGTGATGAAGTATCCTCCATCTCCCTTGTTAAGTTGTTCTAATGGTTAATTACACTCACTGTTAAATATGTATACCTTATTTCCAGCCCAAATTTGTCTAGCTTCAACTTTAAGCCATTGGATTGTGTTATCCCTTTCTCTGCTAGTCTAAACAGCCCTTTATTAAATATTTGTTCCCCATGTGGGTACTAAGACTAATCAAGTCACCCCTTAACCTTCTATTTGTTAAACAGATTGAGTTAATTGAGTATTATTATAAGGCAGGTTTTCTAATCCTTTAATCATTCTTGTGGCTCTTCTCTGAACCCTCTCCAATTTTTCAACATCCTTCTTGAATTGTTGACATGAGAAATGGACATTGTATTCCAACAGTGATTGCACTAGTGTCACACAGAGGTAAAATCAACTCTCTACTCCTATTCAAAGATTCCCCTGGAATGAGAAGCCTGAGGAATGAACACTGGGACAAAGAGCCAGGGGTGAGAAAGACACAGGACTAGGATAGGATGGATAGGATTGTGCAAAATGTATCAAGTTTTTGGCAGAAGCATCTGTGCCCACTAGGACACAATCCCCTCCAGTGTCTGGAATACAACCCAAGATTCCTGAGTCTCACCATTCCTCTGCTGTCAGCACATCTATGAAACCTACTAGCAAAGCATAGGACTCATCCCCCTCTAGTGCTGGTCCATGTAGGACAACCTACTACTATCAGTTACTCCTTTAGCTCCATCACTGACAATTTTTAAAATCAAGATAGAATGTTCTTCTAGAAGATCTGCTGTAGGAAATATTTCACAGCAGTTCTCTGGTCTGTGTCATTCAGGAGATCAGACAAGATTAACACAATGGTCCTTCCTAGCCTTGGAATCTATGAAAAAGTGACTGAGGTCTGTTAGATGGATAAAAGGTTCCAACCCCGCCGTTGCCTCATGCAGGCGTCGATATGATGCCACATGATACAATTTGTTTTTTCTGTTTGCTTTTTCAAAAAGCCTAGTAAGTTGCACACAAAAAGCTATGTTAAATGACCATTAAGGTTGCTTATTAGTGCTGCGCTTAAAGTTAGGAAGTGCCAGAATTAAGGTTTGACTGTAGAACCTTAATTTGGCCCGCTTGTGCATATGTAGTATGAGAGTAATTAAATGGTCACCTTCCCCCCGCCAGGACAATGCCTCATTCAGGCCTTTTTGAATTTTAGGTAGAAATGGGCCTAGACCCACCCACAACAAAAATGAACCCAGAATGCAGTTGATTACAGGGGTAGACTAATGAACAGGAAGAGGAGTCAATGGATCAAAATCGGGACTCATAAGGCTCAGGAGGGTGCAACCTGGCACACTGCAAATGCGCCAGCCCTCTCTTGTCAAAGAAGGAAGTGTTGGGGGGGGCGGGGGGGGGAGAAATTGTGTAAACATTGTCACAGTTCAGGGCAACTGCACCTGTATTCCCCCTCTGTGGCCCAGCAAGGACACTCACTCTAGGACACCTGCTCCTCAGGCTTCATCTCTCAAATATAAGAAGGGCCCAATTCTGGGTCAGACCAAGGGTCCATCTAGCCCAGTGTCCTGTCTTCCAACGGTGGCCAATGCCAGGTGCTTCAGAGGGAATGAACAGAACAGGTAATCAGGTGATCCATCCCCTCTTGCCCATTCTCAGTTTCTGGCAAACAGAGGAGTCTCTCCCTCCTGACTGAGGTTTTTCCAGACTGCACAATTCCCTGCCTACACGGAGTTTCCTAGCAAGTCACACAAATCCTGCATCTTGGCTGGGGGTTAGACTAGATGACCCTTGCGGTCCCTTCTAACGCTATGATTCTAAATCAGATGACCTAACCAAGCAGCTTTGCCTTCTCCTCAGAGGCAATGAACTGCCCGCAGAAGTCACCACAAAGCCCTTTCTAAGCAAGCATGTTTATTTTTAAGGTAAAAGCATTATAGGGAAAACATTAAAAAAAATAAAAACCTTCATACATGCTAATCAGCTTACCAAGATCATCCCAACTCCAACAAAGGGACTGGCAGATGATCAGTCCTTCAAACCCCACTTGGGAGGTTTTCTGTGGGTAGAAGTTCATAACAGCTGTTAGCTCAGAACAAGCATCCCCATGAATCAGAGTCGCTTTTTATACAATTTGGGACTTTGATCTTGGGACCCTAGGAACAGGTAATCAGAATACAATCACCCTCTCCTTAGGTTGTAGTTTCAAAGGGTTGGGTTTTGCCAGGAAATCCATTTCATACATATTGTGCCATAAGTTCATTTCTGTCTGCCACAATGCTCAGTAAAGTCGTTGGATCATCCAGGCACCTAATACAGACCCTTTACATTTAATACAATGGACTCCACAGATACTTAAACTTAATTCAAGAAGATCTCCTAAAGATATTGCAGGAACATTCTGTATCTGTCAAACAATGCCAACCTCTCCCCTCCCTATGCTCATGGCTCTGTGAAGGTAGTACCAACCTATGTCCCCAGCGGGCTGTGGAACAAAGGTGGGCTAGAGGCTGACCCTCTGTCATAAATATAAAGGGAAGGGTAAACCCCTTTAAAATCCCTCCTGGCCAGAGGAAAAATCCTCTCACCTGTAAAGGGTTAAGAAGCTAAAGGTAACCTCGCTGGCACCTGACCAAAATGACCAATAAGGAGACAAGATACTTTCAAAAGCTGGGAGGAGGGAGAGAAACAAAGGGTTGGTGTCTGTCTATATGCTGCTTTTGCTGGGGATAGACCAGGAATGGAGTCTTAGAACTTTAGTAAGTAATCTAGCTAGGTGTGTTAGATTATGATTTCTTTAAATGGCTGAGAAAAGAATTGTGCTGAATAGAATGACTATTTCTGTCTGTGTGTCTTTTTTGTAACTTAAGGTTTTGCCTAGAGGGATTCTCTATGTTTTGAATCTAATTACCCTGTAAGGTACCTACCATCCTGATTTTACAGGGGTGATTCTTTTACTCCTATTTACTTCTATTTCTATTAATAGTCTTCTTGTAAGAAAACTGAATGCTTTTTCATTGTTCTCAGATCCAAGGGTTTGGGTCTGTGGTCACCTATGCAAATTGGTGAGGATTTTTACCAAACCTTTCCCCGGAAGTGGGGTGCAAGGGTTGGGACGATTCTGGGGGGAAAGACGTGTCCAAACTAAGTTTCCCAGTAAACCCAGTTAGAGTTTGGTGGGGCAGTGGTTATTCCAAGGACAAAGGATAAAATTAATTTGTACCTTGGGGAAGTTTTAACCTAAGCTGGTGAAAGTAAGCTTAGGAGGTTTTCATGCAGGTCCCCACATCTGTACCCTAGAGTTCAGAGTGGGGGAGGAACCTTGACACCCTCTGAGTGCCCTTGCCCTCCACAAGTGGGAGGAGGATCTGCCACTTAGTATCAAGACAGGACACTAGGGACAAAAATGTATGCTTTGGAGCACAAGCATGTACAGCTGTTTTTGTAACGTGGCTCATAGGTGGACAGGCTGGATCTCAGCAAACCCAACTGGGCAGTGTGCTGGAGGCAGCTGAGGGCAGGGGGAAAAAAAATCACAGGGCAGAAGTCTGACATCAAGTTTCAGAGGGCCAAGGCAGGCAGAGACCATCCTCCCTGGATAATCAAGAGAAGCAGGGAGAAGGCAGCCTTCACCTCCAGGAGAACATGGTGTGGAGAGACAAGGGATGGGCAATCCCATGCACTGAGCAAGCGCCACACACTCCACTCAGTCCCACAGAGCATAGTGGGAGGCTGGACTCTGGAAACACCAGCTGGGACCAACCTCCAGTGCATGAAGGGGCTGCCACCTATGCCATGAGATGTGGATTATGCAGCAAGTTCAGCAAGGAGTCTACACCCTCAGCAGCTACAACAGACCTTTGCCAATTTCCAGGACCTGAGGAGGTCCTGGTAGAAGACCAGCAGCTCAAAGAAGTCTCAGAGGAGACCTTTTGGAGGGAGATAAAATTGCTGACAGTCTTATTGTAACCCTTGAAGGAGGCAATGGCAGTCGGGCCCTTACTGGCTCCATGCCAGACTACAAGCACTTTAAAGAAGTCTCTGCAGGGCCTAGAGGGGAAACATATGGACCTGGCTGTGAATGCAAACCAGGCCCTGTCCAACCTCTCCCAGAGACACACTCAGGATACCCACAAAGACCCACTGCTTTCCTGGCCAGAAGAACACAAAGACCTTTCTCTGGAGGCTGGCCAGGGCACCGAACCAGTACCAGACCATGGGCAGGACTAGCTGGTTGATTACCAGCACTCCCCTTGAAGGGAAAAGGCACCAGAGCAGCCACACATGAAATCAGACAGACACCCTGGCCTCCAAGTCTGTCCAACTGACTAATGGAGAAGGGTCAGTGGCAGAGTGGTAGATTCTCAGAGAAAACAATGGACCTATATCCCTTTGGATGGTGTGGATTGTGGGTAGGAGGGAACCCACCTGCCCCCGTTGCTGACCATCAGGCCAGAGCTCTTGACCCAGATGGAGGCCAGAAAACCAAACAGATAGCTTAGTAGGCCTCCAAATGCACCAGGTCCATCCAGACCTGAGCCATGAACAGCAGCTTATTGGCATATAGCAACAGGTCACTCATAGCCAGGTTGCTGAGTTACAACCCCATCAGTCTCTTACAAAAGACAGAGGAAGGGCTCAGCGACAACAGCCAGAGGGCAGCCCTGACACACTCCATAAGCAAAGGTGACAGATTCAGTCAGGGCCCAGTTGAATTTGAAGACACTCTGCAGAGGCATATGGCACCTGGAGGAACCCCACAAAATGAGGAGTGAACCCAAAACACCCACAGAGTGACCATGAGATACCTGCCATCCACCCTGTCAAATTCCTTCCCCTGGCTGAAGGACCATCCCTACACACCGGATGGAGAAGGTCCTGGACTTGACACAAGTTGTCAAAAATAGTCTGGTCCAGGACATCATATGTCTGGTTGGGATAGATCATGTCTGCAGCTGAAATCCATGCTGGGAGACATGATGAGCTGTATAGTCCATACCAAGTAGCATTACTAGGCACCAATTCCTCAGGTCATGGAGGTCTCCCTTCTTTAGCAGCAAGTCAAACACAACCCTACATGGCAAGGGGGAGTGCCCCACTCCACAGGGACTCCCCCAAGACAATGGTGAGGTCTGGGAAGAGGAGGTTTCAAAACACTCAGTAGAACTCTACAGGTCTTGACACTGTGGGGTGCTGAGCTGAAGAGACAGTGGGAACAGTGCTTTGAATATATAAAGAGCTATATAAAATCAGGTCCCAAGTGTCTCAAATTGGGCACCCAAAATTAGTGGAGACTTTTGACCTTAACTGCAGGGATCAGTTCTTGGCCCTACACTATTTAATATTTTAATCAGAGATCTGGAAGAAAAAAGAAATTACCAATCAAGTTTACAGATGACAGATTGAGGGAGTGATAAATAATAAAGGGACTCAGAGCGATCTGGGTCACTTGGTGTAAGCAAACCATGTGTGTTTCGATATACCCAAATGTAAAGGTCATACACCTAGGAACAAAGAATGTAGGCCATGTTTGCAGGATGGGGGACTCTACCCTGGGAGCAGTGACCCTGAAAAACACTTGAAGTTCATGGGGGATAATTAGCTGAACATTAGCTCCCAGTGGGTTGTGGTGGCCAAAAGTGTAACAGTCCTTGGAAGTATCAAGAGTAGAGAGGTTACAGTAACTATTTTGCACTGATGTGACTGCTGAGGGAATATTGTATCAGTTCTGGCGACCACAATTCAAGAAGGATGTTGATAAATTGGGGGGTCAGAGAAGAGCCTTAGGAATAAACATGCCTTGTAGTGACAGATTCCAGGAGCTCAATCCATTTAGCTTCTCAAAAAGGTTAAGGGGTGACTAACAGTCCCTAAATTCCTAGATGGGGAACAGAAATTTGATAAAGGTTTCTTCAATCTAGCAGACAAAAAGTATAACAAGATCCAACTGCTAGAAGTTGAAGCTAGAAAATTCAGACTAGAAATAAAAAATTTAAAAAAATTTAAAAACCATCTTAACAGTGAGGGTAATAAGCCATTGAGCATTTTACCAAGAGCTGTGGTGGATCCTTCATCACTGGAAATTTTAAAACTACGATTGGGTGTTTTTCTAAAAAAAGATACTGGCAGTTCAAAGAGGGATTAATTCAGGGAAATCCTAAGGCTCAAGTGTGACGCTCCTCAAGAGTACCCAGCATTGAGACACTCCTCACCACCACCTGCCCTTAGCATGAAGCAGTCTTGTCTGTGCCTGGTGTGGGCCAGCTCCCTGAAATCACCAGCCTCTGGCAGGACAAGCCTGACCTTTCAGGCCTTGTTCTCTCTCTGTACAGGTACCAACAGGCGCACACCAGCCCTATAGCCTCTGGAGCATTCCCGGTGGTGATCAACCCCAGAGCCCTGAATGCTCACAGAATTACCAGGTCTGCTGTTCCCAGAGGAACAGTACACACCAACTTGTCAGAGTCAACTCAGTACCACCACTTTGCTTCACACCACAGCACTTACTCCTATTGTCACTATAAATATAGACAAGAGTATCAAAGAACAGATATTCAAAAGATGGTGGGTAACAATATTAGAAACAAATGGTTACATATAAAACAAGATCATAATATGCTTTCTAGGGACTAAACTTAACTAACATGTTATCCTTCTATCTAAAGGAGCTTCTGTCACCCAAAGTCCACACCAGCTTTTCAACCAAGCCCGATTGAGACCCCTTTTTCATGAAGCAAGGTCACTATCCTTTTACTTACTCAGCAAAAGGTGGTAGAGTATCTTTCTTGCCTCCCAAATATAGTACATCAAGGGCTTGCTCCACACCTCCAGATAGGGTTCTCTCCCCTGCTGTTTTTCCCCTTCCTGTTAGTTTCTTTCTGAAGTCTCCACAAACCCTCATTTGCATTCAGTTCAGACAGGTGATGGGAGACCCAGTGCAAATGAGCCACTACTCAATTTACATGTAAACAGACAGATGGATCAACATCTCATTTGACAGAAGGCCTGTCTTCCACCTGTTCTGATGACCAGTCCTTCAAACACAGATGTTAAGAACATATCTTCACTAAATATACACAACTCCTTCCATAGTATCAATACATACATTTCACAAGGATATTGATGTGACAAGCTTTTATTCAAGATCTCACATGACTCTTTTGGTAAGCAAGACCATAAATACTAGAGATGGGAGATTCCTGTAACCCCTATGCAGCCCCTTGCCAGTTAGCATTAAGAGGTTCCTGGGTCACACTATTATACAGAAAGAAAAGGAGTACTTGTGGCACCTTAGAGACTAACCAATTTATTTGAGCATCCGATGAAGTGAGCTGTAGCTCACGAAAGCTCATGCTCAAATAAATTGGTTAGTCTCTAAGGTGCCACAAGTACTCCTTTTCTTTTTGTGAATACAGACTAACATGGCTGTTACTCTGAAAACTATTATACAGGAGAGTTCAAAGGGGTTTTTTTGCATTTGGATGGTGGCAGCATCTACCCATCCAAGGTCAGAGAGAAGCTGTGACCTTTGGAGTTTAATACCAGCCTGGAGTGGCCAGTATTAATTTTTAAAATCCTTGCGGGCCCCCACCGTCTGCTCTCGAAGTGCCAGAGTGGGGAATCAGCCTCAACAAACCTTCTGCTGGTGGCATCTGATTCAGATAATGAAAGTGAACATGCATTGGGCCACGCTGCTGTGTGTTGTTATCGAGCAGAACCTGTCATCAGCATGGATGCATATTCCCTGGAATGGTGGTTGAAGCACGAAGGGATATATGAATCTTTAGTGCATCTGGCACAAATATCTTGCTACACCGGCTACAACAGTGCTAGGAGAGTGCCTGTTCTCACTTTCAGGTGGCATTGTAAACAAGAAGAGGGCTGCATGATCTGCAAATGTAAACAAACTTGTTTGCCTGAGCAATTGACTGAACAAGAAGTAGGACTGAGTGGACTTTGTAGGCTCTAAAGTTTTAGATTGTTTTATTTTTGAATGCAGTTTTTTCATACTTTATTCTACATTTGTAAGTTCAACTTTCATTTAAAGAGTTGCACTACAGTACTTGTATTAGATGAATTGAAAAATACTATTTTTGTTGCTTTTTAGAGGGCAAATACCTGTAATCAAAAAAGAAATATAAAGTGAGCACTGTACATTTTGTATTCTGTGTTGTAACTGAAATCAATATATTTGAGAATGTAGAAAAAATCCAAAAATATTTAAATAAATGGTATTCTATTATTGTTTAACAGTGCGATTAATCACACTATTCATCACGATTAGTTTTTTTAATTGCTTGGCAGACCTTTTTTATAATCGAAGACCAGATCATACAGCAAAAAGCAAAGATCTTCACACTAATTCACATCTGTTAATTTTGAAAAACAAGAAAGATCTCAACTCCGTTTCTCTGCTTGTCTGTCTGAGCACTTTGTTAAATGCATCAATTTGCTTTAATTTCTTTCCAGGCACATTCCAGCTACAAGAGATTTTTTTTTAAACGAGAGCCTGATCCTGTGAGGTGCCAAGTGATCTCCATCACTGCTGACGTCAGCAGGAATGAAGCATGTTCAATAACTTATGGGACCAACCCTTGGTTTGGCCAGCTACAAAAGGATTAAAGGGAGCTTTAGAGAAGTCTCCAAATTTCAGTTTTCTGGGTGCAGGGGGGAACCACCTCTTACTAGGACTGCTTTTCTCATGAGGATTTCTGCTTATACTCAAATAAATTGGTTAGTCTCTAAGGTGCCACTAGTCCTCCTTTTCTTTTTACGTGCAGGGGAGTTTGTCAGAGTCTCAAGGCCACTTCTGCACAGCTACATGCAAAGTCAAGCCAGTGGTGCCATTTCCCTGACCTGCATTAAGATTGGTCCCATTGTTAAGGTATGATTTTTCAGATTTTATAGGAGATGAGCACGTCATGAACGGTATTCATTTGTGAAAATGTTGCAACAGGACAGTTGAGCAGCATCAGTTTATACACAGACATAGTAGTGCCAGCTGAGTTCAGTACCTACAACTGCCTGTCTCAGGAGGAGCCAGTGAAAACAGGAACTGCCAGACTGGATCAGACCCGTGGTCCATCTAGGCCAGTATCCTGTCTCTGACGATGGCAATCACCAGATGCTTCAGAGGAAAGTACAAGAAACCTTTATTAGGCAGATCTGGGATAATCCACTCCCACCTGCCCATATTAGGTCTCCTACTAACCCCTATAGTTAGAGATTGGTTTCCAGCCCTGAAGCATGAAGTTTTATAGCTCTTCAAAAGCTTGTTAGCATTAACTATTGTAACTCTGCATATTCTTGTTATCCATACAAGTGTCTAATCTTTTTTAATCTTGCTACATTCTTGGCCTCAATTGCTTCCTGTGGCAGGGAGTTCCACAGTCTAATTACACATTGCTTGGAGATATTTCCTTTCATCTGTTTTGAACTTGCCATCTTTTAATTATTTCCAGTCTCCCTCTGTTCTTATGTTGATGAAAATTGCCCATGTAATTGTACTGTTTCTCACCTCTCAGCCAATTTTTGATCCATGACCATAATGGCTGCTACTACCTCTCATACAGGATTCTGTCAAAAGGCCATTTGAAAGTCTAAATAAGATGCATAAAGGAGAACTGGTTGACCTACTACTATATTGACAAAAAAAAAATTAAGAGATTAGCAACACAATTTCCCTTTTCAAAATCTGTGCTGGTTAGACCCTATCAGATGATGATCTTCCAGATGGTTTACATGAATCAGCAAGCAGACACTATATGGGCAGGCTATATAGAACTGCCATTGTGGTAGTGTACCACCGATGCCACCATCGGGCATAGAACCACATATGTCAGTCCCCTCACTGCTCATTGAGATTCTTATTTAGCAAAGGCCCAAGCTTTTGCAGCAGGAAAATCTGGGTACTACCTTCCGGAAGTTCAATGCTATGTAGTAGTCACCATGACTTTTCTAAATGGCTCTGGTTATTTAATAATATAAACATAGGGGGGGAAAGGTCTAACTTCAGCAATTCAGTTCTAGTCAGGATTTGTTGGTTCGTTTCATGCAACAGGGGCAGGGTAGAGAATTGGCTCCCCAAGTTCCAGTTGGCTCATCAAGGTCTTTAAATCTCCTAGGAAGAGTTCTCCTTCCTTCCCCCACTCCTCCCAGAAAGAGTTCTGCATAAGCAAGAATCACAAGAGTCAAAGCAGAGGAGCCACAACGTTATATGTTTTACCTCAAAGAGCTTTCCATGTTACATACGTACTTCCCACTCAAATGCAGCTACCTCTGGGGTGTGGCTAACAGCCAACCAGTGCACAGAAAAACACAACACCGAGAAAGGGAGTTTTGGCCAAGGAGCCCAGGACGAATAAGGAAATTCAGGACCCTACGTACATCACAACATAGGGCCCCCTGCCATTCTGCCCCCTATTTGAGAGAGCAGTGGCATAGGGCTCCTTATCCTTCCAAGAGCAGCAACAGGGAAATATCAGCAAGGGTTCCCTCTCTACCCTCAAAAGGCAAGAATGGTAGAAGCAGTGACCCACGGTATGTACCCGCTTGCTGCCAAGCATGCGCTTGGGTAGGGCCTCCTGCCAGAGTGCTCTGTTGAGGTGGCGTTGGCCTGACTCCCCAGAGCAGTGGGGCTTGACATTAACACCCAGAGAAACATACAGGGCACTTCACGGCCCCAGGTGCTGTTGTTTCAGGCTCCTTGCATGCTCTGAAAGAGGTCATCATATCAATTATACTCAGGTCATGTTTTCAAGCTTTTCTTACCAGTCACGAGGACTAAACTTTCATTAAAAATATATATATTCCATAAGCTGGGGCCATACGCAATGGATCTGCAGTGCCTATGTCTTTACCCACTGCCCTTGTGAGCCTGTATTATGGATCTGCTAAGAACAATTCCTATCAGCCCCTTCCCCACTGCACTTCCCCAGGCCAGGTAAGAGGAAGGGTCCTGAACCAGGAAATGCCCAGGCCTGGGTGGGTAGGTGGGCGAGCGGTGAAGCAGCAGCCGCATGGCAAGCCAGGAGCTGCAGAAAAGCCCCATGCAGAAGGTGTGTGTGGAACAGGCTGTGACTCTCGGACATTACCACTGGGTGAAGGTCTGTGTGGGACTTATGGGGGAGCAGCAATGGCTGGGGAAGAAGCCAGGCAGAGATGCTAACCAAGCCTGGCTTGGAAACCCTCAGTCTCCTATTGGCTTGACTAAAAACTCCCAGCCCTAGGCCTGAAGGACCCTGACACTGGATGGGACTTCCCCAGGGACCCAAACGGGAACCTCTATTGCTCACTTCAACCAGAACTATTTCAGCTTCTGTACCCAGGGTATTTGCAACCTTTCCCTTTCCTACCAGCCCTCGTAAAATATCCTGAGCACTTAACAGAACCCACAAGGCCTAGCTCCTGAAACACCTACAGTGTTTGCCTCTGAGTCACAGTACATCTGGCACAGTACTGGCATCTCAGGGGCACAGTGCACTCCAACACTCAGCAGTCCCAATCATTACAACTGGTACAAACTCCTTTCATAAGAAGAGCCACAATCTAACGCCCATATAATCTTGATTTAAAGGTGCCCCCTAAAAGGCCAGATCCAAGAGCGTACACAGAACCTCAGAATAATGAAGGCCAGAGCTTACTGCTCTGGGACTGGCACAGGTACTTCTCGAAGCTGTCAGTATTTCAGTGCTAATGTTTAGAGAGTCACCAAGGTCTAGAGGTACAACAAAAGGACTTCGGAACCTACACTGGCAGTTAAGAGTCAAAGTTCAACATTTAAGCACCTGTGCGATCCTCATTCACAACAGAGGACTGTTCAAATGGGATGTATTCCACCTGAGTAGGGAGGGAAAGTCTTCTGGGATGGAGGTTAGCACAACAGATTAAAAACTAGGAACTCAGGGGAGATGATCAAGTAATCTCCATACCTGATTCTAACATTGACTAGGAAGAAAATAAAAAAAAAAATAGAGAATACAGAAATGGAGAAAGCAACAGCAGGGAGTAGGAGAATGGACATTAAGAGGAAAGATAGTGCCTATACCAATGATGCTAACAGTCAGATAGGAGATACTGGCAGTAGAATGACTTCCCAGCTGGGTGAGGAAACCTAGGTGAAGCCAAACAGAAACAACTAGGATGTTTGTACACCAGGTCAAGGAGCCTGGGTAAGAAAACAGAGGAACTAGAGCTACTGGTGCAGGAAATGAAACCAGGTATTAGAGGGACAACAAACATGGTGGAATAATCGTCATGACTGGCGCACAGGGACTGAAGGGTATGGGCTGTTCAGGAAAGACAAAAAAGGGAAAGGTGATGGAGTAGCATTGTATAGTAGTGTTGAGGGAGACTTAAGAAAATTAGAAGTGATTGAATGGATAAAAAAAAAAGAGTGTTTGGGTCAAAATTACTTTGAGGAAGAAAGCTACCAGAGGCTCCCCTGGGATAGAGCTTGGGGTGTGCTACAGACCCTATGATCCAATCTGGATATGGACAGAGACCTCTAGTGTTTTTAATGAAATAAATCCTACTGGGAATTGTGTGATTATGGGAGACTAATTTGCTGATATAGATTGGAAGACAAGTGCTACTAACAATGGCAGGGCCCAGATTTTCCTGGATGCAATAGCCAACAGATTTCTTTACCAAATATGCACCAAACCAACATAGGGTGATGTGATTGTAGATTTGGTATGGGTAAGTAGTGAGGACCCCATAATATTTGTTGAAGGGGACAACCTTGGTTCGAGTGATTGTGAACTAATTCAATTTAAACTAAATGGAAGGATTAAAAAAAATAGATCCATAATGAGGGGCCTTGATTTTAAAAGGGAAAACTCTAAAAACTTAAGGGAATTAGTTAGGAAAGTGGACTGTACTGAAGAACAAGGACTGAATGTGGAGGAGGCTTGGAATTATTAAGTCAAAGTTGCAGAAGCTGTCTGAAGCCTGCATCCCAAGCAAGAGGGGGAAAAACCCTCAGAGAAGGGTTGCAGACCAAGCATCTCACACAGGTGATGAAGAGAAAGCAGAAAGCCTACAAGGAATGGAAGATGGGCTGGATCAGCAAGGAAAACTACCTCTTGGAGGTGGGTAGAAAGTTGGCTAGATTGTCGGGCTCAACGGGTAGTGATCAATGGCTCCATGTCTAGTTGGCAGCCGGTGTCAAGTGGAGTGCCCCAGGGTCAGTCCTGGGGCCAGTTTTGTTCAATATCTTCATAAATGATCTGGAGGATGGTGTGGATTGCACTCTCAGCAAATTTGAGGATGATACTAAACTGGGAGGAGTGGTAGATACGCTAGAGGCCAGGGATAGGATACAGAGGGACCTAGACAAATTGGAGGATTGGGTCAAAAGAAATCTCATGAGGTTCAATAAGGATAAGTGCAGGGTCCTGCACTTAGGACGGAAGAACCCAATGCACAGCTACAGACTAGGGACCGAATGGCTAGGCAGCAGTTCTGCGGAAAAGGACCTAGGGGTGACAGCAGACGAGAAGCTGGATATGAGTCAACAGTGTGCCCTTGTTGCCAAGAAGGCCAATGGCATTTTGGGATGTATAAGTAGGGGCATAGCGAGCAGATCGAGGGACGTGATCGTCCCCCTCTATTCGACATTGGTGAGGCCTCATCTGGAGTACTGTGTCCAGTTTTGGGCCCCACACTACAAGAAGGATGTGGATAAATTGGAGAGAGTCCAGCGAAGGGCAACAAAAATGATTAGGGGTCTAGAACACATGACTTATGAGGAGAGGCTGAGGGAACTGGGATTGTTTAGTCTGCAGAAGAGAAGAATGAGAGGGGATTTGATAGCTGCTTTCAACTACCTGAGAGGTGGTTCCAGAGAGGATGGTTCTAGACTATTCTCAGTGGTGGAAGAGGACAGGACAAGGAGTAATGGTCTCAAGTTGCAGTGGGGGAGGTTTAGGTTGGATATTAGGAAAAACTTTTTCACTAGGAGGGTGGTGAAACACTGGAATGCGTTACCTAGGGAGGTGGTAGAATCTCCTTCCTTAGAAGTTTTTAAGGTCAGGCTTGACAAAGCCCTGGATGGGATGATTTAATTGGGGATTGGTCCTGCTTTGAGCAGGGGGTTGGACTAGATGACCTCCTGAGGTCCCTTCCAACCCTGATATTCTATGATTCTATGATTGATCCTATGAAAAGTGAGAACTGCCAAAAGCCAAGCAGAGTTGGGCCTTGCAAAGGCAATTAAAACCAACAGTAAAAAGGTTCTTTATCCATATAAATAAAAAGAAATCAAGGAAAGAAGTAGGACCGCTAAGCACTGAGGATGGGGTGGAGATTAAAGATAATCTCGGCATGGCCCAACACCTCAACAAATACTTTGCTTCACTTTTTAATAAAGGCAATGAGGAGCTTAGGGATAGTAGCAGGGTGGCTAATGGAAATGAGGACATGGAAGTAGAAATTACCACATCAGAGGTGGAAGTCAAACTCAAACAGCATAATCAGACTAAAGTAGGGTGGGGGGCGGGCATAGAAAGAACTAGATAAATTCATGGAGGATAGGTCCTTCAATGGCTATTAGCCAGGATGGGCAGGGATGGTGTCCCTAGCCTCTGTTTGCCAGAAGCTGGGAATGGGCGACGGGGGATGGATCACTTGGTGGTTGCCTGTTCTGTTCATTCGCTCTGGGGCACCTGGCATTCGCCATTGTCAGAAGACAGGACACTGGGTTGGATGGACCTTTGGTCTGACCCAGTATGGCCGTTCTTATGTTCTGTCACATGAAATTGCAAGCTCAATAGCAAGGATTTTTAATGAATCTATAAACTCAGGGGACATACCCTATGACTGGAGAATTGCTAATATAGTACCTATTTTTAAGAAACGAGGGGTGGAAGTGATCAAGGAAACTACAGGCATACATACAACTGAGGTCACACTACAATTAGTTTGCCCTCAATTGTATGCAAGGTCTTGGAACAAATTTTGAAAGAGAAAGCAGTTAAGGACAGAGATAAATGGCAATTGGGATAAAATACAACATGGTTTTACAAAAGGTAGATAGATCAGGTTGGTCTGCTGCACTTTTTTTGAGAAGATAACTTTTTTTAGACAGAGGAAACGCAGTGGATCTAATCTACCTGGATTTCAGTAAGGCATTTGATAGAGTTCCACGTGGGAAATTATGAGCTAAATTGGAGAAGATGGGGATTAATGTGAGAATTGAAAGGTGGCTAAGGAACTGGTTAAAAGGGGAGACTATAGTGGGTCATACTGAAAGGTGAACTGTCAGGCTGGGGGCAGATTACTAGTGGATTCTCTGTGATTGGTCATGGGACCAATCTTATTTAACATTTTTATTAGTGACGTTGGCACAGAAAGCGGGAATGTGCTAATAAAATTTACAAATGACATAAAGTTGGGAGATATTGTCAATAGGGAAGAGGACTGGAATCTCATACATAATCTGCACAACCTTGTAAACTGGAGCAATAGAAATGGGATGAAATGTAATCGTTCAAAGTCATGCATTTAGGGACTAACAAGAATTTTTACTATGAGCCGAGGACTCATTAGTTGGAAGCGACCTAGGAGGAGAAAGACCTGGGTGCATGGGCTGATCACAGGATGATTGAGCTGCCAGTGTGACGTGGCCATGAAAAAGGCTCATGCGATCCTAGGATGCATCAGGCGAGGTATTTCCGGGAGAGATAATAAAGTGTTAGTGCCATTATATAAGGCACTGGTGAGAGCACATCTGGAACACTGCGTGCAGCGCTGGTCCCCCGTGTTCAAGAAAGATGAATTCAAACTGGAACAGATGCAGAGAAGGGCTACTAGGATGAGCCGAGGAATGGAAAGACAAGACTTAAAGAACTTGGCTTGTTTAGCCTAACCAAAAGAAGGCTGCGGGGAGCTATGAATGCTCTCTATAAATACATCAGAGGGATAAATACCAGGGAGGCAGAAGATGAAGTTCACTAACCATTAGAGGAGTGAAATTCTGGAACAACCTTCTAAGTGGAGCAGTGGGAGCAAAAAATCTAACTGGCTTCAAGACTGAGTTTGGTAAGTTGATGGAGGGGATGGGGTGATGAGACTGCCAACAATGGAACATAGCTGACCTGCAAGTGCTAGTAGCAAATATCCCCAATGGCCAGAGATGGGACACTAGATGGGGAGATCTCTGAGTTACTATGGAGAATTCTTTCCCAGGTGTCTGGCTGGTGAGTCTTGCTGAATGCTCAGGGTCTAACTGATAGCCAGATTTGCAGTTGGGAAGGAATTTTCCCCTAGATCAGATTGGCAGAGACCCTGGGGTGTTTCACCTTCCTCAGCAGCATGGGCCACAGGTCACTTGCAGGTTTAAACTAGTGTAAAATGGTAGATTCTCTGTAACTTGAAGTCATGATTTGAGGACTTCTGCAATAGACCCATAACCTCTGGCTAAGTTACTGGAGGGAGTGGGTGAGTTTCTGTGGCCTAAAATGTGCAGGAGGGCAGATTAGATGATCAGGATAGTCCCTTCTTGCCTTAAAATCTATAAGGAAAGCTTGAAAGAGGACTGCTATTCTCACTCACCCCCAACACTATCCCAGGACCTACCTCCTCCAGGGTGCAATGTAGGTAACAAACATTCTCAAGTCCCTGTGTACTGTAAGGCAAACAAGACCCCCACAAAACCTTAGGCCGGCTTGGGCTAGAGGAGAGCTTTTGTCATATGTGACATTTCCAAAAGGAAAGACAAGCACAAACCAAGTTAAAGGCCAAATTCTGCTCCCATTGAAATCAATGCACAAGTCCCATTAACTTCAGTGGGAACATGACTGGAGCTTTGCCATACAAAAGATCCAACATCTCCAGAGGCCACGGAGTGAGGAGGACAGGCAGAGAAGCTGTGTATCAGCACAGCGTGAAACTCCAGGGTACCTCAGTGCTCCCTGCATAGGTCAGGATTTTAATCTTGGGAGAGGTTACAGAGAAGCGTTGAAGCAGCTCCTGACATGTACTTGTGAGGCAACATAGACAAACTGGCCCATAGTCCACATTTGCAGTAGCCCATTCACTGCAGAATTACTGGATGCCAAGAGGCACTGGAAGTTTTGATCACCAAGATGAATATGGAGGCTAAAAGAGCCAATTGCTCCTTGTACAGCAGCGAGTCTAGCCTGCATCTGAATAATGCATGGCAAAGAGAAAAAAGATCCCACATGTTCGCAATTCTCTCAACCACTCCTATTTGTGAGTTTCTCAGGTTCAGAGTTTGCCCAGGTCTGGAACAAGCCAGACAAAAAGGGGAAACTTTCAAAAAACTGCAGAGTCACCCAAAAACATTAAGTGGGGAGTGAGAGGGGAGAGGCCCAGGGGCCTGTGCTGCAGGACATTCTGGAGTGCCAGGTGCAATTCCCACATTTCAGGAGATTGAGAAGTGTTTCAAAGCAGCAATTCCAGTCGGTGTTTCTCTGGAATTCCACAGCAGAGTAACTTGCCACTGGCAAATTATATTGAATTACCAATGCAGTGCACACACAAGGCCCCAAATACCTGCTTGTACTTCCAGAGTGACAGATCTGCAAACATATCCGCCCCACTGCTCTCCTTCTCACATTATCATTCCCCCATTACCTTCCCTTCCTCAAGATCCTCCTCGTTCCCCTCAAAGCCTCCCTAGTGCACATCTGCCTAGCACCCAGTCATCACTTTCCCCAGCCCCATTTTGCAGTCCTCCCCAGTCCAGTGTCTTCATGTTGCCCCTCTTCCCTCAATCTCTGACCACGCACAATTCACCCTATTACACCTCCCTACCGTTCTCTGATCTATGCCCCCAATCCTCCCCATCAGTTCAATCTGTACTCCCCTGCTCCGGCCATTCATTGCAGCAATCCTGCTCCTTCCCAAAGTCAAGCCTCAGTACCCTGCCCACGATTCAATAGAATTCCAAACCACTCCCTCGCCCTGAGGCCATGTCCCCATATCAGTTCTCATCCCGCTCCCTCCTCCTCCAAAGGAATTGAGACACCCCCACCCCCAAATCCAATTATCACCCCATCCACCATCTCCCAGCCCCTCCTGCAACCCAGCTGTTCTGGGGCTCCTTCCCCTGGCCCTGTACAGTTCCCTCACACCACTGCCTGGTGACCAAGTCCTTGCTCCAATGGGCCCTTCAGAGCCTCCCTGCCACTGCCCTCTTAGCCCTGGAGGGAGCTCTGAGCTTCCCAGTACCTCCTGCACCCTAGTGCTGTGGAGTATGCTAGAGGGGGAGCTGGGTGGCCGAGAGCCCTCACCAGCCAGGACCAGAAGAGCCGTAGCTCAGCACCAGCATCCCACCTGTGCAGCAGTCACGGGAGAAGGGGTCTCGGGGGCACAGCATAAAAGGGACGGAGCAGTGGCTGAAGGGAGGAGGCAGGGGAAGGTAAGACGCACCTGAGGAGAGCAGCTGTTGCAGGGGAAGTGGGTGTGGATGGGAGGACACCATGAGCAAGGAGAGGGCTGTCAAATGTGTGCTGCACATATTGGGGGAAACAGGGGTGCTACTAGAGGAACTAATGGCCACAGTGTGGAAAAGGGGTAGGGTTAGGGTAGCGTTCAGGCTTCGGGAAAGTCGGGGGCTGAGCTCTCTGAGCATCACTGCTGGGAGGTTCACAGCAAGGGAGCCACCTCTCCACATAGCTTTTCTTTGGAGAGTTTCAGTGCAGTTCTCCCTGCTGCAGAAGTCATGTTCCCACAGATGCCCTGCACCCGTTTCATTGCTACATACTGTGCCACACAGCTCATTTCTCTTTTCCTACGAACTCTAGGAAATTAATTGCAAAAAACTAGCACTAACGTATAATTAAGGTTGCAAGATCAGGTATTTAATGAGTCAGAAAGTTCCAGCATTTACTAGGAGTGTTAGTTTAGCCACACTGCATTTGATCTACTCCTCTTTCCCTTCTTAAATGTAAGTCTGAGTTTATTATTCTCTGGCCCCAGTCCTGCCAACTGCTCCATACACGGAGACCCAACCCACATGATTTTCAAAGAGCTGAGCATATTGGGTGCCAGTTGGGTGTGAGCAGGGCCAGCGTTCGTGGGGGAGCAGGCAGAGCAATTGTCTGGGGCCCCACACCACAGGGGCCCCCGCAAAGCTAAGTTATGGGCAGCAGGGCTTCCGCCCCAGGTGGCAGGGCTCCAGCTCAGGCAGGGTGGGGACCCACGCCTCAGTTTCTGCCCTAGGCCCCAGTGAGTCTAATGGTGGCCCTGGGCGTGAGTTCACCCAAGAGCTGCACAACAATTATCTCTGTTAAGATTATATTTCTAGTTATGCAGCCTTGGATCACCCTGAACAATTCTCCTGCTTCATAGACTTGTTAGAGTTGCTAACGCGGTAACATTTAAAAAGCAGACACTCCAGCAGGAGTGCCGGAATCTCTCCGTCTCTTCCCCCAAGGCCCCATTCGCTCACTGCTTTCCCCCTCTCCACTCTGGGTCAGGAGGGACTCGCCTGCAGAGCTGGGGCTGGGAGCTGGAGCCACCAGGTGGGAGGCAGCCCTGGCTGAGCAGGGGCTCATGCGGGTGATGGTCCGGCGCCTCCCCTGCATGCAGTAACCAGACTTCGGATGTCTGGTCCCCTTTTCAACTGGACTTTCTGGTCAAAAACCAGGCACCTGCCCACCCTAATACTTGTAGACAATCATCATCTTTCCCTAGTCTTAGTCATTGTTGTGCTTGTCTGAAGAATTCTTACCTCACTCTGATATTGACAGAGCCAGAACCCGACACGGCATTAGAGGTGCCGTTATCTCAACACTGTAGAGCTCCTCCTAGTACGTGTCTGCATGTACAATGCTGCAGCGTTAGTGAAAATGCTCCTGCAGCAACAGGCAAGCTTCTCCCTTCAGCGTAGTTAATCCACCTCAGAGAGGTGGCAGCTAGGTTGATGGGAGACGCTCTCCTACCGAGACAGCACTGTCTCCACCAGGGGTTAGGTCGGTAGAACTGCACCGCTCAGGGTGTGGTGAGTGACGTAGTTACACCGATGTAAGTTCGTAGTGTAGACCTGGCCTAACACTACTTTTGGACTAGAGACTTCTGGGTTGCTTTGGACGGCACACAAGGGCCCTTTTCAATGAAGCGTCACTGTGCAAACTCCTCATTTGCTGTTCATCAGGTCTCTTTCTGCGTTATCCTTTTCCAAGGCCCCAATTCAACAAATCATTTAAGCATGGATGTAGCCCTCATTTTAAGTGCCAGTACTCCACTCCCCGCCCCCCCCACTCACAGTGCATTTCTGTTCAAAATGGCATCCTCCATGAGGCATGACCTCGCACATACAGTGCATGAGGTCAAAAGTGCAGGAACGCATTTCCCACCTCGCTACCACACGGCTTAAATCCATCCCTATTCAGCAAAACACTGGAACAGATGGTTAAAGACCACCCGCCCCCGCATTAAGCCACATTGCAATTTAGATTGTATCTGTCACAGCTGAATCTCATTTTAACATTTCCTGCGTACACCACTAAAATATTATAGTTCCCTAATAATCCATCTCCCCAACCAGCACCTGGAAATATCGTCCCATTCTTATGAATGATGGTAGGGTTGAATGATGGTAGGCTTTCTTCAACTGCCCAAAATAATGCAGTTGTTACTTCAGCTTCAATTTATTTTTTTATTCTTTTTAAGGTTCTCTTTTCAATTAAATGCTCCATGTTAAGGAGCAAGAAGTCCCCACGTGCCACTGCAAAAAAGCTTATGCCTCAAGGACAAAATGCAACAAAGCAGGAAAATTCCAGCCTCAAACTCAGAGACACATGGAACAGAGAGAATGGCTAAGATCAGCCCCTGGTTTTTCATTTCAGGGCAATACAAGGCAGGTTAGACAGGCATTCCACTAGCCACAGGGTCATTGTTAAGAGACCAGGGATCATTCATGTTGCTCAAACAACTGAATCCACCGAGAGTAATATTCAATATTTGTTTTGTGTTAAGGAAATAGGAGAATATTTAATTTTTGCTTTGTATACTCGGCAATACATACTTCCTGTAACTAGAAATCCAAATAGCAGCTACCACTTCCTAGCTCTGTACAAGGTATGTGCTTAGATGTATATTCAATTGCCAAGTGCTAGTATATATGGGATATTCCCCTGAGCAAAGTGAAACAATCATGTAGATCACATCTTTAATCAAACTTAAAAATCCATCTGATTTAAGGAATCCTTTAAACTCTTTAAAGAAATAATTGTAGCCAAATCAGTGTTTTAAGAAGTGTTAAATGAACGTGACCTAGGCCCCAATCCTGCAGACATGAGTAACTTTATGCATGCAAAAAGAAAAGGAGGACTAGTGGCACCTTAGAGACTAACCAATTTATTTGAGGATAAACTTTCGTGAGCCACAAGTCCTCCTTTTCTTTTTGCGAATACAGACCAACACGGCTGCTACTCTGAAACCTGTCTTTATGCGTGCAAGTATTCTCTTCATTGGGACTACTCATGTATGTGTTTGCATGATAGAGCCTAGACAGTGAATCAGATCTTCAGCTGGTGCAAGTCAGAGTAGCTCCATTGACTTCAATAGAGCTACCATAACTTCCTCAGCTGGTGATCTGGCTCAGTATTTTAGTGACAGTTATCGCAATGTTCAAATGTATTCATCTTCCTGCATCTCACAAACATTCATAATAAACCACATGTACTAAGAGTGCTATGTTCTGTAAAACAATAGACAGGTATACGCTGGAATCGCCTACCTGCAAATAGGGTGACCAGATGTCCTGATTTTATAGGGACAGTCCCAATATTTGGGGCTTTGTCTTATATAGGCTCCTATTACCCCACACCCTGTCCTGATTTTTTCCCACACTTGCTGTCTGGTCACCCTACCTGCAAATAAAAGATTTTGCAAAGACTTCTGCACATAAGTAACTGGATGCACTGAAAACAGCCCCACTGAAGTCAACAGGACTGCTCAGTCAGAGGTCATGGGCATAGGTTTTTGCAGGATCAAGGCCATAGAAAGGAACATCTTATTGGCAAAGTAATTTGTACAGTTGCCTGGAAAGGGTTTTCCCAGAACCAAGCAGGGCAAATTAAAAAGAAATAATCCACTTTTTTCTATTGGAGAAATTCCGTTTCTCTAGCATGTTCTAAAACTAATGCATGCATCTTTAAAAATCAACATAGAAAAAAGTCTTTATTTTGGGGGTGGTGATTCGGGAGGCTCAGTTCAGGGGCTGACACACACATACAGCTCTGATATTGTCCCAGATAGCGCGACTTGGGCTGAGGCAGCCATTCCCCTTGCATTTCCCGGTCTCCTACCTCCAAAGCCAGCCGCCCGCTATGGACGCCCCTACTCAGACTAGGCAAACCTCCATGGATGTGATCCGCCAGCAAAGTCAGAGGTCAAGGGCATCCAGATTCCCTCCACTTTCACTCCACTGCCTTAGTTAAGAACCTGACTGTGCTTTGGGGACACTTTGTCCAGCTGGGCAGAGGAGCCCTCTGAGCTGCTGCCTTTTGGATTTCAACCGTGACAAGGATTCAGGCCCCTTTTGAACAGGCAGCTCTGAACAAGGGACTTCACAAGAAAAACCACAACCTACAACAACTGTTCTTTCACCTCTCCTTTGCTAAAGACCCAGGAACAGCCTTTGCCTTCCCCCAAGGAAAGTATTGCAGGACAAATTCCCTTCCACCCCCCAACAGCCTCCTCACCCCCAAGGAAAGAGAGAGGAGACCCAGACCCTTTGAACACCTGTTTCTGGATTTAACCGCACCACCAAGGAACTGTCACCGCTTCCCACCGCGCACACGAGTCTTTCCCACAGCGACAGACACCAGGCTAGCGGAGGAATGATCACGGAACAGTTCCGCTGCGGCGAACCGGAGGCTGCAGGGTGCTCGGCGCTGACCACACAGGCGGCCAGGTTCTGTTCAGGGAGCTGACAAGCCCGGGGATGGGGCACCCCAGAGCCCCGCCGGCTGCCTCCCCCAGCAGCGGCTTGGCTACTGCTAGCCCAGCCGGGAACTCTCCGGCGTCCCAGCGGTGCCATGTACCCGCGGAGCCCAGCGGAGCGCGCCGAACCCGACCCGTCCCACCCAGGGAGCCGGACCCCACCGCTGGCGCAGGGAGCGGGACGGGACAGGACCGCGGGCAGGGCTGACCCGAAGTAGGCGGCGGAGACGGGCAGCAGCGAGAGGCACAGGGCGGCCAGCAGGGTCCGGGAGCGCATGGTGCCGGCCGGGCGCTGCTCTTCATGGCGCTGAGCAGCCGGCGGCTGCGGCTCCCGCGGCTCTTTAAACCGGCGGGGCGGGGCGGGGCGGGAGCCGGGTGTTCCCGGGGGCGGCTGCTCACCTGCCGCCCGCGCCCCGCCCCACCCGGGCAGGTCCTGCCTGTAGCGCCGGGCTGGCCGGGGAGCCGCCGGGACATGCCCCGCTCGCTGGCCCCGGGCCGTCGGGGGTCCCTGCAGCGCACAGTGCCGCCCCGCGCTGGGGGAGCAGCGGGCTGAGGCTCCGCGAGGCCTGGCACTAGCCGGCTCCTGAGCGGGGGCGGCCACGGGCGGCTCCTCTGGGGGAGCCTCAGCCTGTTCATGGGGGCCGAGCTCCATGGGCCCTGAGACAAGCCTGTGCATAGCCCAGGCCTGGCCCTTTGCTCTGCTCCTAGAGACCCCCGCTGCAGGGTCAGCAGGTCCCCAGGAAAGAAGCTCCCCACAGCCCTGTTTGGGGAAAGGCTCTGACAGCCCCAGCCTGCTTCCCTGGCATGGCAGAGTGGGAGCCTCTGCCCTTTGTCTGGCAAGGGGGGAGTTTCTAGCAGGCTGGAGAAGACAGTGGGCTGAGCAGAAAGAGCCAGCAACAGGCCCCTGGGCCACCAAGGCCTGGTCTACACCTAAAACTTAGGGCAGCCTAGTTATGCGGCTCAGGGCCGTGACCAGTTCCACCCCTGCGAGGCCGTTCAGCTGACCTAGGCCCCGCTGCAGCCACCTCTCTGTTCATCGGAGAATGTTTCCATCAACTTAGATCCTGCCTCTAGAGGGGGTGGATTAAAGTCAGGGAGGGCAAACCCTCTCCTAGCAAGTGTCTACACTACAGCCCCAGAGCTGTGCCCCCGTAATGTCTGTAGTGTAGACATACCCTCCGCATGGGCCTCCTCGTCCCCTTCCTTCCTGATGCACCATGCTCCCTTATTCTGGAAACTCTAACCGGGCAGTGGCTGCCATAACCAGCATCCTCCCTCCATCTCTGCCAAGGCACACAACCCACCCCAAAGACCAGGGCTGCTGACCTCTCTGATGTGCAGAACGGCCACTCTTCCATTCAGCAGGCCCAAGTAATCAGCTTTCAATCCTTCCATGCCTTTAGTGTTTATGGAGCGCCCATCTCACTGGGACTGCCTTAGCTGCCCCATTTGTAAAATGGGGACAATAATATTGCCTTATTTGGCATAGGATGTTGTAAAACTATTTAATGTGTGTGAGGCATTCAGGGGACTGAATCATGGAAGAAGCCTATAAATAAAAACAGTGAGAGGAAGGTTCATGGCATCAGGTCACAGGTTCAGGTCACAGGTCAGGGCATCTGTACTTGTATTCCCCCTTTATGGCCCAGCAAGGGCACCCACTCTAGGCTCCTGGTTCCTGAGCCATCACTTCCTGGGTGGAGACCTGCATCTCTCTTCATCGTGACTGGGATATTTCTGGGCTGCACAGTCCCCTGGCTATAGTGTGACATCTCCAGCAAGCCAGACTGCCTAAGCAGGCCTGCTTTGCTTCTCTCTTCAGAGATGGTAGTTACCTAACTGCACAGCTATTTCTAAGCAAGCACGTTTGTTCTGTAGGTAAAAGCATTACAGGAAAACATTAAAAACAACAAAAGAACCTTTATACATGCTAAAAATCTTACCAGAGATCACCCCAAACTCCAGTAAGGGCTCCGGTTGGTGATTAGTCTTTCAAGGGGTTCTTCCTGTGGTCACAAGTTCATCACAGCTGCTGAGGATTGCCCCTCCTCTGTTTGCTGGATCAGAAAGCAGGCCCCAAGTTAGTATTAACTCAGGCTATTTAACCAAAAGTCCTTTCTTTGTCTGTTGGTCCCTGGAGAACCCAGTTTGAACCAGTAGATATGAGCCTTTTTCCAGGTGGTGAGAGCTCTCTGGAGTTGAAAGGACCAGAGTGAATTGTCTTAACAACCGCACACTGTTCTTCCTTCCTGGAGGGCTCTTCCATGGAGTTCCGTACAACCCCTCAAGAGTACAGAAACACTTGCTTTTCTCAGACAAAGAGTAACAAGAAGGGTTTCTTCAGGTATGTTAGTAACAAGAAGAAAGTCAAGGAAAGTGTGGGCCCCTTACTGAATGAGGGAGGCAACCTAGTGACCAAGGATGTGGAAAAAAGCTAATATACTCAGTGCTTTTTTTGCCTTTGTCTTCATGAACAAGGTCAGCTCCCAGACTACTGCACTGGACAGCACAGCATGGGGAGGAGGTGACCAGCCCTCTGTGGAGAAAAAAGTGGTTTGGGACTATTTAGAAAAGCTGGACGAGCACAAGTCCATGGGGCCGGATGTGCTATATCTGAGAGTGCTAAAGGACTTGGTGGATGTGACTGCAGCGCCATTGACCATTATCTTTGAAAACTCATGGCAATTGGGGGAGGTCCCAGATGACTGGAAAAAGGCTAATGTAGTGCCCATCTTTAAAAAAGGGACGAAGGAGGATCCTGGGAACTATAGGCCAGTCAGCTTCAACTCAGTCCCTGGAAAAATCATGAAGCAGGTCCTCAAAGAATCAATTTTGAAGCACTTAGAGGAGAGGAAAATGATCAGGAACAGTCAGCATGGATTCACCAAGGGCAAGTCATGCCTGACTAACCTAATTGCCTTCTATGACGAGATAACTGGCTCTGTGGATGAGGGGAAAGCAGTGGATGTGTTGTTCCTTGACTTTAGCAAAGCTTTTGACACGGTCTCCCACAGTATTCTTGCCAGCAAGTTAAAGAAGTATGGGCTGGATGAATGGACTATAAGGTGGAGAGAAAGCTGGCTAGATCGTTGGGCTCAACAGGTAGTGATCAATGGCTCCATGTCTAGCTGGCAGCCAGTATCAAGTGGAGTGCCCCAAGGGTCGGTCCTGCGGCCGGTTTTGTTCAATATCTTCATAAATGATCTGGAGGATGGTGTGGATTGCACCCTCAGCAAGTTTGCAGATGACACTAAACTGGGAGGAGTGGTAGATACACTGAAGGGTAGGGATAGGATACAGAGGAACCTAGACAAATTAGAGGATTGGGCCAAAAGAAATCTGATGAGGTTCAACAAGGACAAGTGCAGAGTCCTGCACTTAGGACAGAAGAATCCAATGCACTGCTACAGACTAGGGACCGAGTGGCTAGGCAGCAGTTCTGGAGAAAAGGACCTAGGGGTTACAGTGGATGAGAAGCTGGATATGAGTCAACAGTGTGCCCTTGTTGCCAGGAAGGCCAATGGCATTTTGGGATGTATAAGTAGGGGCATTGCCAGCAGATCGAGAGACGTGATCATTCACCTCTATTCAACATTGGTGAGGCCTCATCTGGAGTACTGTGTCCAGTTTTGGGCCCCACACTACAAGAAGGATGTGGAAAAATTGGAAAGCGTCCAGCAGAGGGCAACAAAAATGATTAGGGGACTGGACCACATGACTTATGAGGAGAGGCTGAGGGAACTGGGATTGTTTAGTCTGTGGAAGAGAAGAATGAGGGGGGATTTGATAGCTGCTTTCAGCTATCTGAAAGGGGGTTCCAAAGAGGATGGATCTTGACTGTTCTCAGTGGTAGCAGATGACAGAACGAGGAGTAATGGTCTCAAGTTGCAGTGGAGGAGGTTTAGGTTGGATATTAGGAAAAACTTTTTCACTAGGAGGGTGGTGAAGCACTGGAATGCGTTACCTAGGGAGGTGGTGGAATCTCCTTCCTTTGAGGTTTTTAAGGTCAGGCTTGACAAAGCCCTGGCTGGGATGATTTAGTTGGGGATTGGTCCTGCTTTGAGCAGGGGGTTGGACTAGATGACCTCCTGAGGTCTCTTCCAACCCTGATATTCTATGATTCTATGAATGGACTCCTAAAATCCTTACACTTTATTCAACAAGGTTTGTCCAGGAGGTTGCAGAATATTGTCATGTCTGTTACGGAAGGCATGAGGCCTGCTAATTTACAATCTAATCTATAAATGCATAGGAATTAAGGAAGAAACAGGCGAGGAGGCAGCTCTGTACTTGACATTTGTACAGTCCATCAGCACAGTCACAATGTGAGTAATATTTACACATAACAGCACTGAAATGCAGCTACTGCAGAGCCCAGCAGGCCCATCATGGGACTAAGAACACTTCCAAAAGTACCTTGTCGTGATGGGTTCAGCTAAGAAGAGCCCCACTTAGCACTGTCAGTGGCTGCTGGTTTTATATAGCAGCAAACTTACAGAGGAAGATCTCAGACCAAGGTAAAACCGGGTATGAATAAGTACGGTGTCTCTATCGGTACTGACTCCGTGCATGCTCCGGGGCTGGAGCACCCATGGGGAAAAATGGTGAGTGCTGAGCATGCACCGTCCGTGCCCCCTATCAGCCCTCCCTCCCACCCCCCACAGTGCATCCTGCCAATCGGCACCTCCCCCTCCTCCCCTGTGCATCCCGCCTGCCACAGTCAGCTGTTTCATGGCCTGCAGGAGGCTCTGGGGGAGGAGGGGGCAGGAGCGAGGATGCAGCATGTTTCAGGGAGGGGGCGGGAAGAGGCGGCATGGGGATTTGGGGGAAGGAGTGGAGTGGGGGCGGGGCCTGGGGCAGAGCCGGGCTTGAGCACCCCATGGCACATTGGAAAGTCTGTGCCTGTGGATGTGTCCATGATCATACAAACATACCTTCTGCGGGAGTCAATGCACACACACCCCCTGAGCACATTTAAACTCACTCATGTACACACACACAAATTCACACCCTGAAAGAGACACACACACAGGTGCAGATATACAAAGTCTCACTTACAGGCACTCAGAGGCAAGCACACAGATACACACATTCATGCAGCCACACCTTTGTAGAGAGACACATTTACACACACACAGACAAGTGTCACCAAATACAGAAACCCTCAGGCCAAATTTCCAGCAGCACTCAGTCCCAACGGTTCCCACTACGACCAGTTTTTACCAGAGCTCAATACCCAGTGTCCTTAGCTTTTTGGAAAAGCTGACTCCTAATGTCACAGTACACAAGCAGAGAGCTGTATACACCAGACACACACAGGGGCATGCTCACACATGGGCATATGCAAAGACATGCGCACACGTGCCCACGCACACACACGTGTATAAAAAAAATCTACCAGTCGATAAACAAGAAGCGGCCACTCTGTCGAGGTGATGTGTGTACTGTTCTGTTTCACATACACTTCTCTATCTGCTTGTGCCTCTGATACAGGTTGCTTTGCAAACAGAGAGAGCAAACACTTGGACAAGCTATTAAACTGCAGCCCTTCATCATAATGTTTAAGGAAGGCACAAAGGCAACAGTGCCTAGGCAAATCTGTAATCTTCACAAACCCTGCCGTGGCGCCTTCGAACGGCTGGATGAGGGAGGCTGGAAATACTTCGGCCTTGTTTACCTGTACACCGCTCCCCCCAGCTCTAGGCTCCTGCTTGGTACTTGGCCTTGGTCCCTGGTGATCACCCCTTGCAGCTCCTGGTGACAGGACCCCTCTGGCCATGTCCCTTGAGAGTGAGGGATGGAGGTTCCAGACTGGCTTTATCCTTCAGAACCTGCCCTTAGTGATCATGATTATTTATTTATTTATTTATTTGTATTATTCTAGTGCCTAGAAGTCCTAGCCATGGACCAGAACCCCATGGTGGAGCCCTCTTCTCTGGAGGGAGGTCTGCATGAAATCACCCAGGTAGCAGTAATCTAATACAAACCAGGTTTATTAAGAGCAGAGAGAAAGGCAGTTAAAGACAAAGACAAGGTTTGCTTAGCAGATCTAGTGGCAGTAGTTGTGGTATGAAATACTGATATGATGATAGCACCCAGAGGCTCCATTCAGAATGGGCCCCATTGTGCCTGGTGCTGTACAAACACAGAAAAGAGCATGCCCAAATAAATTTATTAGTCTCTAAGGTGCCACAAGGACTCCTCGTTGTTTTTACAGAAAAGAGACACTCTGCCTGGCAGGAGGAACAGTCTGAAGTCACAAGGAGATGGCTACAACCTACAAGCAAACGACACTGGGGAAGAATTGGCTAGCTTGGTTATTTCCACGTATAGAGCCCTGCAATCCGTGGATATCCGCTTTGTATCCACAGCCCATGGTTGCAGCTCGCAGATTGGATGCGGATACAAACTTTGTAGCCATGCAGGGCTCTATCCATGTATATTCAAGTTGCAGTGGGGGAGGTTTAGGTTGGATATTAGGAAAAACGTTTTCACTGGGAGGGTGGTGAAACACTGGAATGCGTTACCGAGGGAGGTGGTGGAATCTCCTTCCATAGAAGTTTTTAAGGTCAGGCTTGACAAAGCCCTGGCTGGGATGATTTAGTTGGGGATTGGTCCTGCTTTGAGCAGGGGATTGGATTAGATGACCAACCCTGATATTCTATGATTCTGTTAAGTGGGGTTCTAGCTGGGGAGGAAGGGCATAGAGAAAGGAAAGACAGGAGAGAGGAATAGTCACAGCTTGTCACCAGCCTCGCCATGCCCAGGCAGGCTGGTTCCGTGCTGGGCATGGCGAGGGATTTCTCTGGCTGCACACTGAGGGTTTAAACTTTTGAAAAAATCCCAAGTTTCTGACTCATACGTCCTCTTGGGGTAGGGGTGGGGAGGGGGCGGCACCATTTTCCAGTTGTGGTTGGCCTGCATGGACCCAGAAATGATCCTCTGCACTATGGTAGCAAACACAGAGGCTGATTGGACAGTGTTTCAGGACTCGAAGTTGGATTAATTGAGATATGGCCTTCACCTGCCCCGTCCTTAAGCCGATAATGTGTCAGCGACAGCAGCTCCTCCAGCAGCAGGACGGTCTTCAGTGACGGAGGAAACGGGCCAAGGGCAATGCAGAAATGGAGGACACCATCCACTTGGCACAGGAGCAGCTTCCCGCCATGCAGTGCTGACGTGGATTTGTGGGAAGGACTGTTCTGCAGACCTGGGTGAGCAGCAGTGGAAGAGAATTTCCAGTTGGGGAGGGCTCCCTTTGGAGATTTGTGTGGTGCGGAGCCCGGAGCGGAAGTGGCAGGGTAGCAGCATGTGGGGCCTCATGCTTGTGGAGAAGCAGCTCGCCATTGCCATCTGGCAGCTGGCCACGGGTGTGGAGCCAACCAATTTGGCCCAGGGAGATTGACTGCAGGTGCGTCATGCCATGGAACGGGAGCTGTCACTGCGTTCTAAACCCAGCCCATGCTCAGAAGATTATTGATGGCTTTGTATGGATTGGATTCCCAAACTGGTTTGGGGCAGTTGATTGGAACTCACTTACCTAGTGTTGCCCCCCAGTCAGGGTGCAGAATTCATAGGCAGAGGGGTGTTTGTCCATAGCTCCAAGGGGGGGCTGAGCACCGTGGCAGGTTCAGAGACATAAATGCTGGGTGGCCTGGAAGGGTCCACAATGCTAGGGTCTTTCAGAACTCAGCTCAGTTTACGTTAATGGAGTAAAGACAGTTGTCTGCATGACATTGCTCCTGTTATCCTGTGAGACCCGGCTTGTCCTTGGCTTCCCTGGTTAATGAAGCCATTCACAGGCTGCTTGGATGGAAGGAAGGAAGGAACTGTAGCTGCAGAGTGGTAGTGGAGTGTGCAGTGGGCCATGTGACAGGCAGGTGGCACGTCTTGTGAACTAGCTTGGAAGCAGCCAGAGAAACCGTTCTGACTATTACAGCAGCATGTTGTATTCTGCTCAGTATTTGGGAGCGTAAGGGAGAGAGGGATGGGAGGATGAAGTACCATCTCAGACTAAATCCGCAGTTTGAGCAGCTGCCAAGGAGACCCACAGAAACAGCCACGGCAATATTATCAGGGATGCATGGAAAGGTACCTGGAGGCAGACTGTGAGCAGTGCAGTATTGAGTATGGGGGTAGGAGGTTGCCTATATACTTCTGTAAAACCCATAGATTATTTCAGTTTTATTTTAAGGGTTTTCTGCATTAAATGCAGTGAAAAGTCATTATGCTTGAATTTTAAATGGTTTTTCATTATAAACCAACAATCAATTAGGTAGCAAACCAAACATAAAGTTTTACGTGAACCAATAATAACACAAGTGTTTTAATATTGGTGAAATGCATTTTAAATAATCTGTTACGTAATTGGGTTAGTGTGCAGGTGCTGGGTGGGGCTGGTAGCCTGTGACATACAGAGGGTCATAGTCAGTGATCTGGCCTTAAACTCTCTGACTGTAAGATGGTTCCCAAGAAGTTCTGCAAGAAAGGAAGGGAGTTGCAAGCTATATCTGGGGGAATCAGTGTGTGGCTATTCCCCTCACATCCGGACAAAAATGGAGCAATTTCTCAGTTTTAAGTTCTGTTTTATCTGCCTGCAGACATGGTGAAAATGCGGAGAAAAATAGACCAGAATCTGCAATGATGGCCAGTTCTTTTCCTGTAAGAATCCATGTTACAGGGCATGTCTACCTCTGCAGGGAGCCGTCGATTTGTATCTTTACAGGCATGTATTGTCCATGTCTACCTCTGGTCAACTGAGAACACTAACCAGGTTACTTGTCCTGGAACTACCGTCTCTGTGGCCTGCATTGTGCAGGAGATCAGACTAGATGATCATAATGGTCCCTTCTGACCTAAATTTCTATGAATCTATGAATAAGCTGGTGAATTTTGCCCAAGTGAACATTTTCATTATTCAGATCTGTCATGGGACGGAGGTGGGCTCTATGGCTTGTGCCAGGAGCCAGCTGCCATTTTCAGATGGCAAATGAGGGTTTCAGAGGTAAAGGGGCAGGACAGTTCACCAGGCAGGACAGATGAGGGCAGGAGACAGGATAGATGTGGGCACGAGCCCTCTGTGATGTTTGCATTGCCAAGTGAAATTCTGCCATGCGTAGGGGTTTGTACAGGTGCTTTCTCTGCGTCAAGGTGTTCTCCCCTATGAATCTCAATGGCAAGTGCAGGGAACCGGACATGGAGTCTAGGGCAACAAATCCAACAACTGTTCCTAAATCCTTTTATTTCTACTATCCACCCACCCTGCTTGTGACCTTAAAGCCAGACTTTTCCAATGAGCCCCCCACCTCCAATCGCAACCAGATATCCAAGAATTCAGTATGTTGGGTGATCAACATTCAAAAATCTGGGAAGGAGGCAAAGGAAGAAAAGGACACAACGGAGTACAAGCAAGTGACTTACAGAAATTGAAATGATCGTATAGAGCCTTCCTGGGGCAGTTCTCTGTCGCATATTATTGAAGGTTTTGTCCAGGAGTTAGACCGGGCCAGTTCGTGGTGGCTCAATGACCTGGTGTTTTTCCCTGGCGCTTGTAGTTCACAATCTAAGCTTTCATTATAAAAAGATGTTTTGTCTGATTCTCATTGAGACTGTGCTCTGACACTGTCAGGGGCTTTTAAAGTGGGTATATATGTAAGGCTCCTGTACACCACTTGAGTGGCATAAAGTATATTTACTTGATACATTTCTCTTGGTGAGATTCAGACCCTAAGCCTAGCCGTTAGTTGCAGACGTAACTGTTTAAACAGGAACCAACTAAAAACCAATTCAGTGATGTCTGCCTGAGTCTGCAGACACTTGAAACAATAGCTCTGAGGAGTGTGAGCTATTCCCATTCATTTCAATGCAGTGTTGGCTCTGAAGCCTCATGATGACAGACTAAATGTCAGCATTGTTCACTGTTTCCCTGCTGATCAAAGCAGGCAGTGCTGAACCTAAGGTGCTGGGTACTCTGTGCATACAGCACTGTCTGGTACTAGGGAGAAGGTCAGCCCTGCTTTGAGGTGCCTCAGAGAAGACCTTAGATTGCTGCACTGCTAGCAGTCTGGGTTGGCAGAAGCTGCCTACAGACAGCACGCAAGGCATGGCTACTGCTCCCAGCAGCCGCCAGCCTCAGAAGATCAGTGTGGGAGGCAGAGGGCCACAGAAGGAGAGTTTGCGCCCCACAAGACATCTAGCAGCCTATGGACTCTAAAATAGATGGCAAACTGGCATAGAAAAGGGAGGGGTGGAGATTGGTGCTTCCGAGGGAATGGGGTGTAAAGTGGGAGTTCTCCAGTGGGGGTGGCTAGGACCGGCCCTGTGCAGTAATACTGCTCCTGAGAACTCTCTCACTGCCCCTTCTGTCTCTGCCAAGCTCCACCGCCTGGTACCCTTAGGTCTGGCACCAGAAGGAAAGGGAATCTCTCACTGTTCCTCCTGCTCGGGGGAGCGGTAGCAAAACCATGGTTAAACCTGCATCAGAGCCTAATGGGGGAATAGACTGGGAAGAGCTGTGAGTAAGAATAAAGGTTTTGCTGGAAAAAAAATTGACTCACAATGAATGGAGCATCAGGGGCTATGGATTTTCTGTGCAGTGCAATTCAGAGGGAAGTGGTGGCACTAAAAATATTGGGGAAGAAAAACAGATGGGTTTTGAAAATGGGTCTGTAGTGTCTGCCTGCTTTTTGCAGCCCTTTTGCAAAGAATATATCTGGAGATTTTATTCTCAGCTTCTGCTGGAGATTACTGGGCAGCAAGAGTTCACACTTTGCTATTTTATGATTTCATTTCAGAACTGATTTGAGCTGAGCTACTTTGAAATTGCCGCATTAATGATATGATAACATTGTTTGCAAAGCAGCCACCTCTAGCAGTACACGGCAACAGATTCATCACATTCCTGCTGCCCAGTAGCCCTGTTGTGGCTATTGACTCCAGAGTCACCAGCCTGAAAGTACCACGCTAACGATCAGCTTTGCTAGCTCATGCCCTGAATCTGTGACACATGGCAGCACATTGGCCACGTTGCAATGGCCACATGTGATCTAATGTCGACATTTCTCCATAGTTGAATGCTCCCTGCAGCTGGGAGGTCAGTATATTGTTGTCATGTTTTGTGAGGCAATGGATTATCTGCCTTTTATTTTACAGCTTCAGTTTACACAGTTGCTTTAAAAACTAGGGAAATTCACACAGGGCTAGATCCACAAAGGGACTGGGCCCTGGCAGGGAGACAGGTGGGGAATGCCAAGGATGAGAATCCTGCTGGGGCTTTGGCCCAGTGAGGGCAATGAGCACAGCTCCTTAGCTGGAGGCTTCAGCAGCACTTGGGTGGCTTTGCACCTGCCACCCAGCAGAAGCCTTTGTGCCCAGGGGCCTGCAGGCGCTGGCAGTGTTAGGCAGCAGCTGAGAATGATTTTGAGAATGTCAGTGGTGCCTAAATGTTAGACTTCAGCACCAAACGAGGACATGAGGCCCCTACAGCCGTGTGTGGATCTAGCCCCCAGACCTTAACTCTGACATTTAGTCAAGAAGGCGAGAGCTGTTAACAGCATGGACCCTTCGAAGAAATAGTTCTCTGTGGATTTCTTAGAAATAAAGAACAACACTCAACCTACATCTCCTCTGTGTATGTGAGTCGGAGTAAAGCTGCCCAGTGCCTAGCTCAGAAAGCCGTGGATAGTAACAACATGTTCTGGAAGGAGGCTGGCAGCAGGGAGGAGTTAACCGAGTTCTATATTGCTGCAGGTAAAGCCAGACCAGTGGCTGTTGATCTGAGGTGTTTGGTGCCTACCTTTTCAGCACTGGAGGAAAATCTTAGGACAGTAAAGTAGAGCAGCCTTAACTAATGACCTTATTTTTAGCGTGATTCTTGTAGGGCCTGACCACCAGCCAGGCTGTCTCACTGCAGCTCCACTGTGAGAGTCATGAGCATCAGCACAGCACCTTTGCTACCCCGGACGCTCAAAAACTGAGGATCAACTGTTAAGGAGTTAATAGTCCCTATCTTGACCAAGGGCAGCTGGCAAAGAGGGGACTGCCAACAGGGGAGTTTGAGAGGGGTTGAAGGAGATCCCCCTGCTGAACGAACAAGGTGCGAGTGCTAACTTTGGGAAGAGTGAGTTTGTTTGGCTGTTTGTGTTTTTCTTTCTCTTTCAGGTTATTTCAGTTATTTTCAGCTATTTCAGTTACTGGGTCAATTGGGATTATGTGTCTGGGGACTGTTGGAGCCTTTGTTCCCTGGATCATCCTTGATCATCTTTGATCAGCCTTAATCAGCCTTGTGATCACTCTCCCCCGTGTGATTAAGGAAGGGAGAGAGCTGACCTAGGAGAGAAGGCCTTAAAATCCAGAGGCTAAGCAACCAAGGGAGTTTGAGAGGGAGTTTGTGGGAGGGAGATGTTATATAATCCACCTGCGCCTGTATCTAGGCTGAGAACCTAACCATGCCTCTACCCAGATCCTGGTGTGGACTTGCAGAGGCTGTGGTCTGCATTTCCCACTCACAGAAAGCCAGGCTGGGGGGACCATCCAGTATGAAAGGTGCCTGGTGGTGGAATCTCTCAGGAAGCAGGTGGGAGAGCTACAGGAGGCAGTGGCTAGGCTAAGGAGCATCCGTGCCCATGAGGAATTCCTCGAGAGTATTCATGTGAAAGTACCCAAGGCTGAGGAAGCTATCCAGCTACAGAGGACTTCTGTCATGCTACCGGGGAAGGAGAATATGGCTCTGTCACAGGGAGGACACTGGCTGCTGGTTACTTCTGGCAGCAGGCCATGCTCCACCTCTACTCCCAAACCCCCACCATGGTGATGAAAAACCATTACGCTGCCCTGGCAACGAGCAATGGGGAATCACCCCCAGAGGAGAAGGAGGAGAAGCCATGTACCCCCAAGGCTGGGAGGATCGCAGCCATCACTCCCAGGAGGAAACGTAGGGTAATGGTGGTTGGTGACTGTCTTCTGAGGGGGACAGAGGCACCCATCTGTCACCTGGACATGGCATCCTGGGAGGTATGCTGTCTGCCAAGGGCCTGTATCCAAGACATTATGGAGGGATTGTTGAGGATCATCCAGCCCTCTGACTATTACACCGGCTCCTCATCCATGTGGGCACTAATGATACTGTGAGGTGTGACCCTCAGCAGGCAGAAGGGACCACAGGGCTCTGGGATAAGGATGAAGGAGTTGGGAGTTCTGGTGATGTTCTCTTCAATCCTTCCCATCAAGGGTAGGGGTCCAGGCAGAGACAGATGCATCCTGGAGGTGAATGCCTGGCTGCGAAGATGATGTTGCCAGGAGGGCTTCAGCTTCCTTGACCACAGGATGCTGTTCCAGGAAGAAGGACTGCTAAGCAGAGATGGGGTCCACCTATTGAGGAAGGGGAAGAACATATTTGGATACAGACTGGCTAATCTATGAGGAGGGCTTTAAACTAGGTTTGAAGGGGGCAGGTGACCAAAGCCCACAGATAAGTCAAAAACTTGGAGACCTGGGAGAAGGGTCGGAATTTGGAGGGAGCATGGCTGTTATAGCAGGGATAAAGGAGAGACAAGACAGAATTGGGGGTGGGGAAATCAAATCAGTATCTTAGATGTCTGTATGCTAATGTGAGAAGTATGGGGAATAAGCAGGAAGAACTTGAAATGCTAGTAAATAAATACAACTAAGACATAGTTGGCATCACAGAGACTTGGTGGGATAATACGCATGACTGGAATATTGGTAGAGAAGGGTACAGCTTGCTCAGGAAGGACAGGCAGGGGAAAAAGGGAGGAGGTGTTGCCTTATGTATTAAAAATGGATACACTTGGACTGAGGTTGAGATGGAAATAGGAGACAGACTTGTTGAAAGTCTCTGGGTAAGGATAAAAGGGTAAAAAACAAGGGTGATGTCATGGTAGGGGTCTACTATAAACCACCTAACCAAGAAGACAAGATGGATGAAGCTTTTTTTAAACAACTAACAAAATCATCCAAAACACAGGACTTGGTGGTGGTGGGGGACTTCAACTACTCAGACATCTGTTGGGACAATAACGCCGCAGGGCACAGATTATCCAACAACTTCTTGGAATGTATTGGAGACAACTTTTTATTCCAGAAAGTGGAGAAAGCTACTAAGGGAGAGGCTGTTCTAGATTTGATTTTGACAAATAGGGAGGATCTGGTTGAGAATTTGAAAGTGGAAGGCAGCTTAGGTGAAAGTGATCATGAAATTATAGAGTTAATGATTATAAGGAATGGTAGGAGAGAGAACAGCAAAATAAAGACAATGGGTTTCAAGAAGGCAGACTTTAGCAAACTCAGGGAGTTGGTAGGTAAGATCCCATGGGAAGCAAGTCTAAGGGGAAAAACAATTGAAGATAATTGGCAGTTTTTCAAAGAGACATTATTAAGGGCACAAGAGAAAACTATTCCACTGCATAGGAAAGATAGGAAGTATGGTAAGAGACCACCTTGGTTTAACCAGGAGATCTTCAATGATCTGAAACTCAAAAAAGAATCCTACAAAAAGTGGAAACTAGGCCAAATTACAAAAGATGAATATAAACAAATAACACAAGTATGTAGGGACAAAATTAGAAGGGCCAAGACACAAAACGAGATCAAACTTCCTAGGGACATAAAGGACAACAAGAAAACATTCTACAAATACATTAGAAGCAAGAGGAAGACCAAGGACAGGTTAGGCCCGTTACTCAATGAGAGGAGGGAAATGATAACAGAAAATGTGGAAATGGCAGAGGTACTTAATGACTTCTTTTTTTCGGTTTTCACCAAGAAGGTTGGTGGTGATTGGACATCTAACATAGTGAATGCCAGTGAAAATGAGGTAGGATCAGAGGCTAAAATAGGGAAAGAACAAATTAAAAATTACTTAGACAAGTTAGAGGTCTTCAAGTCACCAGGGCCTGATGAAATGCATCCTAGAATATTCAAGGAGCTGACTGAGGAGATATCTGAGCCATTCATGATTATCTTTGAAAAGCCATGGAAGACAGGAGAGATTCCAGAAGACTGGAAAAGGGCAAATATCATGCCAATCTATAAAAGGGAAATAAGGACAACCCAGGGAATTACAGACCAGTCAGCCTAACTTCTGTACCCGGAAAAATAATGGAGCAAATAATGAAGCAATCAATTTGCAAACATCTAGAAGATAATAAGGTGATAGGTAACAGTCAGCATGGATTTGTCAAGAACAAATCATGTCAAACTAACCTGATAGCTTTCTTTGACAGGGTAACAAGCCTTGTGGATAGGAGGGAAGCAGTAGACATGGTATATCAAGACTTTAGTAAAGCTTTTGATACAGTATCACATGTATCATAAACAAACTAGGGAAATGCAACCTAGATGGAGCTACTATAAGGTGGGTGCAAAACTGGTTGGAAAACCATTCCCAGAGAGTATTTATCACTGGTTGACAGTTATGCTGGAAGGACATAGTGAGTGAGGTCCCAGAGGGATCAGTTCTGGGTCCGGTTCTGTTCAATATCTTCATCAGTGATTTAGATAATGGCATAGAGAGTATACTTATAAAGTTTGTAGACGATACCAAGCTGGGAGGAGTTGCAAATGCTTTGGAGGATAGGATTAAAATTCAAAATGATCTGGACAAACTGGAGAAATGGTCTGAAGTAAATAGGATGAAATTCAATAAGGACAAATGCAAAGTACTCCATTTAGGAATCACTTGCACACATACAAAATGGGAAATGACTGTCTAAGAAGGAGTACTGAGGAAAGGGATCTGGGGGTCATAGTGGACCATAAGCTAAATATGAGTCAACAGTGTAACACTATTGCAAAACAAGCAAACATCATTCTGGGATACTTTAGCAGGAATGTTGTAAGCAAGACATGAGAAGTAATTCTTCCACTCTACTCTGCGCTGATTAGGCCTTAACTGGAGTCTTGTATCCAATTCTGGGCGCCACATTTCAGGAATGATGTGGACAAATCAGAGAAAGTCCAGAGAAGAGCAACAAAAATGATTAAAGGTCTAGAAAACATGACCTATGAGGGAAGATTGAAAAAATTGGGTTTGTTTAGTCTGGAGAAGAGAAGACTGAGAGGGGACATAACAGTTTTCAAGTACATAAAAGGTTGTTACAAGGAGGAGGGAGAAGAATTGTTCTTCACCTCTGAGGATAGGACAAGAAACAATGGGGCTTAAATTGCAGCAAGGGAGGTTTAGGTTGTTTAGTGGGGCAGATGCCCCACTCCAGTAGACAGGGGGTTAAAAGCAGCCCTGGAGAGGGCTGTGGCTGGGAAAAGCTAGGCTGAATGGGGAAGCAGCCACAGCTGGGGCCAGCCCAATCAGGGCCCAGCTGACCCTGATAAAAGGGCTGTGGGGCTAGAAGCTGAAGGAGTCTTACTCTAGCCTTGGAGTAGGAAGGGCTAGCTGTCTGGGAGTAAAGGGGCAAGGGCAAGGGGAGCGGGAGCTCGAGCTCGAGCTCTAGCTCTAGCCTGGTACGCACCCAGGCTGCAGGCCTTGCTCAAGGCCAGGAAAGGTACTGGGGCTACAGAGGTGTAGCCTGGGAATAAGCAGAGGCAGCAGGTCCTAACCCCTTGCCAATGATAAGTGGCCATTACAGACTGCAGTCTGCCCCAGTGAGCGGGGGCTAGATGAAGACTGGCAGTAGCCACTGTGGCAAGGTGGGTTTAGAGGTTAGGGGCCCCCCTGGGATGGGAGACCCAGAGTGTGGGGTACTTCTGGGGCAGAACCTTGAAGTTAAAGGGCACTGGAGTCAGGGAGGGACATGGGTGCCAGCAGCAGGTGAGACACCGGCCAGTAGGAGGTGCTCTGTATGCTGGAAAAGAGCTAATTCCCAGATGACCAGCAGGAGGTGCCGCACCAGTGAGTCATCGCGTTGCTACAGGTTGGACATTAGGAAAAACGTCCTAACTGTCAAGGTGGTTAAGCACTGGAATAAACTGCCTAGCAAGGTTGTGGAATCTCCATCATTGGAGATTTTTAAGAGCAGGTTAGACAAACACCTGTCAGGAATGGTCTAAATAATACTTTGTCCTGCCAGGAGTAAACTAGATGACCTCTCGAGGTCCCTTCCAGTCCTATGATTCTATCTCACCACAAGGTGTCACTCTTACCCCACACTATGAGTAGCTGGGCCATTTTCCAGGAGTCAGAGTCCCACAGTAGCTCTTAGCAGTTCAGGAGCTGCAGACAGATGAGTGACAACCTGAGTAATTGGGTCTGGGAGTCCTAGGTGGCAGAAATCTGTGTTAGGCTGTTAAAACCCCACCCACAAGGGCTGCACATGTGTGGGGTTAGGGGCACAGGAGAAGGCAGCATGCAGGGATTAGGGGCGCAGAAGGGATTTCAGGGGTTGGGGTGCAGGAGAGGGTGCAATGCAATGTTGGATGCAGGAGGGGGTGCAGAGGTTAGGGGCACAGGAGGGGGCAGCGTGCAGGAGTTGGGGTGCAGGGAGGCTGGGGAGCCCATGGGGGCCAGGGGCACCAAAATGAAAGTTTGCTCAGGGCAGCATTTTCCCTAAGGCCAGCCCTGGGCCTGGGAGAGAGGCTCAGGACCAGGCGGGGCATGGGAGAGAAGCTTGGGCCAGGTTCACATGTGGGGGGTGGAGGGGTTGCCGATTTTGGTTGGATGTATTCTTGGAGATTTCATCACATGAGAGTCTTTAATTAAAGAGTCATATTTAATTCCTGGAGACTCCAGGCCAATCCTGGAGGGGCAACCCAAGTGGAGGACTGAGGCGAGGTGTTTGGGTGAGTGGCTCAGCCAGCTCGAGGCAGGGTGAATATACTCACCCTATTACAGTTGGTCTCCGGCTTCTGGCTTGGCCAGGAGGCAGGGCCTCGGAAGGAAGAAAAGGAGCAGGGCAGGAGTTCTGGGATCCTGTGTGGGGGAGGGCCCAAATTGGCCAGGGCTCCTGAGCACTGGTCCTGTTGGCCCATGTGGTAATCTGCCACTACTCCCAGTATCTTCCTGCAGTGTCCAGCCCCTCTGTCAGGCGCTGGCTTGCAGTAGTCAGGCCTGGTGGTTGGAGCAGAGGTTGATGGGGAGCATGGATGTTGGTCACTGACTCCCATGAGCACTCTATCTTCCCAGTCTAAGAGGTACAGGAGCTTCCCTCAGAGGATCTTGAAATCAAAGATTTGATTCACAAGGTATTCTTCCTGACCTTGTACCATGACCAGAGGAGGAGGAACTTGCCTTCGTCCCAGCAGGGAGTTGGGAGGTGTGTTTTCAGTATGGAGACATGGCACACAAGATGTACTCACATCAAGAAGGGTAGCTGGTGTAGGCCTTGCAGGAGCCCTAGGCATAACTAACAGTGTGAACAAAAGGCTGTGAAATAGAGTAGGCTTGGCCTTGGCAAAATAACAACACACTAGGTCTTGGCTAACCAAGTAAGTACGTTCCTGACTGGAGAGGGTGGTAAAAGAACACCCAGAATTCTCAAGTAACTACATAAACACATTCTTAAGAAATGGTACAGGAACACCCCAACCCCTCATAAGACAAGACGGCCCAGCACCTGGTAACTCATGTCATCCATGTCCATAGGCTCCCGGAACGAGTCACAACTGTTTGGGGTCTGCAGTTTGTGTCACTGTTTTGATACAAAACTTTACGATGGCTTGGGGTCTGCACTTACACATCCACTACTTATCACCTACAAACGGATGGTCAGTCCGAATGAGCAAATCAAGTGTTAGAAAAAATACTTGCACTGCTTCATGAATTTCCACCAGGGCAACTGGGCAAGCCTCCTACCCCAAGCAGAGTTTTCTTACAACGCCGACCGTGTCTCCACTGGGCAGAGTCCAATCTGTGCCAGCTGTGGCTTCTACCCCCATCTCCACCTGGCCATGCCCATCAACTGCACCAGTCCTGCGGCCATTGACTGGGTGAAGCAGATCCATGAGGTCCAAGAAGAACTCAAGGCTCATCTAGACAAGACCAAGGAAGACTGCAAGTGGTATGCTGACCAACGACACCAGGAAGGCCCAGCCTTCACCCTTGGGCAAAAAGCATGGCTTTCAGTCCAAAACCTCTGCACCAACTGGACAGGTGACAAACTGGACCACCAATACCATGGATCATATTCCATCAGCCAGGTAAACAACACAGTGACCACGAAGCTTCAGGTACCCATATCCCTCAGATTACCCCAGTGTTTCATGTATGCTTGTTAAAACCTTACATTGACAACCCTTTCTCCCACCAGGCTCAACCTCCCCCCCCCCCCACAGTACAGGTCTAAGGACATGAGGAGTACAAGGTCAATGAGATACTTGACTCGAAAATCAGATGTGGTCTCTGGTACCTTATTGATTGGGCAGGTTATGGCCCAGGAGAGCAATTCTGGGAGGCTGCATTCCAAATCCATGCCCCTGACATCATGGAAGCCTTCTATGCAGACCATCCTGACAAATCCAGGCTGTCAGGGTGATAATGTAAGGCCCTGCTCATCAAGAGTCCAGGCTTGTAGAGCTGCCAGGAAGCTGACATCTCCAGGCTGCCACCTGGAAGTTACTCTAACAAGCTTGCAGTCCACTTCCCACAACCCTCTGCAGACACAGACCATGAAAAGTCCCACCTCCAGGGTTTGACAGACAGCAGCCTAATGATGCCTGATTGATGAATGAGTATCTTCTTTCAGAGTAGCAGCCGTGTTAGTCCGTATTCACAAAAAGAAAAGGAGGACTTGTGGCACCTTAGAGACTAACCAATTTATTTGAGCATAAGCTTTTGTGAGCTACAGCTCACTCATCGGATGCATTCAGTGGAAAATACAGTGGGGAGATTTATATACATAGAGAACATGAAACAATGGGTGTTACCATACACACTGTAATGAGAGGTTTCAGAGTAACAGCCGTGTTAGTCTGTATTCGCAAAAAGAAAAGGAGTACTTGTGGCACCTTAGAGACTAACCAATTTATTTGAGCATGAGCTTTCGTGAGCTAAGTGAGCTGTAGCTCACGAAAGCTCATGCTCAAATAAATTGGTTAGTCTCTAAGGTGCCACAAGTACTCCTTTTCTTTTTACTGTAATGAGAGTCACTTAAGGTGAGCTATTACCAGCAGGAGAGCGGGGGGGTGGAGGGGGACCTTTTGTAGTGATGATTAAGATGGGCCATTTCCAGCAGTTGACAAGAACGTCTGAGGAACAGTGGGGGGTTGGGGGGGGGGAATAAACATGGGAAAATAGTTTCACTTTGTGTAATGACCCATGTTGTACCAAGTAGCACAGGTTCCATCTTCTCTCTGTTCGGTCTTCCTAGGCCTGCACCTGGACTCCGGCTAAGCTATTGACTTGGCATTCCTCCTGCACCACCCACAAAATGTTTGGGGTTTGGAGCCAGGAGGGGGCACTATGACTCAAAAGTGCAGCAAAAGGATCAGGTCAAATTGCATAGTTTCCTGGGGGTCCTCAATCCTGACCTGTCTCATAGAAAACTGGCCCAGAGGTCAGCATACTGCCATCTGTAGTTTCTACCTGCTCTAGGACAAACTTCCCCTGGACGGGCAAGTGATTGGCTCAGGTGAGGGCCAGGTCCATAAAGTTGCTGGATTTCCCCAGAGTTGATCAATTCAAGTGAAGTACAGCTTACTTTGTGAGTGGCGGGAGCCTTGAGCTGGAGAAGGACATGCAGATGTAGTTGGCGAGGTTCCACCAATCTTGGGGCACCTTTAGGCAGCAGAGGGGATACTTCTGGAGATCTTGCTCTGAGTCATGTCCAGCTGTGACCCCTCTACTGGGGCTGGATAGGGTGGTTTTCTGGCACCGTAGAAGGTCTGAGTTTGTGGGGGCACCTTGAGGCAAAGTGGCCACCCTCTTCACAATACTGGTAAAGGCCATTTTGGTACCGATGTTTCTTCTCTTGGACTGTAAGTCACCTCCTGGTACTGTCAATCTGCATGGGCTCAGGCCCTGAACTAGACAAAGGGCGTATGTGGGGGCCCTTGACACTAGGCTGGGAATGGATAGAAGCCTGTTACCTTTCCAGGTGCTGCTCATGCAGCCAGTTATTGATTCTCAGGGAGAGCTCAGTGTAGGGTAGAAGCTCCACAGGGGGATCAACCCGAGCCAGCTCACCCTTTATGGTGTCATTCACTCCCTGAGAAAAGTGGTAGATTTGAGCCGCCTCATTCCAGGTCATATAGGTTGCCAGGCACCAAATGTGGGCTTCATAGGTGGAGATGGGTTGTGAACCTTGAGTGAGGAATTGTAGGCCTGCTTCAGGGGCATGGGCTTGGTTGGGGTTGTTGAATATTGTTAGGGGGCTTATTCCTTCACCCACTTACTTCCCTGGTCCTTCTCGCATGAACAGAGAGCAACGATACCCGAAGTCCAAAGGTGCAAACAATTCGATGTTTATTGGGGTGAACTTCCAGCAAGCATGATTCCAGTTTCCTTCCTTAGTATCCTCCTTCCCAGCTCTGACACCACAGAGCCTTACACCTGTGTCCCTGTTCCCATTAACTACCCTTAGCCAAACATGATTCCAACTTCCTTACTCCCATTCCCTGTTCCCATTTCCCCCTTTAGCAAAACATGATTCCAATTTTCTTACCCCCATTCCCTGTTCCCATCTCCCTCACCCACATGCCCATGCCCACCCCCACCCACACCCACTCACTTCCTCATTGACTACAGATTATGTAGTAAAACTTGAGTTCTGCTTAGCTATACCTTAACCAATCATTTTCCTGAAATTTAACTAACCAATCCTAACATATTGTCCAATTCTAACCCACCACCTTAATTAGTTTACACCCAGCAAAATTAATTATACAGCAGACAGGAACAATCACAGAACCAGACAGAGATTATACAGACAAACAATAGCAAAGTGGGAACTACAATGACAAGACAACACAGAAGTGAGGATTTCACATCCAGCTATTGATAAGTGAGTTCTTGCCAGACAGGATGCTATCAAACTAAGTTTCCTTTTACATTTTCTAGGCACTTCCCTTTCTCTGGAGGGGATAGGAATACAATCCTGTCCTGATAGTGCCTGACAGCCCAATAGCACCTTATTTCAATGTGACTAGTTTGGGATGTGAGGAGGTGACCAGTCGCTTCCCAGCTTATGGCTGCCTCTGCTGCTTAGCCAAAGGCCTTAGCCTAAGAACAGGGCCTCAGACTGTGACAGTAAGAGAAGGCCCTTACACCAGCAGACAGTGATTTTGATTCTTTTATACCTCTATAATTAGCCAAGTGATAAGAATACACCTAAATTCTTAGAGTACAGGCCTTTGCAGACAGGCCTGAATATCTATATCCTAACACTATCAATGAAAAGGAATGAATGAAGTTCTCAAAGTGGCCAGGCATTGGGTCAGCCCATTCCAGGAGGGGTGAGGCTCACTCTAGGGCTTCTCTGGACAGTAGTCCTGTCATAAAAATAAAGGGAAGGGTAACCACCTGTCTGTATACAGTGCTATAAAATCCCTCCTGGCCAGAGGCAAAACCCTTTCACCTATAAAGGGTTAAGAAGCTAAGATAACCTCGCTGGCACCTGACCAAAATGACCAATGAGGAGACAAGATACTTTCAAAAGCTGGGAGGAGGGAGAGAAACAAAGGGTTGGTGTCTGTCTGTATGCTGCTTTTGCTGGGGATAGACCAGGAATGGAGTCTTAGAACTTTAGTAAGTAATCTAGCTAGGTGTGTGTTAGATTATGATTTCTTTAAATGACTGAGAAAAGAATTGTGCTGAATGGAATGTTTATTCCTGTTTTTGTGTCTTTTTGTAACTTAAGGTTTTGCCTAGATTCTCTATGTTTTGAATTTGATTACCCTATAAGGTATTTACCATCCTGATTTTACAGAGGTGATTCTTTTACTTTTTCTTTAATTAAAATTCTTCTTTTAAGAACCTGATTGCTTTTTTATTGTTCTTAAGATCCAAGGGTTTGGGTCTATGTTCACGTGTACAAATTGGTGAGGATTTTTATCAAGCCTTCTCAAGGAAAGGGGGGGTAAGGCTTGGGGGGATATTTTGGGGGAAGACGTCTCCAGGTGGTCTCTTTCTCTGTTCTTTGTTTAAAACGCTTGGTGGTGGCAGCATACGGTTCAAGGACAAGGCAAAGTTTGTACCTTGGGGAAGTTTTTAACCTAAGCTGGTAAGAATAAGCTTAGGGGATCTTTCATGCAGGTCCCCACATCTGTACCCTAGAGTTCAGAGTGGGGAAGGAACCTTGACAAGTCCGATAACCAGTCCCACCTTTGTCTGGTCATCTGGGTACAAGGATGCTTGATAAACCCTCAACTTCTGGCACCAATCATCCAACTACTCCAGTAAGGGGATTTTCGGACCATGCTCCAGGGCTGTTACTATGGGTGAGCCTGAGGGTCTTGGAGGGGTCTGGACCTGTGCTTGGAAGGAGGCATTCTCCAACTTCAGCTGGGCATTTTGATTTTGGAGGCTCTGGAATAGGGATGCATCTTTGGAGCCATAGCACCCAGATGCTCCATCAAGGCCCTGGTGTCCGATACAGTGGAGTCTGTGCAAACTGTCATGTTCTCGCTCCCGGTAGTCATGCCTAGTGGTTGGAGTGGATGTCAAAGCTGGACGTAGGTTCAGGACTGGGCCAAGCTGGAACCAGGGACAGACTAGGATCAGAACTGAGATCAGAGTCCATGGGTAAGCCAAGTCAATACCAGAGCCAGAGTCCAGGTGCAGGCCAAAGGTTGAAACTAGGTGTTCAGGGTCCAGGGGGAGTCAGGAAGTGGAGATAGGGCTGGAGTGGATCAGTGACAGGGCTGGTGCAAACTCAGAGCAGGGCAAGGACAAGGCTAGAACAGGACTTGGGCAAAGGGGGGGCAGGAAAAGGAACCAGATCAAGAGCAGACTGTGAGCATGGACATTGGAATAGGAGGAGCCGGGGAGCTATGGCCCCTCCCACTTTTTACCAGCTGTAAGGGTGAACAATGGGGATGGGGCAGAGAGGAGCGAGTGGGGGGCAGGGCCTTGGGGAGAAGGGGCAGCAATAGCCCCCTCACCTTGAGGGACCTTCTGCCGCTCCTGGCTATGAGTCTAGAGAATCTGTTACACTGCGAGGCAGCAGAAGGGTTCCTGAACAGATAGTGTTGTTGTACAGACTGGCTCTGGCGAGGTTGGGGGGGAACCCTGAGCCTGGGGGTCATCTGACCCAGGCTTTACTCAGGATAGGCAGGCTGAATCGCTGCAGGCTCTGTTGGAAGGGTAGGTCCCTGCAACCCTTATTGCTGCATGCCTATGTAATGACTCACCGCTCCTCCAACAGAGTCGCACCAATTGAGCTCCGCCCACATCTAAAGGCCCCTCCCCCAGCCTAGGGGGAGATACTACTGAACCCAGACATCAAGAAATTCCAGTGGACAATAAATGATAAAACAGGGATGGGAGTGAGAGTCACAGAGTAAAAGCAGATATCCAGAGGGGAACACCAAGCAGAGAACCCCATACAGCCCCCATTCTGTTAGCAGGACAGCTGAGCGAGCTGCCCTGGTTTGGCTGTGGGTTTGCCTCACACCCTGGTCCACTGGACGTTTGCAGTATTCACAGATATGTTGCTACTAAAAAAGCAGTATACCCAAATTTACTAGTTCCACCTCAGACCACTGCTCCACTTAACACACAGCACGTAAATATATTTGTAGTGAAATTAAGCAAAAGTTTATTTAACAAAGAGGAGAGATTCAAATGATTGCAGTAGAAATATTGAACAAATGATTACATATAAAATAAAATTATAATATGCATTCTAGAACCGAGTCTTATTTAACAACGTCAAAAATTGGAGGGCAAATGAGCACAAACTCTGGCAAGTCTAAGGTAAAAGTGTAATTAGGCAGTGCTATCCAGGGTTTTCAGAACCCACAGCAATGGTAACTTAACTGTTTCTCTCCAGGCAATGCCAGGAATAAATCAATGGGGACACAGTTCCTCTGTCTGATATGTGATTCATACAAACCAGAGTGCTTTTACTTAAAATTACTTTTTATTACATCTTAAGCACACGTGCACGCGCACAGACATGCTGTCTCACAATGCACAAGTCATCCTGTGGAACTTGTTGCCAGGCAGTTTTGTGAAGGCCAAAAGTATATCGGGGTCCAAAAAAGAATTAGCTATGTTCATGGAGGATAGATCCATCAATGGCTATTAGACAAGATGGCCAGGAATGCAGCCCCATGCTCTGGGTGTCCCTAAGACTCTGACTGCCAGAAGCTGGGACTGGATGACAAAGGATGGATCACTCAGTAATTTCCCTGTTCTGGTCATTCCCTCTGAAGCATCTTACACCAGCCACTGTCAGAAGACAGGATACTGGGCTAGATGGAACAATGGTCTGACCCAGTATGACCGTTCTGATGTTAAGTAGATACTTTCATGTGTCAGAGGAAAGCTCACCCCTCGTTCTTCCAGTGTTTTTCAGCCAGGCCTATAATCTTATAATCTTTTTTTTTTTTTTTTCATGAGATGAAACAAACTGCCAGCTTGTGTGACGCTCTATGGAATATGTCGAACACTTTGTGATATTATTGATACCAACATTACAAAATTGCGGTGAATCTGACCAAGTATGTGATTTGCCAAGTATGACTCTCTTGCTCATAAGTTTGTAACACCTTTGTATTGTAAGTTATAGATATGTATGGAAAATCTGTATTTCCAAATTTGTGCTGTGTTTCTGGGTGATACCCCCCAGACAGCTTGGCATCAGCACACTCTAGCCTGTTCAATTACCCATCAAGGATCATCAGTGAGACAACTGACCCTCTGAGAGAAGGCAAGGGATATAGTCAGCAAGGCATGTAGGGGCAGGCTGGTGGCAGGGGTGAAAGTAAGTTAGAGGACTTACCGGTACTCCAGAGTCCTGAGCAGGGGGCGTGGCCTCAATCGGAAGAGGCGTGGCCTTAACCGGAAGAGGCAGGGCCTTAAATCCCCAGGCCCTTTAAATCTTGATTTAAAGGGTCAGGGCTCCAGCTGCGGTAGTGGCAGCTGGGAGCCTGGGGCCCTTTAAATCACCCCCGAGCTACCAGCTGCAGAGGCGGCTGGGAACCCCGGGGCTCGGGGGCAATTTAAAGGGCCCAGGGCTCCAGCTGCTGCTACCACAGCAGAGACCCAGGCCCTTTAAATCACTGAGGAGCCCTTGGGGCTCCCGGCTGCCACGGCTACCCCGGGGCTCTGGCAGAGCTTTAAAGGGCCTGGGGCTCCGCTGTGGGAGCGGCTGCCGGAGCCCCGAGCCCTTTAAATCCCTGCCTGAGCCCTGCTGCCCGAGCCCTGGGGTAGCGGCAGCCAGGCTCCATCGGGGATTTAAAGGGCCCTGGGGCTCCAGCCGCTGCTACTGCCCTGGCCCTTTAAATCCCCTCTGGAGCCCAGCCACTGCTACCCCAGGGCTTTGGCAGCAGGGCTCCGGTGGGGATTTAAAGGCCTGGGCTGTAGTGGCAGCTGGAGCTCCGGGGTCCTTTAAATCCCTGCCAGAGCCCCCCGCCCCTACCTCAGGGCTCGGGCAGCAGGGCTCAGGCAGAGATTTAAAGGGCTTGGGGCTCCAGCAGCTGCTACCACCCCGGCCCTTTAAATCCCCTCCGGAGCCCTGCTGCTGCTACCCTAGGGCTTCGGCAGCAGGGCTCAGGCAGGGACTTAAAGGGCCCTGGGGTGGTAGCGGGGGCTGGTGCTCCGGGGCCCTTTAAATCCCCGCCGCTACCCCAGGGCTCGGGCAGCAGGGCTCAGGCGGGGATTTAAAGGGCTCCGGGGCAGTAGCTGGGGCTGGAGCTCTGGGGCCCTTTAAATCCCCGCTTGACCGAGCCCTGGGGTACTGGTGGCGAGGATTTAAAGGCCCGGGGTAGTAGAGGGGGCTGGAGCTCCAGGGCCCTTTAAATCCCTGCCAGAGCTCCGCCACCGCTACCCCAGGGCTTCGGCAGCAGGGCTCAGGTGGAGATTTAAAGGTCCGGGGCAGTAGCAGTGGCTGGAGCTCCGGGGCCCTTTAAATCCACGCCGCAGCCCCGCTGCCGCTACCCCAGGGCTTTAAATTGCCCTCTGGGAAAGCCGGTCCCGGTACGGCGCACCGGCTCTTACTGGTACGCCGTACCGGGGAGTACCGGCTTACTTTCACCTCTGGCTGGTGGACAGAGAACTCTAAGGCTTTTCCATGCCATGTGTTGTGAAGCCTGTGTTTGGGACTCAGGAAGTACAAACCACATGGCAAAAGGTGCATCTTCTCCATTTTTGACTTCATTCCTACTTCTTACCTCTGGAGTAAGTTTTCTATGAACTGAAGCTCTGAATAAAGGACTGAATGACCCATCCAAGCTGTCGATCTGTTCCAGAGGGACTTTCAAGCCAGCAAAGTCACCAATACTGCTCAGAACCTGATATATGGACTTTGAAGTCTCTTTTTGTATGTAGATTGCTTTATCATTTAACAACTCTTTTCTTACTCTTTCCTTTTTTTCTTTATAATAAACCTTTAGTTTTAGACACTAAAGGATTGGCTGGCAGTGTGGTATTTTGAGTAAGATCCACACTAATATTGACCTGGTGACATGGCTGACCCTTTGGGTTCAGAAGAACATTTTGTATAGTGAGCAAAGTTTTTAAATAACTTCTCACTGTACTGGACCTGGGTGCTGATTGGGAGCCAGAGAACTGGAATGCAATAAAGGGGGCTGTGTGATTTCTTTTTTAGCTTCTCGATAACCATTGTGGACGATCAGAAGCACAGTTTGTGACTGGTTGGTGAGTTTAACATCAGTGTTAACCACCAGTTTGGGGAGTGTCTGCTCTCCCTTTTGGAGCCTACTCTGACCTTGGCATTAATAATCTGGAGGATGGCGTGGATTGCACCCTCAGCAAGTTTGCAGATGACACTAAACTGGGAGAAGAGGTAGATACGCTGGAGGGTAGGGATAGGATACAGAGGGACCTAGACAAATTACAAGATTGGGCCAAAAGAAATCTGATGAGGTTCAACAAGAACAAGTGCAGAGTCCTGCACTTAGGACGGAAGAATCCAATGCACCGCTACAGACTAGGGACCGAATGGCTCGGCAGCAGTTCTGCAGAAAAGGCCTTAGGGGTTAGAGTGGATGAGAAGCTGGGTATGAGTCAACAGTGTGCTCTTATTGCCAAGAAGGCCAATGGCATTTTGGGATGTATAAGTAGGGGCATTGCCAGCAGAACAAGGGATGTGATTGTTCCACTCTATTCGACATTGGTGAGGCCTCATCTGGAGTACTGTGTCCAGTTTTGGGCCCCACACTACAAGAAGGATGTGGAAAAATTGGAAAGCGTCCAGTGAAGGGCAACAAAAATGATTAGGGGACTGGAACACATGACTTATGAGGAGAGGCTGAGGGAACTGGGATTGTTTAGTCTGCGGAAGAGAAGAATGAGGGGGGATTTGATAGCTGCTTTCAACTACCTGAAAGGAGGTTCCAAAGAGGATGGATCTAGGCTGTTCTCAGTCGTAGCAGATGACAGAATGAGGAGTAATGGTCTCAAGTTGCAGTGGGGGAGGTTTAGATTGGATATTAGGAAAAACTTTTTCACTAGGAGGGTGGTGAAGCACTGGAATGCGTTACCTAGGGAGGTGGTAGAATCTCCTTCCTTAGAAGTTTTTAAGGTCAGGCTTGACAAAGCCCTGGCTGGGATGATTTAGTTGGGGGTCGGTCCTGCTTTGAGGAGGGGGTAGGACTAGATGACCTCCTGAGGTCCCTTCCAACCCTGATATTCTAATATTTTCAGTGAGGGCTACCCCAGGTCACAACTTGTCTCCTAGATAAAGAATAAGATATGTCTCTTTGTAACCCCAGATATATCAAAACAGCCCTTTGTTGTTTTTTTTCATAAACTGGACAACCTTCTGCTGTGTGTTCCTTCCTGTAGATTTCACAATCGCATGTTGATTGTGCAGTCTTGATTCGATGGTGGCACAGACTTACATTGTGAGACACCCAATGACCAAACAGAGATGAGCATCTACTACCCACTGCCTAAACAGAACCCGTCCAAGGCATGCCTTTAACATCAAGACTTTAAGAACATAATTTCCAGTATAGATATAAATATCTTAAATATAATCCATACATAATTTTTTGCAATTATGATGATGACCAGTTGACTACTGGCTCTTGGTACACACCTCACATGCCAACTTTTGGTGAATTATTAACCCAGTAGATACCTGGAAAAACTCTATGCCCCTTGTACACTTTGCCAGTTGGCATCAAGAAGTTCCTGGGTCACAGTGAGCCCTTGACTACACTGCTGCTCCCAGCCCATTTCTGATTGCAGACTGGGATGTGAATACACCTGATCATTGGCTTGTTTCTAACAATTTGTATGAATTAGATCTTCAAGTTCTATCCCAGTCAGTTTTGGACCCTTGTAAATATTTGGCATTTTCAGGAACTCCCCAGTCAGTGTGGAGAACACAGCTCCTGCCAGCAGAGTCTGTCCGTCCAGTCTGGGACTGTCCAAGCCCCCAGCCTTGAAGCAGAGAGGTAATCTCCACTGGAGGATTTTCTACAGCGCTACCAATACCAAGGTATTTGTACATCGTCTCTCTCTTGGCTCTTTGAGAGATGCAAATTACCCTGTTTTCCATATATTTGTAATCTGTCCCTGGCTGCAGCCACCGTTTGATTTATTTCAGAATATTTTGTGTCTTGTGCCTTGATTTCCCCCCTGCTGTATTTATTTTTTGTGTTAAGTACTAGGCTATGTTCTATGCCTTTCAAAGTCCATCCTGGACCCAGTGGAGAGGGTAATCCTGCAGGAAATGCAAACTAGCGGGCTGCCAGGGCTGGCAATGCTCTGCATGTTTTAATTTTCTCGTGGTTTCACAACTTTATTTGGAATTCAGATATCAATACATAATGTCAATCGAAGTGGCCCATGGTGTGCCAAAGTGTATGTTCCTTACTAGGGCAGGCAGGAGGAACCAGTTAACAACTTGCAACTTTCTCTTTTGCCTGTATTCCATGTCCTGGCTTCTACATTTAAGTGTTTGAAAAATCACAGTCTGTCTCCCCACAAACCTTCTGCACACCTGCATGCTGAGCAAAGCATGAATAGTTTGTCATAATTGCTAAGGAATCAGTGAAATTCACCTGCAAAAGAAAGAACAGTTCAGCTAGAGGAGGACTGACAGACTGCATGCAATAATAAAGCCATGTGGCTTCATGGGTTACAGCTATTCCAATCCGTTTCATATCATCCAAGCTGTAACATTTTCACCCAGAGTTGTGCAGGCTGCATGGACATTAAACATAAGCAAAGCTTGGTGATGGAGGGTGACAAAGCCATATTCCAGCAGCAGAGAGAGATGGGAAGGATTCTGCTTGGCTCATGCCGCCATTAGCGCACTCTGACTCTGTCTCAGGATTGAGGCCTCCTCCCTGGGGAATGCACTGTCAATAGCTGAATGGGTCCATGCCTCCTGGATCTGTTGACAACTTAGTGATACCCAGTGTGGGCAGAAGACGCCTCAGGCCACACATGGTGATGCCGCACTCTGCTTTGGTGCTGCAAATCTTGAAAGCTGCAGACAGAGCACAGTGTGTTGCCCAGGCTGCACTCTTGCAATGAAGTGAAAGTAGCCACAGCTCTATTAATGCATTCACCTTGTCTCTGTGTACACTCACCCCCTATCTATCCATATATCCACACTTCCTCCATCTATCCAGCTAGCCACCCCATCTATCTGTCATAGACTTTAATAGAATCATAGACTTTAAGGTCAGAAGGGACCATTATGATCATCTAGTCTGACCTCCTGCACACTGCAGGCCACAGAATCTCACCCACCCACTCCTGTAACAAACTCCTAACCTATGTCTGAGCTACTGAAGTCCTCAAATAGTGGTTTAAAGACTTCAAGGTGCAGAGAATTCTCCACCAGTGACCTGTGCCCCATCCTGCAGAGGAAGGCGAAAACCCCCCAGGGCCTCTGCCAATCTGCCCTGGAGGAAAATTCCTTCCCAACCCCAAATACCCTGAGCATGTGGGCAAGACTCACCAGCCAGACACCCAGGAAAGAATTATCTGTAGTAACTCAGATCCCACCCCATCTAACATTCCACCACAGCCATTGGGCGTATTTACTGCTAATAGTCAAAGATCAATTAATTGCCAAAATTAGGCTATCCAATCATACCATCCCCTCCATAAACTTATCAAGCTTAGTCTTGAAGCCAGATATGTCTTTTGCCCCCACTGCTCCCCTTGGAAGTTTGTTCCAGAACTTCATCCTCTGACGGTTAGAAACCTTTGTCTAATTTCAAGTCTAAACTTCCTGATGGCCAGTTTATATCCATTTGTTCTTGTGTCCACATTGGTACTGAGCTTAAATAATTCCTCTCCCTCTATGGTATTTATCCCTCTGATATATTTATAGAGAGCAATCATATCTCCCCTCAGCCTTCTTTTCGTTAGGCTAAACAAGCCAACCTCTTTGAGTCTCCTTTCATAAGACAGGTTTTCCATTCCTCGCATCATCCTAGTAGCCCTTCTCTGTACCTGTTCCAGTTTGAATTCATCCTTCTTAAACATGGGAGACCAGAACTGCACACAGTATTCCAGGTGAGGTCTCACCAGTGCCTTGTATAACGGTACTAAAACCTCCTTATCTCTACTGGAAATACCTCGCCTGGTGCATCCCAAGACTGCATTAGCTTTTTTCACGGCCATATCACACTGGCAGCTCATAGTCATCCTGTGATCAACCAATACTCCAGGGTCCTTCTCCTCCTCTGTTACTTCCAACCGATGCATCCCCAGTTTATAACAAAAATTTTTGTTGTTAATGCCTAAGTGCATGACCTTGCACTTTTCACTATTAAATTTCATCCTATTACTATTACTCCAGTTTACAAGGTCATCCAGATCTTCCTGTATGATTTCCCGGTCCTTCTCTAAATTGGCAATACCTCCCAGCTTTGTATCGTCCGCAAACTTTATTAGCACACTCCCACTTTTTGTGCAAGGTCAGTAATAAAAAGATTGGTCCCAAAACCGATCCCTGAGGAACTCCACTGATAACCTCCCTCCAGCCTGACAGTTCACCTTTCAGTGTGACCCGCTGTAGTCTCCCCTTTAACCAGTTCCTTATCCACCTTTCAATTTTCATGTTGATCCCCATCTTTTCCAATTTAGCTAATAATTCCCCAGGTGGAGCTGTATCAAATGCCTTACTGAAATCGAGGTAAATTAGATCCACTGTGTTTCCTTTGTCTAAAAAATCTGTTACCTTCTCAGAGAACAAGATCAGGTTGGTTTGGCACAATCTACCTTTCGTAAAACCATGTTGTATTTTGTCCCAATTACCATTGACCTCAATGTCCTTAAATACTTTCTCCTTCAAAATTTTTTCCAAGACCTTGCATGCTACAGATGTCAAACTAACAGGCCTGTAGTTACCCAGATCACCTTTTTTCCCTTTCTTAAAAATAGGAACTATTTTAGCAATTCTCCAGTCATTGTCCCTGAGTTTACAGATTCATTAAAAATTCTTGCTAATGGACTTGCAATTTCATGTGCCAGTTCCTTTAATATTCTTGGATGAAGATTATCTGAGCCCCCTGATTTAGTCCCATTAAGCTGATAGAGTTTGGCTTCTACGTCGGATGTGGTAATGTCTACCTCCAAATCCTCATTCCCATTTGTCATCCTACCATTATCCCTAAGCTCCTCATGAGCCTCATTAAAGACTGAGGCAAAAGTATTTATTTAGATATTGGGCCATGCTTAGATTATCCTTAACCTCCACTCCATCCTCAATGTTTAGCGGTCCCAGTTCTTATTTATATGGCTATAGAACCTTTTACTATTGCTTTTAATTCCCTTTGCAAGGTCCAACTCTACATCGCTTTTGGCCTTTCTCACTTTATCCCTACATGTTCTGACCTCAATAAGGTAGCTTTCCTTGCTGATCCCTCCCATCTTCCACTCCCTATATGCTTTCTGCTTTTTTTAAATCACCTCTCTGAGATGCTTGGTCATCCAGCTTGGTCTACAACTCCTGCCTATGAATTTTTCCCCCTTTCTTGGGATGCAGGCTTCCGATAGTTTCTGCAGCTTTGACTTGAAGTAATTCCAGGCCTCCTCTGCCTTTAGATTCACATGTTCTTCAGTCCAATCCACTTCCCTAACTAACTTCCTTAATTTTTTTAAAGTTAGCCCTTTTGAAATCAAAAACCCTAGTCACAGATCTATTTTTGTTTATCCGTCCATTAAGTTTGAACTGAATTAGCTCATGATCGCTCGAACCAAGGTTGTCCCCTACAACTTTTTCTTCTATGAGGTCCTCACTACTCACCAAAACCAAATCTAAAATGGCATCCCTCTTGTTGGTTCAGCAACTACTGGGTGAAGAAATCCATCAGTTGTCGCATCCAGGAAAATCTGAGCTGTCCATCTATCCCCTAATCTATCCATCCAAACATTCACCCAACCTTTATCTATTTATCTGGCCAGCCGGCCAGCCAGCCATTCCTCTACCACCTATCTCCCTTTTTCCCATCTTTCAAATCCCCCAAATCTACCTTTCTATTTATCCCTTCTTTCTTGTGCTGTCTCTAATATTGCAATCCCCTGGTGTCGAGCTCTCTCTTACCCACCCTGCCTCTCCTTTTTGCTCCATTCCATCTTATTGCTCCTAGTTAAACTCCCCTAGAGTGTCCATGTGAACCCCAACCTCCATAACAGTCCCCTGACCATTTCTCAAGATGTAGTTGAATCAGGCAGGGCTTGGCATCACCTCTCTGCCTCTTGCTCAGGGGTTCCTGAGGTACATCTGCTATATCCAAGGGACGAATAGATGGATACATCTCTGGTTTTGCTGCAAGGAAGACACACACACATCTTAGTTGCCACAGCCTGCTATGCCAGGGTGCTGAGCTGATATCAGAGACAGGCTGGGTGCTCAACCCTGGATCCAAACCCCTCTGAGCTCTGGGAAGGTTTGGAGCTGGAATGAGCTCCAGACTTCATCACAACTCAAGCCAAAAGCCTCCATACCTGGACTCAGGTGAGATCTGGGGTGAGCTTTTCAGCTGGTCCATGTGGATTCACAGTGGGAATTGGTTCAGTCTAAATGGTACCTGTTAGAGGGCTTTCCCTTCACCCTCTCCCCTGGTTCTTGTCATGCAGACAGAAAGCAGAAGACCAGATGTCCAAAGAGCAGTCAATGCGGTGTTTATTGGGGTTAGTTTCCAGCAAGCATGTATACCATAATTCTGACTCCACAGAGCCTTGTTTACCAGTGTCCCATGACCCCCCTCCTTAGCAGGCATAATTATACCTGAAATGCATGCCCACAGTCCCACCCCTTACAACTTATGGTCATGGTCCGTTTTGGGGGGTTGTGGGTCTGGGGTCTTCATCCCACCTCTTTCGTTCCCCATGGGAGGGGTAAGGAGTGAGGTTGTGCTATGATCAGTGGCAGGCGTTCCTCTGGCCTTAGTGTTTTACCTCCCCCCCCAGTCACCCCTTGCCCCTCCCGACTAGTTGCTTGACCTTATCTTGAGTTAGGAGTTGAGGCAGTCTAAAGCTCGTATATTACACTCCCACCATGCCCGGTAGCACTTTAACTGCTCTTATCTATTCCCATTATACTAATAAACCCATCTGGCTAAGCAGAAGTAACATACACAGTGTCTTTGTCCTTTTATTTGCACATATTAATAAGGATCTGTTTGTTCACACATATTAGTAAGCATGTATGTGTATCAAAAAATCAAACAGGCAAGCAAAACCCAAAATACTATCTCAGGTGAAAATACAGGCTGAATCCTACATTGACACTACCAAGCCTAATAGTACCTAGATCCAGCAAACTTTGGGACATTCCCCCACAAATCCCTGCTGGGACTGTGACAGAATACACTCCTGTATTCACACGCTAAATACTATTGTAATAATCTTCATACAAAGTATGCCTTGTAAGGTATCATTTGAAAACTCATAATTTGCTGGTCAGTATTGTCCTGGTAAAATATGTGGCACTGCTGTATGTGAAATTATAAAACTCCCCTGCATGATATTAATACGTGTTCCAAACCCCACAGCCCTGCCCAAACAGAAGTTGGAAAACAGGTCTGTCCTAGACAAGGGAATGTGTGCTGGCCTTAATTTGCATTTAAGCAGTAAATAGAGTCATCAAGCTAGGAGGGAAACAAAGAAAGCTCAAACAGGTGAGAAAAAGCTAGAAGGGAACATCCTTCCACATACGCTTTTTGTCTCCTAGGGTCCAGCTGGAAATGTTTCAAGTAAATTATAAAAAAGAGGGACAAACACCCCAAGAGACTCCTCTTTCTCTTCCTTCATATAGCATTCACTGCACCTGCAGGGACAAAGGAAGCAGTCATTGGACTCTGGGGGAGCAGTCCTGACCTGAGAGTTTGGTCAGTAATCTTCTGGAGCATGTGGTGAGGAACTTTGCTTGCATCTAATATTCTTTATTAAGTTAGGCATTAGTAAATGTCTCATCTTTATTTTTCTTGTAACCATTCTGACTTTTATGCCTCATTACTTGTACTCACTTAAAATCTATCTCGTTGTAGTTAGTGAACTTGTTTTACTGTTTTATCAAATCCAGTGGGTTTAAATTGAAGTGTCCGAATAACTATTTGAGATAATAAATTAGCATATTATTCTCTTAAAGGAATAACAGACTTAAAATATTTGTACTGTCCAGGAGAGGGCAAAGCAGTACAAGACATATATTTCTGGAGGAAAATCTGGGACTGAGGGGGTATTGGGGTCACGAGGGTGGTGGGAACCAGAGTGTAACTCAAGTGTGGCTGGCAGGATGCAGTTACAACAGATACTCTGGATGTAGCTTTCTTTCACATATAGTGCCATTCCCCCACCAGCACGACCTGTTCTGTCTTTCTGATATATTTTGTACCCTGATATTACTGTGTCCCATCGATTATCCTCCATTCCACCATTGCTCTCTAACTTCTCCCATGCACATTCTGAGCTCTTCCCACCCTCAGATGGTCATGCTACATGACACAGTCCTACTTCTCTGGGTGGAGTTTCATGACACCACATGGTAGAATTGTTAATCATAGGCCTGAGCCTGAGAGTTGCTGACCACCTGGAGGCGAGTTGTGGGTGTGCCTCTAAAAACAAGGCCACTTGTGTACCGAAATATGGATTTACATGCCGAATTTTAGGACTTCAAGGTTGAAAGTAGAATGCATAACTGGGGAAATATCAGAACAATCCTGCATACAGGGCCGTCTCTAGGTTTTTTGCTGTGCCCAGCAAAAAATTTGCTGCCCCAAGCTCCAAGAGTGCAACTGCCCAAGCAAAAAAAAAAAAGGGGGGGGGGTGGGGGGGCGTGGCCGGAAAGCCGCCCCGTGAAACGTGCCACCCAAGCACATGCTTGCTCTGCTGGTGCCTGGAGCCGGTTCTGCCTGCACGGGCTTAGGGAAAGGACAGGATGGCTCACAGGGCTTTCACATTTCTAAACATCTTTTCTATAAAAACCTGCCACTATGCTCCCATTACCAACAGGTGGCCGTGCACCCAAAGGATCTCCCTGGGCTGCAGAGTAGCCTTTGGAGGGTGCTTTTCCAGCACAAGCTCAGGCAATTGGTTACGAAAGGTGGCTCCCAGTTTTTGCCTGCCCTTCTGCTTGAGTCAAAACCTTCTGCTCTCTAAGTCAGACTCTAAGTTATTTCACCACAAGGCACGCTCAGGAGAGGGTTGCTGACTCCGAATGGGCCACGTTCTTGCCCTGTTGTGTTGAAACTGGGCATCGGGGCTGCTGATGTGCGTCTGCTTTCAGAGCACATGGAAACTGCTGTCAGTTACATTAGCACTGCAGGTGAAGAGCAGCTTGTGAGTGCAGCCTTTCCCCTCTTGCTCACTGGTTCAGCATCATCCCTGAGGAGTAGCTGTGGAGTCTCACAGGTGAGAGTGTGTGTTGTGTCCATACAGTGCAGTGTATATTAAAATTAATCAGTAACAAGGCCTCTGGGCAGTGCGCCTGTGGGCACTGAACCTGGCACCTCTAGGTCTAAAAGCAGGCACCTCTAGTGCATGAACTAAAGACCCAGGCTCATAAGCTTTGAAACAGTGTGAAATATAAACTTCTATATGCTCCTGCCCCAGGAGCGGGACAAAGACCTCCCTTCCAGCAAGAGCCAGACAGAGCAGCATAGTGCCATGTGGTGGAGGGATTCCTACAGCCTCCACCAGATGCCACTACGCAGGCAGAGATTCCTGCATCTCTTCTGCAAATCCCACTAGCTGTGCACCATTGTCCATGCTCTCCACATATGAGCTCCACCACGCATGTGATCTGGCTTAATGGGTCTGAGAAAAAAGGGAGCCAAGCTTTTGCCAGGTAGATGAGAGATGGGGTAGACTAAAGGTCTACCTCACCAAAGGTGCTCACCTCACCAAAGGTGCTGAGCCTTGTGACTGGGTGAAGCCTGGGAGATGTGAGGCTGCAAGGGGGTCTTCATATTGGGTTCTGGGAGGTGGGTGGGCACAAGCCCGCCTACGGCTAAAAGACCCTTCCCCAGCCTATGGGGAGGATCCACTGAGCCCGGGCCTCAAATAATTATGTTGGGCAACAGAAAAAAATAACAAGGTTGTGTGTGAGGGTCAAAGGGTCAAAAATAAGGAACCCAAAGGGGACACCAGCAGAGAACCCTGGACGGCGCCCACTGCTCCTCAAAGGTATCAAGGGAGCCAGAGGATGCTGCCCAGGGGAATTCTGCTCGCATGCATGAGCGGAGAGAGGAACGGAAATAAGTCCGACAGTCGCAGAGAACCTCCTCAGCCAACATCCTCTCTCTGGTGTTATAAATGGCCACTATGAGGAAGTTGATGTGGAGGTCCTGCAATTTTGTGGGGCCATGGATCGGGTGTGTATATATAAGAAGGTGGGGGGAGAAGTGCAGCCAAAAATGTAAAAGGAGGCCGAGGAGGAGCCGGAATAGGGGCTGCAACCTGGCACACTCTTGATAGGTCTCGCAGCTGGCTCAAGGTATACGGGTGGGGTGGCCAGTAGAGCTCACGGGACAGGGGCCAAATGAAACGGTCTGGAGGGCCTGGGATGTGGGGTAGGTGGAGAGCACCCTCCCACAGGACCCACTCGAGCTAAGCCTGAGAGGCGGGTGACAAGGCTGCCCCCACCTCCCGAAGTCTGCCCCGGGGAGTACGAAGGGTGGAGAGCCCCATGCACTTAGCAAGTGACGGGGTCCACCCAGTCTCTCCGGTCACAGTCCAAGACTCCTGCCAGGACCAACCTCTGGTGCACCGAGGGGGACTCTGCCACCTGCACACCGAGCTGGGGATTGTGTAGCAGGGGATCCGCGAAATCATCTACCCCCTTGGCACCACTATGTACCTGGTTGCTGAAACCAGCTTCCAGGTCCAGAGGAGGTCCTGGTAGAAGACCGGCAGCTCAGAGAGGTCTCATGGAAGATCTCTTGGATGAAGATGAAGGAGCTGGCGGTCGTATTAGAGCTCTCAGAAGCGGTGCAGGAAGGCGTATGCCAACATGCTTGATGCCAGACTACCTGCACTAAAAAGAGGTCTCGGCAGGGTCTGGAGGCAGAAGACGTGGATCTGACTGTGAAGGCAGATCAGGCCCTGTCCTCCCTCCTCCAGGGGGAGACTCAAGATCCCTGCAGAGACCCAGTGCAATCCTGGCCAAAAGAACTCCAGAACTAGCATCTGGAGATGGGCCAGGAAACCCAGAGCCAGGATGAGGGTGTTGAGCCGGTGCCAGAGCATGGACAGGACTAGCTGATTCAGCACCAGTGCCCTCCCCCGCAGGGAAAGGAACCGGAGAAGTCCTATCCGCCTCCACAGCCGCTCAGCACAGCCTGCCTGCACGACAGAGGGAGGACCCTGCTCCCCAAGGACTCGGCCCAGATGGTAACAAGGTCCGGGCTGAGGACATCCTAGAAACACGGTAGAACTCCACTGTCAGTCCATCCATGTTTGGAGATTTATTAGTGGGCATGAGACGGAGGGCTTCCGAGAACTCGGCCAGAGTGAGAAGTAGCTCCAGTCGGTCCCGGTCGCCCATGCTGACCGTTGGGAGTTCATCATACACATATAGCACCATATATACTCTTCTTTAAAGATAAGGTATACTTACACCCTGCTCTGAGTTTCCTCGCTAAAGTAGTTTCAAATTTTCATAGCACTCAAGCAATCTACTTACCTGTGTTTTACCCAAAACCTCATGCCAATAGGCATGAACGACTACACACTTTGGATGTTAGACGAGCTCTGGCATTCTACATAGACATAAACCATTTTGGCGGTCCACCCAACTGCTCATGGCTATAGAGGACAGGATGAAAGGTCTCTCAATCGCCTCACAGAGAATTTCATCTTGGATAACGTCATGTATCTACTCTTGTTATGAACTGGCAGGCATTTTGGCACCATGTAACCTGACTGCTCATTCCACAAGATTGCAAGCGTGCTCAGGAGCATTCTGAGCTCAAATCCCCATCCAGGACATTTGTAAAGAAGCAACCTGGTCACTGGTGCACATTTTCTCTTCACATACACCATCACCCATTTCTCTAGGGATAATGCCAAATTTGATCATGCTGTACTATGGTCTTTATGTATATGTACTCTGATTCCTCCACTTTTATTGCTGCTTGGAGTCACCAAGCACTTGAAGAAACAAAAGCGGTTACTAACCTTTCATAACTGTTGTTCTTCGAGATGTGTTGCACACGTCCACCCTCCTACTCCTCTACATTGGAATTCCTGGAAAGAAGGAACTCAATGGGCACAGGGCCGGCTAAGTGCTTTATACGGATGCTAGCAGCACACAGTAGCAGAGGGCAGTCAAGCATTGCATCCAAGAGTGCTAAAGGAGTTGGCAGATGTGATTGCAGAGCCATTGACCATTATCTTTAAAAACTCGTGGCAATCGGGGGAAGTCCCGGACGACTGGAAAAAGGCTAATGTAGTAGCCATCTTTAAAAAAGGGAAGGAGGAGGATCCTGGGAACTACAGGCCAGTCAGCCTCACCTCAGTCCCTGGAAAAATCATGGAGCAGGTCCTCAAGGAATCAATTCTGAAGCACTTAGAGGAGAGGAAAGTGATCAGGAACAGTCAGCATGGATTCACCAAGGGCAAGTCATGCCTGACTAATCTAATTGCCTTCTATGACGAGATAACTAGTTCTGTGGATGAAGAGAAAGCAGTGGACATGTTGTTCCTTGACTTTAGCAAAGCTTTTGACACGGTCTCCCACAGTATTCTTGCCAGCAAGTTAAAGAAGTATGGGCTGGATGAATGGACGATAAGGTGGAGAGAAAGCTGGCTAGATTGTCGGGCTCAATGGCTCCATGTCTAGTTGGCAGCCAGTATCAAGTGGAGTGCCCCAAGGGTCGGTCCTGGGGCCGGTTTTGTTCAATATCTTCATAAACGATCTGGAGGATGGTGTGGATTGCACCCTCAGCAAATTTGCAGATGACACTAAACTGGGAGGAGTGGTAGATACGCTGCAGGGTAGGGATAGGATACAGAGGAACCTAGACAAATTGGAGGATTGGGCCAAAAGAAATCTGATGAGGTTCAACAAGGACAAGTGCAGAGTCCTGCACTTAGAACGGAAGAATCCAATGCACCGCTACAGACTAGGGACCGAATGGCTCGGCAGCAGTTCTGGAGAAAAGGACCTAGGGATTAGAGTGGACGAGAAGCTGGATATGAGTCAACAGTGTGCCCTTGTTGCCAAGAAGGCCAATGGCATTTTGGGCTGTATAAGTAGGGGCATTGCCAGCAGATCGAGGGACGTGATCGTTCCCCTCTATTCGACATTGGTGAGGCCTCATCTGGAGTACTGTGTCTAGTTTTGGGCCCCACACTACAAGAAGGATGAGGAAAAATTGGAAAGAGTCCAGCGGAGGGCAACAAAAATGATTAGGGGACTGGAACACATGACTTATGAGGAGAGGCTGAGGGAACTGGGGATGTTTAGTCTATGGAAGAGAAGAATGAGGGGGAATTTGATAGCTGCTTTCAAGTACCTGAAAGGGGGTTCCAAAGAGGATGGATCTAGACGGTTCTCAGTGGTAGCAGATGACAGAACGAGGAGTAATGGTCTCAAGTTGCAGTGGGGGAAGTTTAGGTTGGATATTAGGAAAAACTTTTTCACTAGGAGGGTGGTGAAACACTGGAATGCGTTACCTAGGGAGGTGGTGGAATCTCCTTCCTTAGAAGTTTTTAAGGTCAGGCTTGACAAAGCCCTGGCTGGGATGATTTAATTGGGGATCGGTCCTGCTTTGAGCAGGGGGTTGGACTAGATGACCTCCTGAGGTCCCTTCCAACCCTGATATTCTATGATTAAGCTGCCCCAAGGGGTATCAGTGAGGGGAATATTTCCAGCAATTGTGCACAGGGCAAGAGTGGAATAGACATGCAACACATCTCGAAGAACAACAGTTACCTAAGGTTAGTAACCATTTTTTGTGAGGTAAGTATAGTAAAGATTGTGAGGTTCTTACTTGCCCTTATTATAGGGGCTGGATAAGCACAATAAGTAGATAAGCTTCTAGTCACAGCACTTCCAAATTTATCATAATGTAATTTTGGCTTCTGCTGCAGTCTGTGTCATAATGTCATGAAAAGTAATTTTTTCTACACAGTTTTTGGGCAGCAAAGCTAGCTAAAGCCCCACCGTGATGCCCTGGAGCCGAGGGAAAATACACTAAAATGCAAGCCTAGAGATTATGAGGTCTAGCCCCAACTCTTCTGCTAAGTACTGTTAATAGTTCTACGCCCTTTACAAGCCAAGGTTTCACACCTTGGGGTAGAAGTAATTATCATCCACCAGTTTTAAAGCTTAGACAATAGAAAGCTTGCAGGCAGAAAAGAGAAGCGAACCCACATTTCCAACATAATTGGGCCCCCTCTCTTTCATTTTGCCACTTAGGATATGGCTACACTGCCATAAACCAGCAACAGTGAGTCTCAGACACCATGTCAACAGGACAGCTTCTCCTATCAATATGGGTGCTGTTAGAATATAGATATTCAGGCCTGTCTGCAAAGGCCTGTACTTTAAGAATTTACGGGTATTCTTATCACTTGGCTAGTTCTAGAGGTATAAAAGAAAGAATCAAAATGACTGTCTGCTGGTGTAAGGGCCTTCTCTCACTGTGACAGTTTGAGGCCCTGTGCTTAGGCTAAGGCCTTTGGCTAAGCAGCAGAGGCAGCCATAAGCTAGGAAGCGACCGGTCACCTTCTCACATTCCAAACTAGTCGCATTGAAATAAGGTGCTATTGGGCTGTTAGGCACTATCAGGACGGGATTGTATTCCTATCACCTCCAGAGAAAGGGAAGTGCCTAGAAAATGTAAAAGGAAACTTAGTTTGATAGCATCCGGCAAGAACTCACTTATCAATAGCTGGGATGTGAAATCCTCACTTCTGTATTGTGTTGTCATTATAGTTCCCACTTTGCTATTGTTTGTCTGTATAATCTCTGTCTGGTTCTGTGATTGTTCCTGTCTGCTGTATAATTAATTTTGCTGGGTGTAATCTAATTATTGTGGTGGGATATAATTGGTTAGCTAATCATGTTACAATATGTTAGGATTGGTTAGTTAAATTTCAGTAGAATGATTGGTTAAGGTATAGCTAAGAATATTACTATATAAATTAGGGGCAAACAGGAAGTAAGTTGGGATTCGAAAATAAGGAAAAAGGAACTTGTATTTAAGCTTGCTGGAAGTTCACCCCAATAAACATCGAATTGTTTGCACCTTCGGACTTCGGGTATGGTTGCTCTCTGTTCATGCGAGAAGGACCAGGGAAGTGGGAGAGTGAAGGAATAAGCTCTCTAACAGGTACAGCCTATCAGGGAGGAGTACCTACGGCAACAGAAGACGCTCTCCCATCAGCATAGGTAGCATTTTCATAAGTGCTACAGCAGAACAGCTGCAGCACGGCAGCACTGTATGTGTAGACAAGCCCTCAGGCCTAGAATGGAGCTCATCCCTCTCCCCAGCTGTTTTTAGCGCCTTCGTGTGAGCCCCTCGAGCCAGAGTCTGTAGACCCAGGCTCTGATACTCACTGCTGCAGGTTTTAAAACCCAGTGTAGACATACCCAAAGAGCACCTTAAATTAGGTACCCACACCATGATGCTGTCTCTCCCTCTGGCATAAGAACATAGAACTGGAAGGGAATTCTTAGCTTATCAAGTCCAGTCCCCTGTAATTGCAGGCAGCCCTGTCATACTATTGTACTCATAAATTTATCAAGCTCCATCTTAAAACTAGTCAGATTGCTCACCCCCCGCTCTGCCTATTGGCAAGCTGTTCAGGAACTTTAGTTATCTGATGGTTAGAAACCTTCTAATTTCCAGCCTGAATTATTTCTTGTATCAACGTTGTCCTTTAGCTTTAACAGCTCTTCGTCCTCCCCTGTGTTTCAGAGGTGCTGGAAGTAGGGGTGCTGAGGATGCTGCTTCAGCCCCTGGTTTGAAATGGTTTCCATCATATACAGGATTTACAGTTTGGTTCAATGGCTCTCAGCGCCCCACTATACACATTGTTCCAGCACCCCTGATGTGTTTATCTCCTGATGTATTTATAGAGAGCAATCAGATCCCCTTGCAGCCTTTGTTTTTTCAAGGCCAAACAAGCCAAGCCGTTCCAGTCTCCTCTGGGAAGGTCAGCTCTCCATTCCCCGATCATCTGAGGAGTCCTTCTCTGCACCTGTTCCAGTTTGAATTCATCTTTCTGGAACATGGGTGTGCAGAATTGTACACAGTGTCCCAGATGAAATCTCACCAGTGCCTTGTACAAAGGCATTAATACTTCTCTATCTGTACTGGAAATATCTCGCCTGATGCATCCTAGGATCGCATTTGCCTTTTTCACAGTTCATCCCATTGGTGGCTCCTAATCCTCCTGTGATAGACTAATACACTCAGGTCTCTCTCCTCCTCTGTTTTTTCCAGCTGATGAGCCCCCAGCTTATACCAGAAATTATTTCTATAAATCCATAAATCCTTACATTTTGTAATATTAAATTTAATCTAATTTCTATTACTCTAGTCCTCAGCGTCGTCCAATTCTTTGTGTACTATTCCAATTCTTGACAATGCTTCCCAGCTTTATATCATCAACAAATTTCAATGATCACACTCCTACTTTTCGTGTCAAGGTCACTAATGAAAATATTAAATAAAGTCAGTCCCAAGACTGATCCTTGAGCAACTCCACAAGTAACCTCCCTCCAACTCAAGAGTTCCCCTTTCAGCGCAACCTGTTGTCACCTCCCTTTAGCTAGTTCCTTACCCACCTTACACTTCCTGTATTAACTCTCAGATTTTTCAATGGAAGTAATTATTTCCCATGTGGTACCATATCAAATGCCATACTGAAGTCTAGATAGATTAGATCTACTGCATTTCCCTTGCCTAGACAATTAGTTATCTTAACACCAAAAAATATCAGGTTAGTCTGGCATGATCTGCTTTTGGTAAATCCATGTTACATTTTATCGCATTTTCCATTTACTTCCATGTCTTTATTCTTTCCATCAGAATTTCTTCTAAAACCTTGCATGCTATTGAGATCAGACTAATAGAGCTGTAGTAGCCTGGATCACTTTTTTGCCCTTTCTTAAATATAGGTACGGCATCTGCTATTCTCTAGTCATACAGTGGAAATGTGCCTTACAGTAAGAGACTTAAACTCAATCTGGATACTTTATCATAAAGAAAATGAGAGGTAATATGAGGAGTGGGTGGGTAAAGTTCTGTGCAGAAGGTCAGACTAGAAGATCATGATGGTCCCTTCTGACCTTAAAGCCTATGAGTACCCCCCACCCCCCGATTTGATATAGAAGATTCCTTGCTACTGGACTTGCAGTCTCATGTGCCAGTTCTTTCAGTTTTCTGTGATGATTATCCAATTCTCCTGCATTAGGCTCTATGAGTTTTGCTTCCTCCGCAGATGTGGTGACTTCCATTTCGATACACTCATTCCCATTAGCCTTTGTTCCCATGTTTTACATCATCATCCTTATGGAAAACGGAGCAGCTAATCCACATATTGTTTTTGTCTGTGCTACTGCTTGCCTGTAACAAGGCCTGGTTCTTCAGCTCAAGGCTTATTCTTTTACACACAGAAGTCCCATGTTCAGTCCTCCCAGATGACCCAAACAGGGACAGCGTTACATTTGGCTGTGCTTTCTGTAATCACTAGACCAAAATCTACCTGCCAGAGCCAGAAATAGAAACCAAGTATCCTCATGCTCTACATCCCACTGCTGCCTCACAAATACAGGTGTAGCCTACTGGCGAGGGGTCTGCTGTTTCTTCCAGTATGGGGTGGTCCCAGTGTTGCCAACGTCAAAGCTCAGGTTTTCACCAGTCACTTGTGAAAAGTAGCCCACAGCTGACCAAACAACAGTTTATTTCTAAAAGTCTGAATCCTCACCATTTCAAAAGAAATCACCAACGTTGGCAACATGGTGCAGCAGCCGACATTCGTTTGGATGTGGGCTGCTCCTGGGTTTATACTCCTCCCCGGCCTCCCCACCCGGTTGGATACATCCTGCAGCCAACGCCTGCATTGCTGCGGCCAGCTGGCAACAGTGCATCCCCCATGTGGCTTCTGCTGGCTGTGGGAGGCAGATTTGGCCAAGCTATGCGTGCACCCCTGTGCCTGCTCATTCAAAAAGCCACCAGGTGGCAGCAAAGAGACAGGGCTTGAGGAGTCTCAGGACTTCTTAAAATTGCCCACATTTCACCAAAAGACAGGAATTTTTAGCCCCAAAAGTCGCATGTTGCTGAGTCAAGATTTTTGTTGCCTCAGCCTTTCAAAAGTAGGCCAGCTGGTGCAAAATTGCCAAGGAGAACAGTCTGCTTTCGTTCTGCCACTTGCTCCACTGACAGGAAAGACAAAATCTGTGCCGTCGATTTCAAGGCCTGAGCGTTCAAACCTGGCTGATGATCCACGTGACAGTGAAACAATCTCCATCTGGGTATAAAAGTTAGTGCCGTTGTAACGCCGACAGACCCCAGTTGTCAGCAGGCAGAACCGAACCTGGGATCTCTGGAGCTTAGTGCATGAGCCTCTACTGCATGAGTGAAAAGCCAACTGCCTGTTAGCTAAGGCTGAGAGCAGACTCGTTCATTGCTTTCTAAGTGGTCTTGGTGCCACTGGATGGGACAGAGCACCACGCCCAGGAGGTGTGTGGATTACACAGCGACCCTGGAGTGACTTGGAATTATCCCATATTGCAAAGTAAGGTGTTTAGACGTGAGCCGGGCGGTGGCGCTAGGGTCTGTTGGGTTTTCATGATCTGTGTCTGGTTAACGGAAGCTGTTCCTTTAAGACCAGGGCATAAGAACAGAAGATGGACCTTGGGGTGCGTTTGTTGTCCGTTTGTTTGTTGTTGTGAGCTTGCTTGCCTCCCATGTGCCTTCTTGACTGAAGTTTATAGTGTGATCTGTTTGGGGGGCTGTGTGCTGAGCCTAGCAGCCTGTTAGACAAGGCTGAGTGCTTCCCAAGGTGGCTCTAGCCTGCCATCCTTTGATCCTAATTCCTTTAGGGACGGGGTGGGGTCTGATAAAGGGGGGTAGAAAGCAACAGAAGGGTGTAACCCTGCACCACCATATTGATCCGATGATGTAGACGCCCATGCAGGGAGGAAGGAAGAAAGGCGATTGGCAAACAGAGGGTTGGAAGGATCCGGGGAACAGTCTGGTAGGTTGCCCTCAGGTGTACCCTCAAAACGGGTGCTTGCTCATCTGCTTACTGCGGGTCGAGACCAACTGGGATGTAGATGGGGGTTTGTGACCAGGGTGTCTCTTTTAGCCCCTGGATTTTTTGTGGGGCGGCTCCTGGCGAGGGTGGCTCCCCTGGTTCTGAGGCTGCTGTGGCTTAAACCGCTTGCAGGAAGGGCCGGGGATGTACAGGCCCAGTGTTGTCAGGGTCGTGCCGGAATCTTTCAGGCCATGGAGTTTATTGTCTGTCTGTTCTGCGAACCCGTGCCTGTCAAAAGGGAGGTCTTGCATTGGCTGCTGAGCCTCTGAGGAAAGATCAGAGAGGAGCAGCCAAGAAGCCCTGAACAGCAAGATGGCTGATGTTATGGTACGGGCGGTGGTGCCCGCCGTGTCTGACACCACGTGGAGAGTTGCTCTAGCTGCTGTTGAGCCCTCATCCGGGATCTCCCAGAACTCCTTCCTCAGGAAGGGCACTCTCAAACTTGGTCATGGCCTGCCACATATTAAAATCATAGCAGCCTAGTAGGGCCTGATGGTTGGCCACCTGCAACTGTAGACTGGAGGACAAATAAACTTTATGCCCAAACAAGTCTCGTCTCCTTGAATCTTTATTCTTGGGGATAGCCCCTGGTTGACCCTGTCTCTCCCTGTGGTTGACCGCCTCTACCACTAGGGAATTGGGAGCTGGGTGGGTGTAAAGGTACTTATGACCCTTGGCTGGCACAAAGTACCTGAGCTCCGCCCTCTTGGAGATTGGAGGCAAGGAGGATGGGGGTTCCCAGAACGCATTTGTAATTTCCTCAACCCCTTCATGTAGGGGCATGCGGCTGGCAGGGGCTACGGGGCAGAGAACATCAAAGAGGGAGTCTGCAGGCTCCTCTAACTCCTCCACCTGGAGGCCTAGGTTGGTGGCAACCCTCTTTAACAGCTCCTGATGCACCTTAGCATCATCCTAGGGAACCGGTGGAGGGGGCCCCACTATAGTCTCATCTGGTGATGAGGAGGAGGATGCCAGTACCAAGGGGTCCTCCGCAACCAGAGGTGGTCCGGCGGCTTGCTCGCCCACTTCCTCCTGTGCCTGGGGGGGGCCTGCAGCTGAGGTCTCTTGAACTGGCGGGAGGTGGGAGAGGGCGGTAGCCAGTCTCTCTGAAGCTCCGGATACCGAGCAGGTGGCCTGGGAGGGCTGAGTGAATCCCCATGGGTTCCATGGGTACCATTGTACCGGCCACGAAGCCTGAGGCCGGGGGCCAGTTGACCTAGTCTGCACTGTAGGTAATGGAGCTTGTCCCGCAGCTAGGGAACCTCACTCTGAACCTGAGCCACAGTCTGAGCAGCCACTCCCCTGCGACCAAAACAGGGCCGAGTGGCGGCTCTGTCCCAGTCGGTACCGGTCGCTGCTCCTGGAGTTGGAACTGGCTGACCTCAAGGAGCACCTGGATCGGGGCCTCGGCACCTGGCAGCACTCAGCAGATCCGTGACAGCCCCGGGCTGGCAACTGCTATGCCTCACACTCAGGGCTGGATTACCCAATAGGCAGACTAAACACATGCTTAGGGCACCAGCAAAGCAGGGGGCACCAAAAAAAAGAGATTTTTTTTGGAAAAAAATTGATATTTGATATTTCAAAAAAAGCAGCAAAGTAGTCATCATGGGAAAAATCAGAACTTTGTTAGACTTCCTTACGCTCCACTACACACTCAGAGACTGACCCTTCTTCTATTGGTGAAACAAACACCATTCCATGTGGATGTGTCAGAGACTGTAACTGATCATCCTACTCCTGGTGGTAAAACAGACATTGTTCTAGAAGGTGTGGATGTGTCAGAGACTGAACCTGCTTATGCTGTAAATAATAGGAGAAAAGATCCTGGTATGTGGGTTGATTTCAGTACTGATGATGTAGCTTACTGGATAGATCGTGGACCAAATGACTGTCAACACCACACTGGGCCATTTGAGAAATCACATCGGACTTTTACCAATGGCAAACAAACAAGATATAGTCCACAAAAAATATTTTTTGGCGTGAAAGCGAATGGTGAGAAATACACTCGAGAATGGCTACTTTATTCACCATCAACAGGGTCTGTGTACTGTTTTGTTTGCAAACTTTTGCATGTAAACCCTCAACATCCCAGTTTGCTGCAGATGGATTTAGTGACTGGCGGAATACTGTTTTAATTGAACAACATGAAAATAGCACTACTCACAGAGATTCAATGTTGACATATTTAAACCGAAGACGGGGCTTTGGATTGACACAAAAATTGGAAGAACAAATTAAAGGGGAGCATGAATACTGGCAACATGTCTTGCAGCGTGTTATAGCTGTTATTCAAACATTAGCTGAACGTGGTCTGCCTTTCCGGGGATCAAATGACACATTCGGATCATTGCAGAATGGAAATTTCTTGGGATTGTTGGAGCTTGTGGCTCAGTTTGACCCATTTTTAGCAGGCCATATCTCAAAATATGGGAATGCTGGCAAAGGTAACCCATCATACTTATCCAAGACAATATGTGATGAACTCATTGGTCTAATGAGTCACAAAGTTCATTCAGCTATTGTGGATGAAATAAGTACTGCTGGGTACTTCAGTTTATCTGTAGACTCTACACCTGATCTTCCACATATTGATCAATTGAGTATTGTACTAAGATGTGTCTCCCACAGATGGAAAACCAGTTGAATGATTTATAACATTCCTCAATTTGAAAAGCCACACTGGTGAAGAAATGGCAAATCAAGTACTGCATTATCTGTGCCACGTTTGCAAAATAGATTTCTCAAAGTGCAGAGGTCAATCTTATGACAACGCTGCCAACATGTCAGGGCGTTATCAAGGAATGCAGAAGAAGCTTTTAGAACAGAATAAGCATGCCATATTCATACCATGTGCTGCACACTCTCTCAATCTTGTTGGCCGCAGTGCTGTTGATTGTTGTCCGGTGGCAGTAAGTTTTTTCTCAACAGTCCAGTTGCTTTATACATTTTTCTCTGCCTCAGCACACCAATGGGCAGTTCTTAAAACATATTTGGGCAGTGATCATGTGTTGAAATCTCTTTCTAGTACTCACTGGGAGGCACATGCAGTGGCAACAAGTGCAATTCTGGAGTCCTACTCAAAGATTGTGGATGCATTAGAAAGTATAGCTGAAGACCAATCACAAAAGGGAGAAACTATACGAGAGGCAGAAAACATTGCAAACAAGATGCAAGAACTAGAGTTTGTATTCATGTTGACTATGTGGAATGAAATTTTACAACACTTTTACCACACAAGTCAAGCTCTCCAAGAAAAATCAATCATTAGCAGACCACTTACACACTTTGAGGAATGATTTTGAAAGATTTGAAGACATATCAAAAGATATTTTGCCTGATACTAACTAAAAAGAAGCCCAGTCCTGCAAGCAAATCAGGAAAAAACAAGCAAATGACAGCAGTGCAACAGAAACAGCATTGAATCCTAGAGACAAATTTCGCATATCTACTTACTACGCTATAATTGATACACTAGAAGCTCATATGAAGAGGAGAGGTGACGTGTACAAAGTAGTATCAAGTAGATTTTCTTTTCTAAATTATATGGACATATCTGATGAACAATATTCACAAGGTTCCCAAAAGCTAGTTGACTCATACACTGTTGACTTGAACATGAATCTCTGTGGAGAAGTACGGCAGTTCCACTGTTATATGCACGCAAAGTTTAATGAAACAGGAAAAATGAAATTCAGTCACATTGATCTTCATGGCACGATATTGAAAGACGGAATACAATGTGTATTTCCAAATGTAGAGATCGCACGACGTATTTTTCTAAGATTGATGATTACTAACTGCTCCTCAGAACGCTCTTTTTCTCAGCTGAAAAGAATAAAAAACCCTCAGAAAACAACGTGTCAGGACAGACTTGATTTACTTTCCCTAGTGTGTATGGATGCGGACATGCTTCGTCGAGTCAGCTTCGATTAACTTATCCAGAATTTTGCAATCAGAAAATCTAGAAAGAAGCTATTTTAATTTCAGCATACATGTAAGTTTTGTGTCATTTCAAAAAATAAGATTTTATTTTACGGTATAGTATTGTTTTTATTTTTAATTACATATGGTGGGGCACCATAATATTTTCTGTGCCTAAGGCCTCTAAAGGTCTTAATCTGGCCCTGCTCACGCTTAATGAACAGTACCAGGATATGGAGTGGAACTGGGAACCAGAGCAGGCTTGGTGTCGTGAAGATGTAGCCGCACGCGGTGATGCCACCCTGGGGGATCAGCGATGGTCTGGGGAACAGTACCGTCAGTCCCTCGACCTGTCCCTGGAGTGGTTCTGGTGTTGCAGAGATTCCGGGTGCCAACTCCGAAACTCCAGCCAGGAGGCGCGTGCCTCCAGAGGTCTGTGCCCGGTCACCGACAAGCCATGCCTTGAGCCTCTCTGCCCTTGTCCGAGGTCTGGAGACTGGATGGGGCTGCGAAGCTTCTGCCTATCATGGTCAGAAGCATGTTGGCTGCCAGAGGGTGACTGTTGGTGGGACATCCCCCACAATGGGCAGCATTGCCGTAGAGGTGGAGACTGTGGTGGTCCAAACACAGGTTTACACTGGGACCCCACAGGGGCAGGAGGGGGCAGCACCGGTAGGGACATAATCTCTTGCGTCGCTTTTAGGGCCTCCGGCGTGGACGGCACCCGGAGCTGACAAGGACCTCTGTCGCTATTCGGGGTAGCCAGCAGGGAGCAGGCTGGGCTACACCGCTTGACCTGAGCTGGGGCCCAAGATCCTGAAGGGGGTGAAGAGGTGCCTGAAACAGGGTCTTGATCCACCCCAGACTTGTCCTTTCTCTTGCGGGAAGCTGGAGACCTTCCTCACCCCATCTTCCTGGGCTTCTTGGCTGGAGCCACAGAAGCGGACCGGTGCTGCACAGACGGTACCAGCGGAACGCTGCGCAACGAGGTGATGGTGCTCAGCACCAAATCGGAATGCTGCTCTGGTATCGGGGTAAGGGCAGACTCCATAAGGAGCACTTTCACGTGAATGTCACGCTTCTTCTTCATCCTGGGCCCAAGCACTGTAAACAACTGTTATGTGGATGCCCCGTCCCGAGGCAAAGTCCCATTCGGGACCTACTAAGTCTCTGACTAACAAATGGGGAAACTAAAACTAGAGGGAAACTATATACAATAATATACAAGAGGTAAATGTGTTCGTACGAAAGAGAAGCAACAGTGCTAGCTAAAGCAGCAACAGTTCCATGCACTGTCCTGGCAGCAAGAAGGAACTGAGGGTGAAGGGGGCTGGCGGCGCCCTATATGCCATGGCATATGCGTGCCACTCCAGGGGGCACCAGAGCTGGTACCCTACGGATACTACTGAGGGAAAAACTTCTGGCGCCGGTGAATGTGGCGAGCACACACACCTATGTTGAACGGACATGAGCAATCACTCGAAGAAGTGGAAGTTAAATAAATAGAAAGGAGCATAAACTCTGGCAAATGAAGTGTAAAAATATAATTAGGAGGGCCAAAAAGAATTTGAAGAACAGCTCACCACGGACTCAAAGAAATAGCAAAAAAATACATCAGAGCAGGAAGCCTGCTAAACAATCAGTGGGGCCACTGGAGGATCGAGATGCTAAAGGAGCACTCAAGGACAATAAGGCCATTGTGGCATAACTAAATGAATTCTTTGCATCGGTCTTCATGGCTGAGGATGTGAGGGAGATTCCCAAACCTGAGCCATTCTTTTTAGGTGACAAATCTGAGGAACTGTCCCAGATTGAGGTGTCATTAGAGGAGGTTTTGGAACAAACTGATAGACTAAACAGTAATAAGTTACCAGGACCAGAGGGTATTCACCCAAGACATCTGAAGGAACTCAAATGTGAAATTGCAGAACTACTAACTGTAGTTTGTAACCTATCATTTAAATCAGCTTCTGTACCCAATGACTGGAGGATAGCTAATGTGGCACCAATTTTTAAAAGGGACTCCAGAGACGATCCCAGCAATTACAGGCCAGTAAGCTTGACTTCAATACTGGCAAACTGGTTGAAACGATAGTAGAGAACACAATTGTCAGACACACAGATGAATATAATTTGTTGGGAAGAGTCAACATGGTTTTTGTAAAGGGAAATCATGCCTCACCAATCTACTAGAATTCTTTGAGGGGTTCAAGAAGCATATGGACAAGGGGGATCCAGTGGATATAGTGTACTTATATTTTCAGAAAGCCTTTCTTAAGGTCCCTCACCAAAGGTTCTTAAGCAAAGTAAGCGGTCATGGGATAAGAGGGAAGGTCCTCTCATGGATTGGTAACTGGTTAAAAGATAGGAAACAGGATAGGAATAAATGGTCAGTTTTCAGAATCACCTTTGTCACCTTTATCCGGCTTGTCCTCGTCCATCCCTTCACAAACACAAGTCGACGCCATACCATTCTATTTGTTGTGAGCACATTCAGTAGATGATCACGGAGCAATATCTTACATATTCGCCTTTCCATTGCTCTCTGGGTGACAGCTCATTTTTCTTCCTCTGCTTTCGTCTTTGGCCAGCTTTCTGCTCCGTATATCATTGCTGGCAGAACAGTGGAATTAAACAGTGCTTTCCTGGGCAGTTCATCATCCGTTAGAGACGTCTTTATTTTGTTGAAACTTGCCCACCTCGCCTTTCGCCTCCTACTGCATTCCCCTTCGCATGAGTTGTCTCTGCTCAGCTGCTGATCCAGGTAAATGTATCTGTCAACCTATCGATGTCTTTCCTGTTTACAGTAATGATTCATTCTGCACAACGCTCATTCTGCATCCACTTCGTCTTCGACGTGTTCACTTCCAACCCGATATCATGTGAAAGTGTTTGCAGTTGCTGCAATTTGTTCTCATAGACTCATAGATATTAAGGTCAGAAGGGACCATTATGATCATCTAGTCTGACCTCCTGCACAATGCAGGCCACAGAATCTCACCCACCCACTCCTGCAATAAACCTCTCACCTATGTCTGAGCTATTGAAGTCCTCAACTCATGGTTTAAAGACCCCAGCTCTGCTGCGTCCTTTGACAGTATTACACAGTCATCAATGAAGAGAAGATGTGTTAACTGTTCTCCGTCAATTCTGATTCCTTCTTCCTAGTTCAATTTCTTGAACAGCAACTCCTGTACTGCTGCAAACAGCTTTGGTGAGATTGTGTCGCCTTATCTGACGCCTCTGCATTTAGTAATAATGCAGGGGACACTGAATAATGTTATCTCTGTCGAGCAATTTGCTGTTAATTTCTTCCAGCAGGTTGATGTATCTCAGGTCAATTCTGATTTCATTGAGCGCGTTGAGTACAATGTTAATCTCTACCAAGTCAAATGCCTTTTTATAGTTGACAAATGCAATACACAACGGTACTTTGTATTCCTTGCATTTTTCGATGAACTGCCGAACTAAGTGAATGTGATCAATTGTTGAATACCCTGAGTGGAAATCAGCTTGTTCTCTGCTTTCGTGCATTTCAAGATCCTTCTTAATCAGATTGAGTATGACATGGTTGAAGACTTTATACACTTGTGAGAGGAGTGTGATCAAATGGCAGTTGCTCAGTTCTTCTGGATCACCTTTCTTCATTAACAGTATTGTTTTTGATTTCTTCCATGCATCTGGAACACACTTGCTATTGATATAGATGGTGTACCATTGCGCCCATGCTTTGAAGAGAGTATCTTCCCCTGCTTTGAGATATTCCGGTCAAACATCATCCACTCCCGGACTCTTCCCTGTCTTTATGTTACGAACTGCTTATTCAATTTCTTCCCACATAACGTCAGAACTTCTTCTATAACCTGCTGCCTTGATGGTGTATGATGGACATGTGAGAAGTAGAGGTCATTGTGGAATTTTGTACATATTTTTTTCATCTTGTTCCTTTCTGATGTCCTTTCACCATTTTCATCTTTCAGCACTGCTGGGATAATCTGTTCTTTTCAACCGCCTCTCTGAATTTCATCTTTTCTAAAGTCTTTGTAGTCTTTTTTGATGTTCACATGAATTTCTTTGCACAGTGGTCTTATTCTTCACCCATTTTTCCTTCTAATTTCATGTGCGCCCGCCTCACCATCAGATTCACAGTTCCCTCGCTGATCGTCTGCTTGTGTCCCAGCATTTTCAATGCCATTGCCTTCTTAGCTGCTGAGATTATCTGTGAGATGAAACTCTTCATAGTCCTCATTGATGTCCTTGTTGACCTTATACTCGAGGTCCATTTCATTCACTTCCTGTGCAAATGCCTCTTGGTTGAACAGCCATTTTTGCTTCAGTTTCTGGCTTCTCTTAACTCGGTCTTCGTAGACATTGTCAACACATAGTTTTGAGCGCAACATACGATGGTCTGAGCCTGTGAAAATATCCTATTGTTGCTACATCGTTGAAGATTCTTCTGGTATCTGTCATTACATAATCAATCTGATTCAGTGTGACTCCATGCAGGCTTTTCCATGTCCACTGCCAATGCTGGTCTTTTTGAAATATCATGCTCATTATATGGAGATGGTTTGCCTCTGCGAATGCAACCAGATGTGCTCCATTAGTAGGTGGAAAGGAGAGTGAAAAAGAAAAGTACATGAGAAAATTTGGTAAAGGTGTATGTTTTCAGAATGCAAAGAGGTAAATAGTGGTGTCCCCCAGGGGTCTGTACGGGGACCAGTCCTATTCAACATATTCATAAATGATCTGGAAAAAGGGATAAAAAGTGAGGTGGCAAAATTTGCAGATAATACAAAACTACTCAAGATAGTTAAGTCCCAGGCAGACTGCAAAGAGCTACAAAAGGATCTCTCAAAACTGGGTGACTGGGCAACAAAATGGTAGATGAAATTCACTGTTGATAAATTCAAAGTAATGCACGTTGGAAAACATAATCCCAGTTGTACATATAAAATGATGGGGTCTAAATTAGCTGTTACCACTCAAGAAAGAGATCTTGGAGTTATTGGGGATAGTTCTCTGAAAACATCCACTCAATGTGCAACGGCAGTCAAAAGAGCAAACAGAATGTCAGGAATCATTAAGAAAGGGATAGATAATAAGACAGAAAATATCTGCCTCTACATAAATCCATGGTACACCTACATATTGAATACTGTGTGCAGATGTGGTCGCCCCATCTCAGAAAAGATATACTGGAATTGGAAAGGTTCAGAAAAGGGCAACAACAACGATTAGGGGTATGGAATGGCTTCCATATTAGGAGAGATTAATAAGACTTGGACTTTTCAGCTTGAAAAAGAGATGACTATGGAGGAATATGATAGAGGTCTATGAAATCCTGACTGGTGTGGAGAAAGGAAATAAAGAATTGTTATTTATGTGCATCTGTGACATCCCCTTTGCTGTCTCATCGTCACTGCTTGAACCCAGAACCTTCAGTCCCCTCTATTAGTAGTTGAGCCACAGGACTAGCTGTGTTAGCTAGCACTAAGCGAAGTCTGTTATCCCAGATGGGGAATGGGGTGCTGAGTTTGTGGAGTGGCTGGGGGCAGGGAGCCCGGCCTGACGCTCTCTTTCTCCCCCACCCCCAGAGTTGAGGGAGCTTCTGCCCCATGAGATGGAAATGGACTGTTGGGGCAATGTGCTGGATTGGAGGTGCCAGGCTAGCTCTCTTTCTTACCCCCCACCCCCTGGGTACACCTGCTCTTCCAGGGCAGAATGTGCTGCTCTTGCTCTAGGTGGTGATGTGAGCTCAGCCTCTGAAGAGTCGTGATTTTGGCAGGCTGCCAACATTCCCCTGACAATACAAGCAGCAGACATGGAATGGCAATTTCTTAATACTTTACACCTTGGCCAAATCTGACTGGAATTTCACAGAACTTCTGTAGCCCGAGGGGATTCCCCCTGCGAATATCAGGGGCCTGTTGCAAACACTGGAGGAGTGAGAAAAGAAAAGTCACAAGAATCCCTTGCAGCAGACAGTGGTAGGCCGCTTAGCGCAAGGGGTTGCTGTTAGTGCCTCTTGTAACAACATGGAGGCAAATCTACAACATACGCTGGATAGCGGTAGTACAAGAAGGGGTAGGTTCCGTTCCCTGCACTGGCCTTACCTTTGGTGTGAATCACTTCCCCTCTAACCCTTTGCCTGGTTAGATCATGGGCTTTCTGAGGCAGGGACTGTCTGTTAGGATGTGTTTATACATCACCTTGCACAATAGGGACCAATCCAGATTGGGGCTTCTAGGTGCTCCCATAATACAATTCTAAATGATATTAGCCAGGGATACAACACAGCAGCTGTTTGGCTAAACACAGCCCTTGGGGCTTGAGTTCTGCAGACCTTTAATGGAGCAAAGCGCCCCCTGAAATCCAAGAAGTGAGCACGTCACCATGCCAGGAATAATTTGGCCCTTTAGAGTTTATTTCTGGCTGCTGGCCAGACAGATCCACACCTCAGCAAGAAGAGATTGTCTCTGGAAGACCTTAGAGACACTGCAAGCAGGAGTTTATCTCGATCCCCCAAAGAAGCCCCCACCTCTGAGAGGGATGGTTCTGAGCTGGTTTGTGCGGGGGCTGCTGAGGTGATGGGTGTCGCTAGCTGTTTATCAGCTCTGAACGTGTAAAAATTTCATAACTATAGAGGAAGCGTGGGGGGGCGGGGGCCTTCGGCTAGGGGAACAATCGGCTGAAAGAGATAGCTGTCTGGGCACCAGGGTGGGTCCCCAGGGGAAGGGATGCGGAGGTTTGTCCTAGATTTGTGGGGGGTTTTGCCTGAGATCTGAATGTATAATTGTGGGAGGAGACGAGAGAAAATGAGCTGAAGCCTCCTAACGCAGAGGCTGGTCCTTATGAGTAAAGGGCCACATGTCTCCTTTTATCACTGGCCATAATTCCCTCCTTGGCTCAAAGGCGGCTGTGAAAAGAGCAGGACTGGTTCAAACTTCCTTGTGGTCTCCGTGGCAACCATCCCTGCAGGAGCCTTTTCTTCCTTTCCCCCTTTCCTCTTTTGTTGTTGTTGTTGTGTCATTAAAACTTCCCCCCCCAAAGGCCAGGACTGAATCCCTACCCAGCGGCTTCCCACCCGCTGCCTCAGCCCTTCTGTCTGCCTCCTGCCCAGCTCACTCCTTTCCAGAGCAGCTGCCCTTGCTGAAGTCTCTAGTGGCCACTCCCAGAATAGTGGGGATGGAAGCAAAGACTTGATGGGTTTTTTTGGGGGGGGGGGTCTTATTTCCAGCCCCCACAGGTCCTTCTTTCTCAGTCTACCCCATAGACTGGCCTCAAGCATTCAGGTCTTTTAAAGTCCCAGGATAAAGTTGTCTGCACAGATCCTGCTCCCGCCCAAAAGCCCTGAAAAGCCACTCAGTGCAGCTTGTTACATTTATAACCAGATGGGCCCAACCCAAAACTTGGATGTGTACAATCTAAAGCTGTGATCCTGGCCCAGCGTGGGTCCATCTCTCTCTACAAAGGGCCAAAGCCAGTAGTGAGTCTGTGTTACTTTAAGGGGGCCTAAACTGGCCAACTTCTGGGACCCTCAAGATGTAACCCAGCGATTCTGTCTCCCTTAGACTCACCTTGGAATTTGGCCCAACAGCTTTACAGTGGCCAGCCCAAACATACCCCAATGCTTGGGACTCCTGAACTGAGATGCAGAGTGTTTTCTCAGAAGAGAAGTCACTGGCAATCACACACATGGCTCATGCTGTTGCCCTCACATGCAGACTAACAGGGCAAAATTTCAAAAGAGCTTATGGCCAAATTTTGAAAATTCTGGCCATAAGAGCCCGATTCCCCACTGTCTTGTAGCTTGGATCATTGCCTATGCTGGTGCAGTGTGTGTGAATTGCTACCAGATCAGAACGGCCACAGTTTCACACCCATTTGCACTCAAGATGGATGTAGATAACAACACAAGATGCAAGGAAGCATAGTCTCTGGTCCATTATCCTTTACATGTGGTATGATCACTAGTACACCAAGTGCACTTACTGGGAGCCATCTAACAGGGGAAGTTAGTGAAAAGGCTAAATGTGCCTAATCCTGAGCAGTGCTGAGCATCCTGATTTCCCAGAAGAGCACGTCCTGAGGAGTGGCAAGGCAAGCTTCTTCTTCACTGTCTCACCAATATGGCACTACCTTGACCTTGAGGGTAAATTCAGTCTTCAGGCTCCTTCAGTCCTTTTCCTCCCTGCTGGGACTGCCAGTGAGAAGCCTTTTTGGATATGTCTACAAAGCCTAGTGAGCCTGGTACTGTGTGACCTGCACCTGCAGATTTGGTGTTTCCAAGCCCATGCTTGAGTGTCCACACTGCATGGGAAACCCAAGCCTTACGACCTTGCTGGCGCATCCATATTGCAATACACAAAGCTAAGTCAGAACTTCAGCTTCTCTGAGTGTAACCCACACGCTTCCTGGGAGTGGTGTTCTGTCTCACCTAGTGGCACGGAGACCACTTAGAGAGAGAGATTAATGAGTTTGCTCTATAGCCTTAGCTAAGAGCCAGTTGGTTTTTAGCTCATGCAGTAGAGGCTCAGACACTAAGCTCCAGAGATCCCCGGTTCAATCCTGCCCGCCGATGACCGGGATCTGTTGGAGTTACATAAGCACATACCATAATATCCCAGGACTCCTAGCACCCTTCCCAGCTGAAACAATTCTATAGCTTCGTTCAGAGTGGGTTGAGGGTGAACTTGTCTGTCTGTCCCATAGGAGTTGATCAGAAGTGTTTTTGGTGGTTTTTGCCTGCCAGTAAATCAAGCTGAACCATTTTGTGTCGGCACACTCCCAGCAGCCTGAGCCTCAACATGGATCCTGACCCAGTAGAAGGCTTCCAATTCATGGTGTCAGTCCTATTTCAGGAATCAGAAATAGCACCTGGGAGATGCTGGTGGACATTTTGGTGGCAGTTTGTGATCTGCCAAAAGGGGTTGCTGACATGTCAGTCACAACCCAGCTGATGCCAGTGGTCTTAGCTGTAGATTCCCTATGTGCAGACCAGCACTTCTGGTACAGGGCCACAAACACAGATGTGGGATAACCAACTGTGGCTCCAGAACTTTCACATGGAGAAAGTAGATGTTCCTGGTGCTTTGTGATCAGCTTGCTTGTATCCTACGGTGCCAGGATGCCAGGGATGAGGGGTTTGGGGTGCAGGTGTGGGCTCCGCGCTGGGCCTGGGGTTGGGATATGGGGGGATGAGGGCTCTGGCTGGGGGTGTGGGCTCTGGGATGGGGCCAGGGATGAGGGGTTTGCAATGTGGGAGGGGACTCCGGGCTGCGCCAGGGGGTTGGGGTGCAGAGGCGGGGGTGAGGGCTCCAGCTGAGGGTGGGGCCGGGGATGAGGGGTTTGCAGTGTGGGAGGGGACTCCGGGCTGGGACAGGGGGTTGGGGTGCAGAGGCGGGGGTGAGGGCTCCAGCTGTTGGTGGGGCCAGGGATGAGGGGTTTGCAGTGTGGGAGGGGACTCCGGGCTGGGCCAGGGGGTTGGGGTGCAAAGACGGGGGTGAGGGCTCCAGCTGGGGGTGGGGCCGGGGATGAGGGGTTTGCAGTGTGGGACGGGACTCCGGGCTGGGACAGGGGGTTGGGGTGCAGAGACGGGGGTGAGGGCTCCAGCTGGGGGTGGGGCCGGGGATGAGGGGTTTGCAGTGTGGGAGGGGACTCCGGGCTGGGCCAGGGGGTTGGGGTGCAGAGGCGGGGGTGAGGGCTCCAGCTGGGGATGGGGCCGGGGATGACGGGTTTGCAGTGTGGGAGGGGACTCCGGGCTGCGCCAGGGGGTTGGGGTGCAGAGGCGGGGGTGAGGGCTCCAGCTGAGGGTGGGGCCGGGGATGAGGGGTTTGCAGTGTGGGAGGGGACTCCGGGCTGGGCCAGGGGGTTGGGGTGCAGAGGCGGGGGTGAGGGCTCCAGCTGAGGGTGGGGCCAGGGATGAGGGGTTTGCAGTGTGGGAGGGGACTCCGGGCTGCGCCAGGGGGTTGGGGTGCAGAGGCGGGGGTGAGGGCTCCAGCTGGGGGTGGGGCCGGGGATGAGGGGTTTGCAGTGTGGGAGGGGACTCCGGGCTGGGCCAGGGGGTTGGGGTGCAGAGACGGGGGTGAGGGCTCCAGCTGGGGGTGGGGCCGGGGATGAGGGGTTTGCAGTGTGGGAGGGGACTCCGGGCTGGGCCAGGGGGTTGGGGTGCAGAGGCGGGGGTGAGGGCTCCAGCTGGGGATGGGGCCGGGGATGACGGGTTTGCAGAGTGGGAGGGGATTCCGGGCTGGGCCAGGGGGTTGGGGTGCAGAGGCGGGGGTGAGGGCTCCAGCTGGGGTTGGGGCCGGGGATGAGGGGTTTGCAGTGTGGGAGGGGACTCCGGGCTGGGCCAGGGGGTTGGGGTCCAGAGACAGGGGTGAGGGCTCCAGCTGGGGGTGGGGCCAGGGATGAGGGGTTAGCAGTGTGGGAGGGGACTCCGGGCTGGGCCAGGGGGTTGGGGTGCAGAGGCGGGGGTGAGGGCTCCAGCTGGGGTTGGGGCTGGGGATGAGGGGTTTGCAGTGTGGGAGGGGACTCCGGGCTGGGCCAGGGGGTTGGGGTCCAGAGACAGGGGTGAGGGCTCCAGCTGGGGGTGGGGCCAGGGATGAGGGGTTAGCAGTGTGGGAGGGGACTCCGGGCTGGGAGAGGGGGTTGGGGTGCAGAGGTGGGGGTGAAGGCTCCAGCTGGGATGGGGCCGGGAATGAGGGGTTTGCAGTGTGGGAGGGGACTCCGGGCTGGGAGAGGGGGTTGGGGTGCAGAGGCGGGGTGAAGGCTCCAGCTGGGGGTGGGGCCGGGGATGAGGGGTTTGCAGTGTGGGAGGGGACTCCGGGCTGGGAGAGGGGGTTGGGGTGCAGAGGCGGGGTGAAGGCTCCAGCTGGGGGTGGGGCCGGGGATGAGGGGTTTGCAGTGTGGGAGGGGACTCCAGGCTGGGCCAGGGGATTGGGGTGCAGAGGGGGGGGCGGGGGTGAGGGCTCCAGCTGGGGGTGGGGCCGGGGATGAGGGGTTTGCAGTGTGGGAGGGGACTCCGGGCTGGGACAGGGGGTTGGGGTGCAGGGGGAGGTGCGGGGTCCTGGCGGCACTTACCGCGGCTCTGAGGAAGCGGCCGCCCGGGCCCGGCGGCCTCTAGGCGGAGGCGCAGCCATGATGCTGTGTGCGCTGCCTTCACCCCTGCAGGCACCACCCCCTGCAGCTCCCATCGGTCATAGTTCCCAGCCATGGGAGCTGCTGTTGTCCCTGTGACATTCTACCCCGTGGGGCAGCATCCTGTAACCCCGTATTCCTTATTTGTATATAATTGTGATATTACATGTAAAACAGGCTACGTGAGGTAACAGAGAAAGGTTATGAACGGCTGAAACCCACGGTTCTGTCTAAATATGTGTGTCTTTAGTGCATATGAAGTTGTGAGATTGTGTGGTATGGGTGTCATTAAAACATGCTGTGAGTTGGGGAATCAGCCAGATATTGGCTCCGCAGAGACAAGAACTAGGAAAGTCGCCAATGTGTGGGTGGGTGTCAAACAACCATCAACAGCCATTGTCCAGCCAGGGAGCTAGGATGCAATGACTCACCTGCATGAGGCCACACCAGGAGAATTGCTCAACCTTGCCCAGAGACTCAGCAATGCCCCCAGACATGCCTGGACTTGTGTTCTCCAAGCACATGGACTAAGGGTATAAAACAGAACACAAAGGCCACATGCTTCACCTTTCTCCTTCACCCACCTATGCTGCAAGCAACAAAGACACTCTGGAGAGTCCAAGAGAGGGGACTGACCCAGGTTTAAGAGACAAACCTGTATATTAAGGACTGCAAAATCCAGTGGGATGAGAAAAACTGCTTAATCTAGATGTTGCCCAGTCTAATAGGGTTGAGAGGTTAGACTGCAAGTTTATATTTTATTTTATTTTATTTATCTTTACCAGTGAGTTTGTATGAAGTGTGTGGCAAATGTGCTCAGCTTTGCAAAAGCTGGTGTATATCCACTTTCCATTGATGAAGTGGTGAATCAATTAATAAATTTGCACTTGAGCAGCACAAGACGGTATATGCCTGAGGTACAGTGTTGGGACCTGGGGGGACTTGGCTGGTGCCTTTTTCTGTGTGATTCATGAGTGGTTCTGGGAGCATCTAGCTGGGCGTGGGGCTCCACATGTGGTCGTGCTGAGTGCCGGGAGGGGTTTGCTGCTTGTCATCAGCAAGGCATTATGAGAGACAGCCCAGGCTGGAGAGTAAAGGGGGCACAGGTCCAGGCTGCACCCCAGGGATCCCGTCACAGTCCCCTAATGTGAGATGCTGCCATATCATCTCTGAATAGGAGCTCTTCTCAACTGCTGTGACTCTGCTGTGAGCATGGGCATAGAGCCAATCCCAACTTGGTTTACTCTATCATTGGATCTGTCCATTTGTGGCATCCTCCCATAATTCCCTCTGAGCCCGGTGATCCCAGCAAGCCAGGGTAACAGCTGAGGGATTGCAACCTTTGCCTGAAGAGCTGTCCCAATGTGTGGCACAAGACTGCAATAAGGGATGCCCAGTGACCAAAAGTAATTACCATTTGGCATCTGTTTGGTGGCCTATGTGAAATGAGTTTCATGGGTCTTAGCCCATTTCCAGTTGGACAGGTGCCCAGGTCATGAAGAGTATGTCTACACAGCACACTGAGCTGGGCTCAGACTCAGGTTTAAGCCCAAACCCTGCTTCTGTCCATGCAGAAATCAGTCTGACTCAGGCCAGGAACCCCTCTGGACTCAGGCCCATGGGGATGATGGGTCAGAGTCCAAGTCCCACTGTGACACAGGTCAAAGCTGAGGCATTTTGCAATGTGGATGCAACTCAAGTCTGAGTCACCAGACTTAGGTCTGGAGAGTCCACCAACACTATCCCATAATCTCCTGGGTCTGTGCTTCCCAGCCTGTCCCTCTCCAAACTTCCCACTTGCCTCACAGACATTGTGCAGAACACAGCAGGCCACAATAATTCTGACTGCACTGATGACTGGCATCCAAAAAGTTCTGAAGGCAGTGCCAATGGGATTTCAGTCTGCCAAACGCACATTCCACCACCATCCTAAAACTACTGAAGTGTAGTTGAACCTGCTTTTGCCAGGTCCTCTGAAATCAGGGTACGGTTTCATAAGCCAATGGCAACAGAGGGTAATCGGGTTCCTCTGGAATAAAAATGGACACAGTGGAGTCATTTATAACAATGCCATTTGGTGGGAATAATGTCCCGGCTTGTCCATGAAGGTAAAGTCCTGGTATTCAGGACACCCTGACACCATGCATCTTGCCAGTTCATCCCATGCTGGCTCCCAGGAATTTTCCCCGTGGCTGACCAGGGCCTGCATAAAGATGGAGTTGTACCTTTTGTGGTTTAGGTACTTGTGCTTGTTGCAGAGGGCAAACTGTGGGCACATGAATCCCATCCGTGGCCCTAGCACCGTGTGGAAAGCCCATTTTCTGAAACCTAGCAATTATTTCAGGAACTTTTGTAATGCCGGTCACTTTTGAGTACACTACAGTACTGATTGCCTCACAAACCTTTGCCATAACAACCCCCACACTTGATTTGCCAGCTTCAAACTGGTTAGCCATGGACCAAGAGGAGTCTGTAGTAACCAGCTTCCAGATGGCAATAGTGACTGCTGCTTCTGTCCTGGCATGGTCTATCTCATGTGGGTGTCCTGGCACCGCACACTTTGTATTCTGTGTTTTCATTGAAATTGATATATTTGAAAATATAGAAAAACATCCGAAAATATTTAATACATTTCAGTTGGTATTCTATTGTTTAACGGTGCGATTAATTGCAATTAATGTTTTTAATTGGGATTAATTTTTTTTAGTTAATCGCATGAGTTTGTACAGCCCTAGTTTGGACTCGGCCTGGGTGAGCTGTGCCTCTCCTGCCCTGCAGCTGCACTGCGACGCGTACGCACACGGACTCGATGAGAACTCGCAGGGTACGTAACACCCCCCGGGGAATCACACCCCAAGCTCAGACTGTAGACCTAGCCGGTCAGCAATGCACAGCTTCTGCAAAGACTGAACAGGGCTCTCATGCTGGGAAAAAGAACTTGTAAAACCACGTGTAAGAGCGCCATCTGGTGACTCCTGCTGTAACAATAAAGTAGGCCACCCTGCTTCCTCTTACACTGGTGTGACTCCACTGAATTCAGTGCGGTTACACTGGTGTAGCTGAGGACAGAGTTGATCCCCCCATTCTCTGAAAAGTGCTTTGGGATCCTTCTGATGAAAGCTGCTATAAAAAGTGAAGGAATTATCATTAGACAATTAAACCTGAAGAAGAGCTCTGTATAAGCTCAAACGCTTGTCTCTCTTCAGCGGAAGTTGGTCCAGTAAAAGATATTACCTCACCCACCTTGTGTTGCCATTGGACAATCTGACATCTATTGTAGCATGAGGATTATGGCCCCTATCGTCTGCTAAGAGTAGCAGCTTGTTGTTGCTTTATGTGTTTGTATATTACTGTAATTAGGAGGGAATTTTCTTAGTAAGTTAGTTTATTTGTTTGACTTCCTATGGTCTCTTCAAGATCTGTCTCTAATTCTCTGTGCTGGAGCAGAAGATCACAAAGCAAACCAGGCTCCAAACTGCTAGGGGCTTTTCCAATTAGGGCCCGATGGTTCTGAAAGAAGTAAAATAAGTGATGAGGTGAAGCAAGCACCCTGGTGACTCTTTTGGCCAGTGTTTCTGGTAGTCCCAGCTCAGCAGGCAGGCAAGATTTCCGGAGCGCAAAGTGTTTAATGCTTGGTGGTAGCAGCAGCCTCCAGTGTATCCGGTTCAGGTTTCTTCTCACATGACATGAGAGCGGTGGGTCCCTGGCTACAGAACAAGACTTAAATGTTTAAGAGGATCAAAAAGACTGGAATGAGAGTGATACCAGCCCTCTCCACACCAAACTACACTAGCAAAAGTCATTTTCACAGCAAGAGACACGGAAGGCTCCAGAGCAAAGAGCTTGAAATGGGGCAGGATGCAAAGCAAGAGAGAAGCAACTGGGAATTTTACTGAGACTGGCTAGACATGAAAGGTAATTGGCAGGGATGGTATTAGGTCAGTATCAGTACCTCCTGAATGTCAGTTGAATGCTACTTAGGGCAGGAACTGTCTATTCAGTCTATGACTATACAGTGCCTTGTGCAACATGGGTCTGATCTCTCACTGGGGCCTCTAAGTATTCCCATCATGTAATTAGTAAATAACAAGGATTGGAGATACCAATCAAGAGCGGGTGTTGCAGAGTCAGCTCCAGAAGCGGGTCTCTCCCTTATAAAGTGGTCCCCAGAATGAACTAGTTGGAGGACCAATCATCATTTGGTTATTTCGTCTGCCCTTGGAATACCCGGGCTGCAATACCAGGTTCCACTAGGAACTTCAGTAAGAGGGATTGACATCTATTATTATTATTTGTAAGACAGAAGCACCTGGAGGCTCCAACTGAGATCACGGCCCATGGTGCTGGGCACTGCACAGACCCACAATCAGAGACAGTCTCCGCTCCCAGAACCTCACAGTCTGAAGAGACAAGACAGGCAAAGGAGAGATTATCATCCCAAAAATGACAGGCAGGGAACAGAAGCACAGAGATGTGATGGGACTTGCCCAGGATCACACAGAGAGAGCGCAGATCTTCTGAGTTGCCGTTTGTGCACAGTAATGTGGGTGTGGCTGCGGAGACCAAAGGGCAACCTCCATTGTGGAAGGGGGCATCGTTTAGACTGGGGAGGGCAGGTAACACAGGTTGCAGTTCACAGTAGGCTCTGGTTTCAGTGTTATTTAATTCTTAAATAAATATTAAAATAATATAATTTTTAAATAAATCTCTTGTTGCTTTAATACAAAGTACAACAAACAATTAATGCATTGGCCAGAAGACCATCTAAGACCTCTCATCCAAAACATGGTAAAAAGGAGCCTCAACCTCTGCACCTTTGAAAGTTGGGCAATGTCCTGGGTGAGTGGGAGTATGAGTACTGGGAGAGGAGACAGAAGAGTGAGGGAAAAGGTTACTCCTGGGGGGAATTCTGCGCCAAAACATTAAAAATTCTGCACCAAAATATTCAAAATTCTGTGCACAATTTTTTAAAATTCTGCAAAATTTTGCATATTTTATTTATCAAAACAACACAATATAATCACCCCAGTTTCTATTATTTTGGTAATTTATTTCAGAATACCTGTCAAAAAGTATGCCTGTAACTATAGACAACAAAAAAAGATTCAGGAAATGTTTTAGACAAATCAATTCCTTACTTGGCATATTAATACATATCTTTGAGTAATAATTCATTTAAACTACAATACAGAAATATATTTCCTGCACCTCTCAGAAGCAGTGCAAAAGCTTGGGGGACTCAGGGGTAATGGAGGAGCTGAGAGAGAGGGAAGTAATTGCTGGGAAGGAGCTAGGAGTGAACCTGGAGGGTTGTTGAGCGTGGGTGGGAGAAGTACGGAACAGTTTTTTGGGGGGTGAGAGATCGTTACGGAGTTGGGGAGTATTCACCATGCAGAGCCTGGATGACCCCTACCCTCTCCCATTCAGTCAGGCACATCTGCCCCTGTCCCCATGTGTCCCTGCACCCCCACTCAGCCACCCCTCTCCTCCATCCCTGTGTGTCCCTGCACCCCCTCCCCATCCCCATGCACCTCTCTCCCTGTCCCCATGTGTCTCTGCACCCCCCTCAGACATCCCTACCTCCATGCACCCCTTGCCCCCATTGTCCCTGCACCCACACTTAGCCATCCCGTTTGCATGTGGCCCTGTACCCCCACTCCCATTGAGCCCCCACCCCAGTCTGTTCCCCCTCACTAGCCCTTCTGAACCCCAAAATATGTGACCTCCCCAGCCAGCCCCATGTGCCCCACTCTGTCTATCCCTTCCACAACCCCATGCCACCTCACCTGCCCCTGCAGTCAGGCCCCTGAGGAACATAGCCTCTCCTCCTCAATATTGGCTGCTGACTGCTAAAGCCAGTGAGCCACAGCAGCCCCTGGTGGGTGAAAGGCATAATGTGGAGAAAAAACAAAATCTGCAGGGCACATGAATTCTGCACATGCACAGTGGTGCAGAACTCCCCCACGAGTGAAATATGCAGGGGATGGGGGAAGAATATATGTCAAAGGAGAGACCATCCATATTCATCAGAGAGAAAGAACTGATCTTCAGGGTCCTTGCTAAGGTCAGGGTTTCCCATCATCATCTTCACAAAGTTCCTCAAATCTTAGACTAAGGCCCAGTTCTCCCCTCATTTACACCAGTGTAACTCAATTACCTTCTGTGGAGTTACTTCTGATTTACACCGGTGTGAGTGACATCAGAATCAGGCTCTCAGCTTTCCAGGAGAGGAAAAGGAAATTGTGCACATGAGCAACAAGGCGAAATAGCCCCAGAACATTCAGCTGACCAAGGTGGGAATGATCTTCCTAACTTGATGAGTATTTGTTACAGAAATTATATACAATAGCCTTCCACATCAGACAGCAGCTTGTGGACCAGGAATATAGATGCAGGCCCCTTTAACGGAGGTACCCAGGGCCCCATGCAACCTAACACATGGCAGATCAGTAAATATGGGCCCATGCAACCCAGCCCAAGACAGGAACTTATTTGTAGACCCCGCACAACCTTCACTGGAGTAAGGAACATGGGACATGGACTCCATGAACCTAAAACAAGAGAAAAACATGCCAATGGGCATCATGTCAGAGGCAGCAGAGGCCAATCAAGACAGTCTGCCACCTCAGACAAAACTTCAGTGTGCTGCCCCCTCTCATTGGTCTAGGGCGGCAGATTTGGCCCAGCTGCCCCTCTGTCATGACAGAGGAGTGGCCCGGCCAAATTGGAGTGAGTGGCGTGATGACCCACTCATGAGGAAGGGGCATGTTCAGCCTGCACCACAACCCCCCTCTGTGGGAGATCAGTGGTGACATGGCACAGAACTACAACACACTCAGATCTTGCTGTACTCATGTGACCATGTAGCAGGGTAGCAAATTCTAACACTCTGAACAGGAAGGTCAGATTCTTCTGCTGAGTCCCCCTCAGCTCATGTGGTAACACACCACACTAAAATTCCACTCAGCTGCTGCTGGCTGGTGGGTCCTGTTAATGCCAACCAGCATATACAATGGAGGGAAAGGGGATAGGAGAAGAGTTTCTCTGGAAGACAGAGGGAACTAGGAATCTAGGACAGAGGAGGTGCTGCAGGAAAATCCGAGAGACAGCTAAGCCCTGGGTGGAAGCTTAGGTGGAGGTTTATGCTGCTGTGGAAGAAAAACGCAGTCGTCACTCTTAGGTTGTTTGCAAGAAGTCAGAGACAGTTTATTCTCAAGCAGTTGCAACGGGGAGAGTGCGCACAGACAGGGATTCCCCCTTCCTAGGCAGGTCTCTGCCAGATAAACAATTAGGGCAAGCGTTTATACCTTTTTTTGCATACAATAATGATCAACAGCCGCATCTTGTTTATACATATTCCTTCCTGATATCTCACTTTTGAAAGCAGTTCCTGCTACAGTCTGCGTTCCATTCTTACCTAACACAAGGTCAAAACAGCATCTCTTACAGTTTTCCCACTCGCTTCCCACTCGCTCAGGCCCTGCCTTAAAGTCTTACGTCATTAGAATTAGAGTTAGTCTGATTCTTGCTCTATTCCTAAGAAAACTAAGATGTCTGTGTTCAAATTCCCTTTATGCCTTTTTCCACTTCCACACTGCTGTTGTTTATAAGATAGCAGTAAAGCCATACCCCAGGAAGGGGCAGAGTTTGCTCTGTTGAGGACAGGTTAGGAACTCAGTATGGAGGAGGATCGTTGTGGCTGGTTAGAAATTTCTTGAGTAAGAAATTGCTTCAGGAATAAGGACTAAGATGCTAGCTGATTGGTGCCACAGTTCTGTCCTCTGACAGTGTATAATAGTCATTGCAAGCTCTTCGGCCTTCCCAGTGCAGCAGCCTGAGCATCCACATCTGAACCCCCTTCTCAGTGGTTGGATTCAGGTAACACCGGGCTTTATAGTACCGCTCGCCTCCGACAGACATTCCCAGCCCAGATGGCAGCCTTGTTTCCCGTCTCTCATACAGGCACACTGGTCCCATGTTACAGAGTGCAGCTGTATGGATGCCATGTCATGCTGGCCTAGCCGCAGGAAGGACACCTGAGGGGAGTCTGTGGCTATGCCATTCATTAGTGGGATAAGTTTCACAGCTGAGCCCATGTGTCCTCAGACACCTTTCCCCATGCCCTGTCTCCTCTCCCCTGTACCCTGGTGAATGAGGGAGCACAAAGGGGCTTGAGACTCTCTCCTGGTCAGTACAAAGGATATGCCTCAGACTCAGTGTTATTGGATGGAGTATCTCCTTGCACTTGCACCAAGCAGCCCTGCATGTTGGTATAAATTAGAAGCCCCATGTGAATGCCAGGATCTACAAAGCCCTAATTTAAGGATGTTGAGCTGGATTCTCACCCAAAATTCTCAGTTCTGTGTCAGATCTAGAGATACACATTTATATGGACACTGCAAAGGTGAAACAGGGTTTTGAAACAATGAAACCCACTAGCTTCCTCAAATCACCCACTGGCTGGGCTGAATCAGCCAAACTGGAATGTGAGAGTCAATGCTTCCAAACTACAGTGCGCCATTTCATTCAAAAGACTGGTAATAAATATGACTGACAGCTTCTGACTGTTCTTGGGGTACCCTGGAGTCACCCTGTTACTCCCCTTGCCTCCAGCACGAGGGAGTCTTCCTTGTAGTAGCTGGATGTCAGCTCCCTAACACAACCAGACTTTCAGCCAATCAAGCACTTTCCTCCAGACTATGTCAACCTGTCTTTGCCTTGCAGGTCAACCATAGGTACAGCCCAATCCCCAAATCCCTCTGTGGTGTTCTCTGTGATATCCAGCCCCTAACATTAGCTACTCACAGAAATCCCAGATCCTCTGCCCCCATAGGAGCGGAATACTCCAGTTTGCTATTAAATCACCGTTCCTGTAAACTGCACAGCACTTGTGAGCATTTATAATTAAACAGAAGTAAGTTTATTTAAGAAGGAATAGAGATTGAACTAGAAACAAGAGAGAGTGGTGGAAACAAATTGCTACAATGCAAAACAAAATCATAAAAAGCAAACTTGGGCTTATCAATCTTTACCTTTCCTATGTGATAAAGTAGGGTTTCCCCCTCAAAGTTCTGTCTCTTGCAGAGCTAGCTGGTTCCTGGATCCTGGTTCCTGTGAAGACATCCCTGTTCCCCAAGATATTTCCCCAGTGAATGGATACAGAGTGCTTCACCCCACTCTGAAACATTCTTTTGTCTCTATTTATAGATGGGGCGAACCCCTGTCTGGTACGCCTTAATACGTTATGAGTTTTCTGTAGATACCTTACGTGTTACCCCACATGGATAAATACTCTGCAAGACATGTGTTTGGAGTAGTGAGTTTGTCAGGTCTGAGACAAGAGTTGTTTGCAAAGAACAGGGGACCTTTTGCCAAGGGTCCGTGTGTCCCACAGCCCATGGCACCAATCCACATGGCACCTTCAGTTGTGTGTTGAATGCCCTCCTGCCTTCTGACAACTTTCATTCACTCTTAGGCCCCAAATTGTAACAGTGGGATCCTCATTAGGACATCTACATCCTACTTTTGGTTGCTCAGGTTGTCATGCAGATGTCTTTGGGATGATAGCAAGAGCTAAGAGCCAGATTCTGATCTCACTCACACAAGGCAAAATTCAGGAGTTACTCTACTGGTTTCAGCAGAGGCCCCATAGATTAATAGAATTTTCAATAGATTCTAAGACTAAATATGGAATTTGGATGTTCTATTTAGGTACCTACCACTGAAGATGGGCACGTTTTCAATGGGCCTCCTTAGCTACATTAGTCCAAACAGGTGACTACAAAAAAACCCAGACCCCACTAGAAACATGCCCCCTGGATGATCACCCTCTCTGTGGTGCTGTGGGTATTGGTAAAAGAATGTAATACTACACTCAGTGTCAACTAAAGGTAAAAATTCTTAATCTCACTCAACTACAAATCAAAGTATATTCCAAGCTTCCTGGTGAGAACTGTCTGCCCTGCTGGGGGAATTCCTCTGAACACTTGATTTCCTGCAAAAAAGCTAAGACACAGCTCTCCTGCATTCCTTCAGGACAGGTAGAATTTTAAAACTCAAGGGGCCTAATCCTACACCACTGAACTCAGTGGAAGTTTTGCTGTTGACTTCAATAGGTGAGCATCTCGCCGCGCTGAATGTGATTCTAGTGTTTAAAGATACGTATTTTTTGTACAACATGGCCCCTAAATGCAAGCCAACTACTTCATCTGGTGCTCAACTGAAGAAACAGCGATCTGTTCCAATGCTGGAGAAGAAACTGGCTGTGTTGGACTTATTGAGAGACAGTATATTCGTCTCCAACGTGGCGTGTAAATATGGCTGCAACAAATCTAGCATCCGTGCCATTAAGATTCGAGAGAGAGAAATTCGTCAAGCCATGGCATCAAGTGCTCCAATAACTGCTAAGGTGACGAGCCAGGTGCGTGATAAGACTTTAGTGAAGACTGAAAAGGCATTAAACTTATGGCTGGAAGACATGAACCGTAAACATGTGCCTATCGATGGCAACACGTTGTGAGAAAAGGCTCTTAGCCTCTACGCGCTGTTCAAACTTCCCGCCAAAGAGGGACAGCCTTCTGAGGAGAAGGAATTCAAAGCCAGCCAAGGTTGGCTTAACAGTTTTAGGAACCGCTTCAACCTCAAAAACGTTCAGACTGCTGGTGAAGCTGCATCTGCCAATGAAGAGGCAGCAAAAGCCTACCCCAAACAATTAAAGAAAATCCTAGAAGAAAAGGGCTACCTTCCGGAACCAGTTTTGAATGCTGACGAGACTGGGCTCTTCTGGAAAAAAATGCCCAACCACACTTACTTTTCAAAATCAGAAGGACAAGCCCCTGGCTTCAAAGCAGCTAATGACCATGTGGCTGTGTTGTTTGGTGGCAATGCGGCTGGGCATTCAATAAAGCCGGGCTTGCTCTACGGGGCTGCAAATCCCCGTGCCTTAAAAGGCAAGAACAAAAATCTCCTGCCTGTGTTCTGGCAATCAAATAAAAAGGCTTGGGTGAGGGCAGCATTATTTCTGGATTGGTTCCACACGTGTTTCATTCCGAGGTCAAGGGGTACCTCAAAGAGAAAGGACTTGATTTTAAAGTGCTGCTGATCGTAGACAATGCTCCTGGCCACCCTGCGGCACTCCGGTTTGCGCATAACGACGCTGAAGTCGTCTTTCTCCCCCTCAGTACCACCTCCAACCTCTCGACCAAGGCGTGATTCACTGTTTCAAGGCCACGTACACGAGGCTTACATTCTCATGGATACATAGCGCTATGGATGCTGATCCCAATCTTAATGTGATGGAGTGTTGGAAGTCCTTCAACATTGCCGATTGCATCATTTATATTAAACAGGCAATGGATGCAATCAATCCTGAAACAGTCAACGCATGTTGGCGAAATCTATGGAAAGAACATGTGAATTATTTTAAGGGTTTCCCAACCATTGACGAAGCAGTGAAACGCATTGTTCAGGTGGCCAGGCAAGTGGGTGGTGATGGCTTCATCGACATCCTTGAGAGAGAAATTGAAGAATTAATTGAGAGTCATAGAGAAACATTGACTAACGAAGAGTTAGAGGAACTGAAAAAATCGTCTACAGAAGACGAAGATGATGACGATGAACAGGAAGAGCCAGCAAGTTGGAATCTTCATAAATTTGCTAAAGTGTTCCAAGCAGCAAAACACTTGAATGGTTTAATTTCTGAATACGATCCCTCTATGGAACGAAGCCTCAAAATCACACGTAGTATTATGGACGATTTGAGACCACATCAAGAAATGTTTGAGCCGCTCAAGAGACAACAGCAACAGTTGCCGATCACCATGTTTTTCAAGGAAAAACATCCAGCAGCAGATGAGCCTACGCAAACAACTTCTTGAGCTGAACCAGAGCCAACCACTTCATCAATGACTCGCTCTCCGTCACCCAAGCTCTCTGTCACCTCTGTCTCCTGTATCGAAATCAAGCCCTGATGACCCCCCTGTAATTACCCTCCTGTAATTACCCCCTGTAATTAAAAATACAGTACTGTAAAATTATATTTTGCATATGTACTTTTTATTATATACTGTACATTACTGTATACATTATACATTAATAACAGGGGGAGGGATAGCTCAGTGGTTTGAGCATTGGCCTGCTAAACCCAGGGTTATGAGTTCAATCCCTGAGGGGGCCATTTAGGGATCTGGGGCAAAAATTGGGATTGGTCCTGCTTTGAGCAGGGGGTTGGAGTAGATGATCTCCTGAGGTCCCTTCCAACCCTGATATTCAATATTACTCTACAGGGTTGTAGACACAAAACCACGTACAGTATACTGTACTTTATGGGTGATTTAAGGGATTTTCAAGGGTAATTTTGACTATATGTGATTTTTGCCTTACACGCTGACTTTAGAACCTAACCCCTGCATAAGATGCAACTCAACTGTAGTACCTCAGAGCCCCCCCCATCTAGTGTCCTATCACTGACTGTTGGAGATATTTGATGCTAACAGTCACAGATTGGATACATGGGCAGTCCCATTAGACTATCCCTCCATACATTTATCAAGCTCAGTCTTGAAGCCAATTAGGGTTTTTGCTCCACTGCTCCCTTTGGAAGGTTGCTCCAGAACTTCACTCCTCTGATGGTTTGTAACCTTCATCTAATTTCAAGTCTAAACTTGTTGATGGCCAGTTTATATCCATTTGTGCTTGTGTCCACATTGGCACTTAACATTAAATAGTGTTGCACATTAAAAGGACCATTTAGTCCCTGCTGGTGCACTTTACCCTAGTGCTCTTTGAAACAGCTATGTTAAAGCACACTAGGGAACCTTTAGTGTGCACCAGCAGGGTCTACATAGTCCAATTAAAGCACAACATGTTGGTGAGCTTTAGAAATCAACCCCCAACACAGAGCGCATCATTCCACAAGCCCTAAGAAAACACATTGAAAATGGGAGCCTTCAGATACCAAATTCGGGCTGTGACAAAGTTCCTCCTCTACCTTGTTGGGTCTTGAGCTTATTGGCAGATTTGCTCGCCTTGGAGCTTCACGGCAGCCCTCAGTTTGGCCATTTTCGTGAACCCACAGTCCAGGTCAATTCCTCCTGTGTCTGACCAGGAGTTGGGAGGATTTGGGGGGAACCCAGGCCCGCCCTCTACTCCGGGTTCCAGCCCAGGGCCCTGTGGAATGCAGCTGTCTAGAGTGCCTCCTGGAACAGCTGTGTGACAGCTACAACTCCCTGGGCTACTTCCCCATGGCCTCCTCCCAACCCCTTCTTTATCCTCAACATAGGACCTTCCTCCTGGTGTCTGATAATGCTTGTACACCTCAGTCCTCCAACAGTACGCGTTCTCACTCGCAGCTCCTAGTGCCTCTTGCTCCTAGCTCCTTACACGCGCACCACAAACTGAAGTGAGCTCCTTTTTAAACCCAGGTGCTCTGATTAGCCTGCCTTAATTGATTCTAGCAGCTTCTTGAGGTGTTCTAATCAGCCTGTCTGTCTTAATTGTCTCCAGAAGGTTCCTGATTGTTCTGGAAACTTCCCTGTTACCTTACCCAGGAAAAAGGGACCTACTTAACCTGAGGCTAATATATCTACCTTCTATTACTCTCCTATAGCCATCTGGCTCGCCCCTGTCACAGGACCTTAAAAATCTTCCCAAATAATTCCATCTGAATGATAGAGGAATGCAAACAATACAGCCACTGACTACATGAACTAGAGCAGTGGTTCTTAAATTGTAGGTTGGGACCCCAAAGTGGGTCCCAACTCTGTTTTAATGGGGTTACCAGGGCTGGTGTTGGACTTGCTGAGGCCCAGCTTTGGCTCCCCCACCCAGGGCAGTGGGGCTCAGGCTTTGGCTTTGGCCCCTGCAGCCCGGGGTGGCAGGCCTGGGTGAGCTCAGGCTTTGGCCCATACTCCTGGGGTCTTGCAGTAATTTTTATTGTCAGAGGCGGGTCATGGCACAATGAAGTTTGAGAACCCCTGAACAGGAGGAATCCACTGACAGCTCCATGACAAGGAACCCATATATTTCAGGCAGACGGGCACAGAGAACTCTGTGCTGGTGAAATTCAGGAGCAGAATGGATACAAGGAACTCACATGTAACCTAATCAAAAGCCCAACAAAATCAGTGGAAAGACTTCCATTGACTTCAATAGGCTTTGGACCAGATTCCATGGTCTTCACATATATGCTTGTTATTCATCTTTTAAAAACTGCCCGTGGCACAGTGTGATGCCAGGCAGTGGCAGATTCGAGTCTGGTTGAGTACCTCAAAGGCTCCACTTCCTGTGTATCATGGCCTCTTTCTCCATAATACAGCGATGATGAAACCTGCCAGTCTTCATGGCTAGTCAGTTTATAACATGTGGACTGTTCCAGGAGAAAGTTTTGCCTTGATATCAAACACCCCCTCTCTCTTCCTGGTCTTTTCATACCAGTCCCTCCCCATCTGCCTAACTGTTCCTGGGCCAGATCTTGATATCTCTGTTCAGTGACAGACTGTCCTAAGTAAACAATGGGTAAGGTCGTCAGGATTTGGCTCTACATTTGCGGTTAAACTTAATGCACTCATCACCATTGTATGCATATTTTGGAATAGCATCAAGTCCCCCTAACTCCACCATTTATATTCCTTTCTTAAGCTGGGTTGTTCATGCTTGGTTGTCTCCAAGAGAGACATTTCCAGGCATACCAAAGGCTTCATTAATGAGCCCTAATCCTATCACTAATGAAAAGCTAAAGAGATGCATGTTGTTTTGCCCCCTGAGGATGGCAGAACATTAGAACCACCGACCTGGCAGCAGAGCAGAAATGGGTGAAGAGCCAATGTACAGTGCGTAGCCTGGGGAGGAATGTCCTCTCACTGATGCATGATGCCTGGTAAATTGGCCAGAGAGAGAGGGAGTTTGGTATCAAGATCAAGTAAGTTGATCATGGAGATATTAGACCAAATGAAGATTGCAGGCGGTGAAACACTATCTCTGGGCCAAAGCCTGCATTCTTACTCATTGAACTCATGGAAATGAATAAAGACTGCAGCATCTGGCCCAGTGCATTTCAGTAGTTATCCATGTACAGAAATGAGTTTGGCGCCCACAGCCTTGGGTTCTGGGGAGATGTCTTACAGCTTTTAAAAGCAAGCCCACACATTAGGCTGCCTGAGACCAGACCCCATATTTCATTTATTTCTGCTTCCCCATGATCACTTGTTTGGATATCTGGTTATAAGGAGCCAGATCTTCAGCTGGTATAAGCTGGCATAGCTCCATTTGAGGTCAGTGGAGCAATGCAGACTTACATGAGTTGAGGACATTAGTCTTGGAGGAAATCCATTACTGACTGTTCCTATGTGTTGTTTGTGCTGAATCACCCTGTCACCTTATTCTGCTGACACACAGGTAACTGTAAATAAAGCACCTCCACCGTCACGAATGAGGTGTCCTCGTTGGCCTTTCACTGTGTCTATTCAGAACATGGGCTCCATACGTTGGAACTGGGCTAGCTGGTGAGGAGTTGTGTTTTCTCATTATAGTAACTTATTACTTTAATGATACTTTACCCTACTACAGCACCTTTCATCCAAAAATCTTTGAGGCATCACTGACATTCCCATGTCGTAGTTGTTGTTGTACCCATTTTACAGGTGGATAATCAGGGATACAGAGACAGGAAGTGACTTTTCCTACGCTCACACTGTGGGTCAGTGGCAAAGTCAGGAAAACAACTCAAAAGTCCTGAGTTCCAATTGCCCAGCTCTAACCATTGCATCCCATGCACTCCCACTTAGGAGCCCTGGCTCCCAGTCCCCCCTGTTTTGACCACTAGGCACTGATTCCTTGATTTAAGGTTTAACTAGTTTGGGCCATGCAGTTATTTATCTTTAAAAAATAGATTGATTGCAAAGCAGCAAAACTAATTCTTGAAACCTTCCCTTCCTGAAGTTCTGCATCCCCACTGTGAGGGGTTTAGATTTACCTCCATCACCAACTAACTAAGTCATTTTTCCCTTCCCCACCCTGAGACTGACAGAAAGCAGAAATATCCTTCTTCCTTACCTTGCAGAGTCTCATCATGGCAAGCCACATGAAGGAGCAGTGCACCCGGGTTCCTAAGTGAACTTAAAAAAAAAAAGAAAAAGAAAAGAAAAAAAAGAAATCACATTATCCCAGCAATGTCTCTTGCAAAAGGGTTTCTCTGTGCCCTTCCCCAGAGAGGGCTAGGAACAAAGTTGTGGGGCCGGGGGGTGGGGGGGGGAATGACTGACAGCCCTGAACTATAGAATCATCCCTTACCTTAGGCCATGCAGTCTGATTGGCTGCCTGCTGACATCCCCAAGCCCTGCACTTTTTAATAGAAGCTTTTGGATGATCTACAGGGGGAAAGGCTTGGAGAGGTGCGTTTCTGACAAGAGAGAAAGTCATTCTGCACTTCAAGGGACTTTGTTTGACTGTTTGGGGTGGGGGGATACTTCATTTTTGCCCTTAATGTTTTTCTGAAAACTTCACTGAGGTTTTCCCTTGCACCAGTCTGGACTAATGGATTACCACCTGCTTGGATTAATTTTATCTTTTCTCTTCAGTGGCACAAAGGTCTTAGCCGGGTACCCAATTTGGTGGTAAGATTTCCCCCCCAGTTTTTATGATTAATTAATGAGTTCATTAATTATTAGAGATGGGGTTTGTGTGTGTGCATGTTCCTTCCTTCCCACCCTTAGTTCTTCTGAGCTAGGCACAATTGCGTGTTTGGTTCTAAACACAATTTCTGCAGCTTTGCCTGGTAATTCATTAAACATTTCAGGGTTATTTTTAAAGGACAATGTATAGGTTTATCCCTGAACTAATGAAGATTTCTCCAACCCCCTTAATTCTCCAATTTCAGCCATTGTAGTTGTGTTTAAAATAAATATACGAGGATGTATTTTTATTCACTGTGCAATATAATTTTCATCTGTCACAGGACTCTGGCTTTTGTTCGTAGGTAGATTTCTCCTCCCCTTCTTATTACATACTGCTCAATCCATTATTATTTTTTCATTCTATTTTCTTTTGGGCTGCTGCAGTTTTGGGTCTTCTTTCTCTCCTTTTGTTTTATTCAGTCATTCGTGTGAATTTAGTCCAGGAAATATGCAGAGGACACAAATGGCACCGTGAAAAATTTTTTATTGCAGATATGTTCCTTATTTTCTCTTACCAAAAAATAAAAGAAATCCGTTTTATTTTAGAATGTGGCTGATAATTGACCTGTATTATTCTACCTTTTAAAAATAAATACATTAACAAAATTTAATCAAAGGTTAGATCCCTCCTTGAAGAACAGAGATGCAAAACAAAACAATCATGAGTCACTTGGAGATAGAAGATGGTTAGTAGTATAGTACAATATTTCAGTCCATTTCTCAGTTTATCACATAGGATTTCTCATTGGAATGAGTCTCCTATGTCTGTATACAATGTAGGTAGGGGACTCTGTATGTATGGAGCCATGAGGCAGAAACTAGTTACGTCAAAATACTTTAATTATTTTTCCCCCTTCCAGAAAAGCTTTTTTTATTAATTAATCAAATCCCTTCTGTGCAGACTTGGAGATGCAAAGAAGTAGGCTGGAGTGAACTTGGAAATGGGCTGCCATGTCTGGGGAAAGGAAAAAGGGAGCAATAATTAAACAAATCTGTTAATTATCATGGTGACTAAGAATGAAAATTTCAAGTATTGCAGTCAAAGCATGTCTAATAATGTTACTATGAGTATATAATTTCTAATCCTTTAAAAGCTACACAGACTCCTTAAAATGGCTAAATCTCAGCATTTGCATTTTTTTTTTCTGCAAAATAAAATTTTCCACCCTGATCACGAATGCTGAACTTGAGGGCCTAAGCTGGGCGTAGGAGGTCCACCAAAATGAAGACCTTGTCAGATTCCTTTAGACCCTTCTCCTCCTCATTCAATTATCAAGACTGTGAAGCATTGCAGTGTGCGTCTGGAGAGGGGGGTGCCTGCTGGGGGGCACTGATCAGAGTGGCTGTATCTAAAGAGAAAAAAATGCCTTTGGAGCTGCACAGGATGATTGGACTTTGTTGTGCAGCCAACTGTTCGAGAATCCAATTGGGTTCGCACCCTGAATGAGAATCTGACATAACTCCGTGAGGGTTAAATGATTGAGTCAGGAGGCATCTGCTGAGACTTTCATACTGAGGAATGAAAATCCCCTGGAAGAGATAGATCTGTTTTCCTTCTCAAGTAGAGGGTTCTCCCTTAGAATGAGTCTTCTCCCTGTTGGCAGAGAAACACACCACAGAGAGTGCATTCCCCAGGCCCTTGGCACAAATAATACAAACAACGTGCATGTTTTCTGGTCACTTACACAAACATGTTGTGCTCGGCAAGCAGTGACAATGGGAGAGGAGAGGGTTAAATCAATCAATGTAGAACTAGCCTACAGTTCCAGTAATCTGTACCCTGCATAGTTTAGCAGAGCCCTGTTCCCTGGCAGTGCTCAGAGTGCTAAAGAAAGCTCTGCCATACAGATATGATGAGGTGACTGAGTCTTAAAATGGGGGAGGGGAGACAGAGAAAGTGGCTAAAGCTTTTGAGAGACTTTTTCCACGTTGAGTAGCCGCAGGCAATGAGTATCTGGAGCCAGGGCTCCCCGGCACTTTGAGAATTCTCACTGCTAAGATCATGCATTCCAAAGCAGAGGAAATAAATGAGGGTCCCAGTTCAGCAAGACACTTAACCACACTCTTAATGTTCAGCATGTCCTTAAGTCCCATTGAAGTCAAGTGCTTAAACGCTTTGTGGAACTGTGTCCTAATTTCCTGTGCAATAGCGCCTGCTCTGAGAAGCACCTTCAAAAGGCAGCTGCCTCATTTGAAGCACTTCCTCTAAAATACCCTCATGCAGTACCCAGTGACCTTTAACTACAGAGCAACCTCTGCGAGATGAATAATTGCTAGACCTTCAGGGAGACGCTTGATTTGGGTTTTACCGGCCCTCAAGGCTGAGGGTGTACTATGCTAGTGCAACCCCATTGGGCATTTTCCTAGCCCGTTTTGGAATCTTTGCCTCTAGACTACATTGGCAGTAGGCCAACCCCTCTGAAGTCAATGGGATTGAGCCAGTATAAATGGGGGCCAAACTGGATCCTATTGTGTGCACAGAGTGTGTCAATGTAAGCTAGGAAAATACAACAGGAAATGTGGAATAAGAAACAGTGAATAGTAGGCTGAATCCAAGGTCTCTAGAATAATTCTGATTCTTCTGTAACTCAACTAAAGGGTTCAGTTTAGGTTGGAAATAAACTGATATAATGTCTTCCAAACAAGGAATAAGAATTTAAAAAAAAAAATCCACTGAGGGACTCACATGTCCCAAAGTTTTGTAACACCTAGGCCTGGTGGTAGCAGCTGGATAGACATGATAGACAGGGTCTGTCCAGGTTTTCCCAAGATTGTCCCTTCTTTTAATGCATCTGTCCTGAGAAATCTGTAAGGGTGGTCAGTACACACTGCCAGCTGTCTAGTTTTGTGGGCTCAGGATCATCCTGGATGTCCTGGTTTTTTGTACCTCAGAGATGGCAACTCTAGATGTAGAAGATACCGCCCAGTATCTGGAGCTGTTACAGTTGAACGATGGAGTATTCCCAAAACCAGTCTATTGGGTCAATAAAGCACATACTAAAATTGAGTCCAGTATCCATGTCTGATGAATGAATCTTCAAACGCTTGATCCTATAGTTCTTACTACAGCAAATCTCCCCTTGCAGTTGATGGTCACTCTCTTGCACTAAGGGCTTCAGGACTGAACTGTTGGCCTCTCTTTCTAGAAATTAACATGAGAGACAGGGCAGGGAAACTGGGATGATTTTTCAGTCTGCAAAGTCAAACCCAGACCAAATGTTGGTTGGGATCCAGGTTCCATTTTATCTGTAGTTCTCTGGGATTGAGGTAAATGGTTCCAGCCCATATGCATATAACATGCATTTTATATATAAACCTTTCTGAAAAAGGCCCTGATTCACCAAGGTTCTTAAGCATGCATGAAACATTGGAGAGAATGGGAAATAAATGGGACTATGTTCATGCTAAAGTACCTTGCTGGGTCTCCTTCCCACCCACCCACAACAACCATTTAATAAAAAGAGACAGTCCTGCCCACAAAAGCTTACATTCTAAATAGACAAAACAAATTGGCTGAAAGAATAATTAGAAACAGAATAACAAAACACCTAGATCATGTTCTGATGGGAACTTTAAAGGAAAATTGTGTCTCACTAATCTCTTATAATTCTTTGAACATGTCAATAAAATAGTGGAAAAAGGAGAACCCATTGGAGTTTACCAGTTGAATTTCTTTAGACTTCCAAAAGGCATTCAACTAGGTCCTACAAAAAAGGCTACTAAAGACGCTAAGTAGTTATAGCATGAGAGGCAAAGTATTATCATGGATCAAAAAATGGCCAGAGACAGAAAACAAAGAGTAGGATGAAATGGTTAATTTTCAGCATGGAAGAAGTTAACAATGGGGGTCTCAAGCTTCCATACTAGTTCCTGTGTTGTTTAATACATTGATTAAAAATCTGGAAAGAGGATTGAGCTGGAAGAGGGCAAAATTTGCAGATGATTTGAAGTTATTTAGGTTAGTCACCACCAGAGAGGAGTGTAAGGAACTGCAGAGAAACTGGACCATGCTTGGTGAATGGGCGACATCTTGGCAAATGAAAGTCAGTGTTGATAAATGCAGATTAATGCATGCTGGAGGGAAAAATAATCTACTCACATATTTTACAGAGTTATAAATTAAGTGTATCAACTCAAGAAAGAGACTTAGGTATCATTGTAGGCAGCTCAGTGAAACCTGTGCTCAATGTGCCGTTGTGGTCAAAAATACAAACGAGATGTTAGGATGCATAAGGAATGAGATGGAGAATAATACAGAATATTTTAAATCCTATAAAGCAATGTTGCTTTGAACTGTGTGCAGCCCAGGATCTCCAAAAGGCTATTGCAGAATTAAAGGGGATTCAAAGACGAGTGATGAGATGATGAAGAGCCAGGAAAAACTTTTATATGACGAGAGATTGAAACAATTAGGATTGTTGCCTTAGAAAGGGAACCAAATAAGATATAAAAAATATATAAAATACTGAAGGGTCTAGAGAAGATAGATCAGGATGTTCTGCTGTCCTTGTTTCATAACACAAGAGCAAGGGACATACTGTGAAATTAAAAGGTTGATTAAAATTAAATTAAATTAAAAGAGCCACAGCTGCTGGCTTTACTGACACAAACAAGCACCCACTCTCCGGCCGCTCCACCTAGCCCTGCGAGAGCACTCCAGGAGAGGGAGCCTCCTTTACTACCAGCTTGGTTCTATTGCAGAGCCTGTCAGCAGGCTGTCAGAAGCAGACCGACTCCTCAGCTGAGCTGATATGGAATCACTGAGGGAGTGACATAGGGAATCCCACAATGGTGCTTAGAGTACGGCTACCCTTGGAGCTGGGGGGGTGATTCTCAGTGCGAGGAGACATACTCACACTGGTCTAGGCGAGCCAGTGAGCTAAAATCAGAATGTAGGTGGAGGAAGGAGCTAGTTGCCACAAGTGCTTATGTAACGCCGACAGACCCCGGTCACTGGTGGGCAGGACTGAACCAGGGACCTCGGGAGCTTAGTGCATGAGCTAAAAGCCATCTAGCTGTTAGCTAAGGTTGTGGAGCAGACTTATTTTATCTCTCTCTGTAAGTGGTCTTGGTGCCACTAGATGGGACAGAGCACCACAGCCAGGAGGTGTGGGGGTTACACTGACCCATCCGAGACCCTCGGCATGTACTTGGACTTGTACTCAGTGCAAATGTGCCCTTCCAGTTCTGTAAGTCTGGCCAAGCTACGGAAAGATTTCATGCACATTTGCAAAAGTAGACACTGATGTTGGGTACCTGATCTTCATGGGTGCTGAGCCCCGGCAGCTCTTCCCAAAATCAGGTGGAGCTGTGGATGCTCAGTCCTCTGAAAATCAGGCCCAAGTTATCTCAAGTTGGGCTCCCAAAAATCAGGAACCACTTCTGAAACTGTTGCCTTAATGTGTTAACGGACTGGCAGATTCTCCAATATCTATATCACCGACTCTCAGCTAGTATAGGTCTTTTTCCCCCTCTAGTGGCTAGTCCACATATAAGGACAAGAGCCTACTTCAGGAGCCAGCTACAGGTATTAAGCCTTCATTTCAAGTAAGGCACTTGCTCTTAGCTCTGAAGGTCTCTGGTTGAAGCCCTGTTATAGGGTTACGATGATGTAAAAAAGCAGAATGTCTATCAAAATTATACGATTTTTATAACTGATATTCCATTAACATACTCCAATGGCTGCAACTAGATTATGCTCAGTGTTAATTCCCTGCTTTATGGCTTATTAAGCAGTTCAGTGATGAATATTCATTCCTACTGGTGACAGTTCCTTGGCTGTGGTGAACTGAGTGGGGCCGGCCTCAGGATAGTATTTAGTGGACAGGCCTGGAAATATGCTGGCAGTCTATTTTCCTTGTTGTTGCTACCACCATCTGTGCAGTCCCCATCCTGTGGTTAAACAGAAGGCTCCAGAGCGGTCAGGCCTTGACCCGTCCCAAAGCTAACCACTTAACTGGTCTTGAGGTTCCAGAGCTGTATTGCAACATACAAACTACGACCTGAAAACAGTGTTATGTTTGCAAAGTCAAGCACCCAGAATTTAGAACTGCCAGACTTACAGTTCCCAGGGCCACCATAATTCATCCCTCTTGTGCGTACACTTTATGAGAGTCTTTAATTAGAGGATCACCTGCTGCTTTTCCCACAGTACACCTGCCTCAGTCAGTGCTCAGGAGGGAAGGTGCCCATTAATTGGGGAGCTAGTCGATATTTCTTTTTAGCTCATTCAATCAGTGTGTGGCCTTATTTACTGTCCATCATGCAAACCCTGCTCTGCATACGAAGTCATTCCCTCCTCAGGGGTTTTCTGTAGTGCCATCACCATCCCACTGGAGAGCGGTGAGAAGGTACCATTGTCCTCTTCGCACAGGAGGAACTGAGGCATAGTGAGCTAGATTCCCACAAGGACTAAGGCACCCAACTGCCACTTTAGGTGCATAAATCCCAGAATCAGGCCCCACTGGGAATTCCAAAACTCCTGCATAGCTGCTGCCGAATCCTGTGAGCATCTAAACTCACTCAGAGCCTATATTTTTGCAGTAAAAGCTTCCTGCACACCTAAGTTGCTGTCCCTGGTTATGCACAATACTGCTCCTCACCAGACATCCAGACGCCCAAGCCCCAGAGCGATGCACGAATGGGGGAGGATAGGATCTATCCACTAAGCATGCTCAGAGCTCACCTGCTGGATCACCCCCGATAGGGAAGCTTACATATGGCAGCAGCAGACACCTGGGAAGTGGGAGACCTCTGGCTCAAGTCCCCCCTCTACCTGAAGTGGAGAAATTATTTGAAGCAGGGCCCCCATCTCTCAGGTGAGTGTCCTAATCACTGAGCTATGGGAAAGTCTGATATGGGGCTGCCTCAATCTCTCCTGTTGAAGCTGTTCCATTATGGAGAACTAGTGGCCTGTGATGTGCAGGAGGTCGGACTAGATGATCACGATGGTCCGTTCTGGCCTTAAAGCCTCTGAGTCTCTGACAGCGTCATTGAGGGAGCGTGAGGGGGAGTGCAAGCATGGGGGACTATGGTTAGAGCATTCAGAGCCCTCTTCAAATCCTTTCTCCCGATCAGCTGGTGCAGGGAGTTGAACCGGAGTTTCCCACATCCCAGGTGAGTACTCCAGCCATTGGGCTAAAAGCTAGGAGGGATGGTTTGCAGCTCAGAATCGCAAGCAGAGAGGGGCAGTGCTGAGGATGTACCCTGCCTGTGGGCATCTCCCAATGGCTAGCTTAGGCAGCTCCCTACATACATGCTGGCTTTTGTGAATCGCTGTCTACAGTATTAATTTGATAGGGAGCCTGGCAGCAAACACAGGCTTTGTGACTCACCGTGATTTTCTAGTTGCCTAAAAGTTACAGACATTAAGGCCAAAACTGTCAAGTGTCCACTAACTTCAGCCAAACTTGAGATACCACGGACTTGAGTTTTTAGAGCACCTTGCATTATATAGCACTTCCTATGTTCAAAGCACAGCTCTCAGTGAACATCTCTGGCAGCTGTGGTGCTCAGCACGTCTGCAAATCTGTGTAGCTCAGTGTGCGGCTGCTGGAGCCAGAAGTCGGGGCCACCTGGGAAAAGTTTGCTGCAAGTGACTTGGCCAGCACCACACAGGGCCTCTGTGGTAGCAGCAGGGACAGGCTCCACGTCTCCAAGGTGTTAGTCAGCTGCCCGAACCACAAGACGTTCCTTACTCCTCTGGTAATCCCCTGCTTCATTCACTCCGCTCCTTCCAACTTCTACAACAAACGAGGCAGGATCCTACAGACAAGAGCCTCCTTCACTACACAGCCCTGATTCATTCCCAGAGCACCCAACTGCTGCTTTAGGCATCTAAATCCCAGAATCAGGCCCCACTGGGATTTCCAAAACCCACACTCAGTCGCTGCTGAACCCTGTAGTTGGCTAAACCTGCTCGGTGCCTGCTTTTTTACAGTGAAAGTTCCCTGCATGCCTCTTTCTGCCTCTGGCACCCCATACAAGGCCCGTGGACACCAAAGGCCCAGAGCGATGTGTGAAGTGGGGGACGATAGGCATTCCTTCGCCTAACTCACTTGCAGGGCCCAATCCAAGACACATGCTCAGAGCTCACCTCCTGGCTTAGCCCCTATAGGCAAGAGTACATGCCACAGCAGTGGCCCTCCCTCCTGTCAGCCCAGGGGTTAGGGTGATGTCAAGAACTGTGGGTCTTGCCCCAGAGCCACAGGGCTGTGAGGAGCTAGTAAGCTCAAACCAGCCACTGTGACCCAGTGACCTGCTAACAATCGCTAGGGCGGAAGCTGAACCCCAGCTGAGCACTCCAGTGCTGGAACTTGACTGAAAGGATGCAGGGGGGTCTGACTGGTTCACAGCTTCTCTGTAAACCCAGCACAGGACCAGGAAGTTGTCCAGGGAACTGGGACCACGCTGCTCCTGTGGCTTGACTCCTCCTGTCCAACTTGTGGTTCCAATCTCTGGTTTGACTCCTGCCTCTGACCTTTTGGTCTCCTGACCCAGCTCGACTCTGGTCACCAGTCGGTGGTTCTGGTCTCAGTTTGTCTCCCCCTTCTGATCTGGTAACCTGACCCAGCTGACTCTTGACTCTTGTCCTGTGACTGCAGAGCCTAGCTCTGACTGCTAGGGCTGGCTGCCTATGACCTGGCCATGAAAGGTACTCACCTGGGAGGTGGGAGACCCCTGGCTCAAGTTCCCCTCTGCCTGAAAGGGAGAAAGGCTTTGAACAGAGACCTCCCACTTCTCCCATGAGTGCCCTAGCCACTGAGCTGTGGGATAGTCTGATGCAGGGCTCCTTTCAGCTCTCCTGCTGAAGCTATTCCAGTGTGAATAACCAAGGGAAGAACAATTGACAGAGTGTGAGCATAACACTCTCCAGCCTGGTGGTCAGAGCATGCACCTGGGAGGTGAGAGACATGGGATTGCTCCCCTGCTCCGATCATGTGGATGATTTATTCACAGTGGAACAGATTCAACAGGAGAGACTAAGGAGCCCCACCCAGAACACTCTGGAGCCCAGTGGAGAGGGCGCTCACCTGAGAGGGCAAACCCCTGCTCAAAGCCTTTCACCTCCTCCCCAGTTACTCCTAAGGGCATTCTGTGCCAAAAAATAGAAGATTCTAAGCACAATATTTTAAAATTCTGCAAAATTTATTTGTCAAAATAGCACTACATAATCACACCAGTTTCAATTATTTTGGTAATTTATTTCAAAATACCTGTCAGCAAGTATGACTGTAACAATACAGGTTTCAGAGTAACAGCCGTGTTAGTCTGTATTCGCAAAAAGAAAAGGAGTACTTGTGGCACCTTAGAGACTAACCAATTTATTTGAGCATGAGCTTTCGTGAGCTCGTAGCTCACGAAAGCTCATGCTCAAATAAATTGGTTAGTCTCTAAGGTGCCACAAGTACTCCTTTTCTTTTTGTAACAATACAGACACACACAAAAATTCCCCCAGGAGCAGAGAGTTAAAGAAACCCCTATGACAACCCAGTTCCTGTTTCTCTGCCCCCTTCCCCCACCCCAGAGCCCAGCTGGGGGGCCAGAGACTCACAACCCCTCTCCCCAGATAGCCCACCTCCAGCCCCCCCCAGCCAATACACCCAAAGCCCTCCTCCCCGGAGCCCAACCACAGGGCCCCCTCCAGCCCAGATACCCGCAGCCCCTCCCTCCCCAGAGCCCAGGGATCCAGAGGGAGAAAGAGCCTGATGCTGGGTCCCAGGCTTGCATGGGGTTTCCTGCCTGCTGCCCTCTCCTTCCCTCAGGGCATGGAGCCCGCTAGCCCCCTTTCCCGCCCCCCCAAGCAGTGTCTTCTATGTGCAAGCGGGGCTCTGCAGGGTCCAGTGGCCCCTAGTGGCGGCTAGCAGCATTGCAGCCCACTTCTGGGGGGGGGAAATTATGCATGCACAACATTAATTTCTGAAAAATTCTGCATGGCACAGTGGTGCAGAATTCCCCCAGGAGTACCCAGTGAGTACCTAACACTGGGCTATCGGCTAGGAAGGAGGTGTCTTTCTTCTCCCCTGTATCTTGTCAACAGTGTAGTTCCTGATGCCAGGGGACGGTTCACAGGTGGGAAGCCCAAGCAGAGGGAGGCAGCCTGGACTTCCAGATCTTTCTCTGTGAGAGGAGTGGGGCTTGACATCTCCCATTGGCTAGCGTAGGCAGGGAGCTGCCTAGCGTGCTGGCCTTTGTGGATCCCATTCTGAGGCACTTCTCTTCCCGTTCCTTGGACAGGGAGCTGGGACACCTAACTTGGTTCTGGGAATCCCTGTGATTTTTCTAGATGCCTAAAAGTTAGTTGTGGTGACATTCAGTGTCACTTCTCCAATGTTCCTTTGTGAATCTAGCCCTGAGAGCCTAAATCCCATTGGCTAAGTCCCTTGTGCAAATGAGATTGAGGCTCCTGGAGCAGTCAGGCAGTGCACCGCTTAGCACAACTGGATACCTTGAAAAGCTGGGCCTGGATACTAGCTTCTAGCCACTGAAAGTAAGGGCTAAAGTTGTCCTCCATTTTGCTGGTGCATCTTTGGTTATGGATGCAAATCAGGTCGGTAAAAGCACTTGGCTAGATCCACAAAGGCACCTTAGACTCAGTCTTGCAACACCTAACATTTAGGCACCCTGCCAACTAGCAGACTCCACAGCCCTGAGGTTGGCACCCAGGCTCCCTGTATGATGCAGAATGGCCCAGAAAGGGAAAGGATTAAAACTTTCTAAATTCCCTGCTTCCTTAACCTGCCCTCTCCTCCCAACAATGAGAGTCCCTCATTCAATTAGGGGACAGAAACAGTGCCATGAAACATATAGTGAGTATCAAATCCTTATATTGAACTGTTGGGATCATTCTGTGAAGCTAAAATCTCAACTTTACTATAGTTAGCTAACCAAAGAGAGGAAGCCGTGATCTGCTCTCAGAGAGAGGTGGGGTTTGTCAAACTATCCGGCCTGCGTATAAACCCCAAACACCTGCCTAGCACTTCGTGTTCAAAGCATTTTACGAATACTGGGCCTTCACCTTACTTCTGGGAGAAATGGTAGCATTTTACAGTGGAGGAAATTGCAGCAGAGAGATGAAGTGACTCACATAGGGCCACATGCCATGTCAGAACCCAGATGAGAACTTAGAAACTAACTTTTATTAGTCACAGAGGAACCCCATTTTTCAAAGGTGGCCTCTCATTTTCCAGTGTGTTTTGACTAGAGGTGTAATGCAGGTAGGTGGACTTTCAGGTCTGCACTCTGCAATTTGCTTTGGGGGTGTGGTGAGGCAGTGTTGCCTAGTGGACTGGGCACTGCAGTGGGGCTTGGGAGATCTGGGCTCTGTACCCTGCTCTGCTATCTACTTGCTGTATAATGTTGGACAAGTCACTTCACCTCTATGTGCCTCGGTTTCCCCTCCCACCCTTTATCTGCTTTGGCTATGTCAGTTGTAAGCTCCTTATGGAGAGGCTATTTCCTGTCTTGCATGTGTAGAGCCCTACGGAGTCCGGATCTCAGTCAGAGCCTCTAGCTGCTACTGGAATACAAATAATCAATAACAATAAGAAATCCTAGAATCCTAGAATCATAGAATATCAGGGTTGGAAGGGACCTCAGGAGGTCATCTAGTCCAACCCCCTGCTCAAAGCAGGACCAATCCCCAATTAAATCATCCCAGCCAGGGCTTTCTCAAGCCTGACCTTATAAACTTCTAAGGAAGGAGATTCCACCACCTCCCTAGATAATGCATTCCAGTGCTTCACCACCCTCCTAGTGAAAAAGTTGTTCCTTATATCCAACCTAAACCTCCCCCACTGCAACTTGAGACCATTACTCCTTGTTCTGTCATCTATTATCACTGAGAACAGTCTAGATCCATCCTCTTTGGAACCCCCTTTCAGGTACTTGAAAGCAGCTATCAAATCCCCCCTCATTCTTCTCTTCCACGGACTAAACAATCCCAGTTCCCTCAGCCTCTCCTCATAAGTCACGTGTTCTAGTCCCCTAATCATTTTTGTTGCCCTCTGCTGGACGCTTTCCAATTTTTCCACATCCTTCTTGTAGTGTGGGGCCCAAAACTGGACACAGTACTCCAGATGAGGCCTCACCAATGTCGAATTGAGGGGAACGATCACGTCCCTCGATCTGCTGGCAACGCCCCTACTTATACAGCCCAAAATGCCATTGGCCTTCTTGGCAACAAGGGCACACTGCTGACTCATATCCAGCTTCTCGTCCACTGTAACCCCTAGGTCCTTTTCTGCAGAACTGCTGCCGAGCCACTCGGTCCCTAGTCTGTAGCAATGCATTGGATTCTTCCGTCAGAAGTGCAGGACTCTGCACTTGTCCTTGTTGAACCTCATCAGATTTCTTTTGGCCCAATCCTCTAATTTGTCTAGGTCCCTCTGTATCCTATCCCTACCCTCCAGCGTATCTACCTCTCCTCCCAGTTTAGTGTCATCTGCAAACTTGCCGAGGGTGCAATCCATGCCATCCTCCAGATCATTAATGAAGATATTGAACAAATCCGGCCCGAGGACTGACCCTTGGGGCACTCCACTTGATACCGGCTGCCAACTAGACATGGAGCCATTGATCACTACCCATTGAGCCCAACAATCTAGCCAGCTTTCTCTCCACCTTATAGTCCATTCAGCCAGCTCATACTTCTTTAACTTGCTGGCAAGAATACTGTGGGAGACTGTGTCAAATGCTTTGCTAAAGTGTGAACAAATTTTACCCAGAATTGGGAAAGCTTGAAAACGTACCCTCTTTTAGAATCCAGGGATTAATTTGTCTAAGGCCAAGACCTGCTCTCTGCTAAAGACACGCAACTTCCATGGCTCTTAACTGAAAGTGCTGGAAGAAATATTTGCCCTGCACAATTCTGCTAGGAGTCTGAAGGGGAGCATAGCTGCAGGGGTAGTTCACACATCTTTATCAAACACACACAGGGGCCAGAGTCTCTGGTGTTTTGCCCCTGTGGAGTCAAAGTGCAAAGTGGCTGTGAAATGACTCTACAGGTTGCAGAGCAAAAGAGCCTCTGTCCCAAGTTATCAATTCATGCTCCACTAATCCCAGAGGCAGGAAGGAAATGGCGAGAGATCCCAGCGCTGCATACGTTGTGGCCAACTACCGTAATTACAGGCAGGTCATGGATTCTCCTGCATTCCCTCTTTGCGGCTCCTCATCCCTAGTGCCATGGTGAGGGCTGCATGATGCCTGTAGATAGGTTTCAGAGGGTCTTCTGTATTTTTCACTCCATGCATCTGATGAAGTGGGTTTTAGCCCACAAAAGCTTGTGCCCAAATAATTTGTCAGTCTCTAAGGTGCCACAAGGACTCCTCATTGTTTTTCATGCCTGTAGAGTGTCTGGGGGTGGGCAGGCATGCTCAGGCAAGATTCAGTGTAACTATACACTCTCCTTCCCCCTGCACTTCAGCCTCACACTCTGCTGAAGAACAGGCTAAAGGGTAGGCTTTCCAGAAGCGTTACCCAGAGTTAATCCTCGGGGCTACTGTATGTAACCCCCTGATAAAAGAATGGCAAGAGTCCCCAGCCAATTTCAGAGAGCACCAGGCACTCTCCTAGTAAAACAACCATTAAAGCACAGAAGACAACCTGCAAACAGCACCAAATAGTGTAACTAATGTTTGGAATAGTAGGACCCAAACTTGTGAACAAAATGGATGAGACAGTAGATCTCCTGGTGTTCCTTACACAGACTCTCTCCCCTTTTGGTTTCACAAAAGCAAGCAAGCAAGGTTTCAACATGACATTTTCTATGCTGTAACACACATCAAAACACATTCCCTCTCTGAGGTGATTTCTCCCTGTGTCCATAGTGTAAGATGTGTGCCACGTGGGCTCTTCCAAGCAAGCGTGAGCCATGGCAGGACTCAGTCCTTTCCAACAGTTCAGAGCCCAGCCAGCAAGCACATAGTCTGGGGATGGCCACAGCCAGCAGCATGCCCGCCCTGGGGTTCACAGATGACTGGTCCTTTCAGTTGCTGATGAAACAGAATCTATAGCCTGTACCCAAAGTGGCACTGGGATTGCAAGCAGCATATAAAATATCTATGTCCAGAATCTCTGTAAGGCTCTCAGCCAAGTCAGGCAAGAATTCACAAAGCCTGGGGAGTCTCTAAGTGCTGCTCCAGTCTCTCTCGCTGAGATACAAACCCAGGTGAGAGCAGTTAGCTGATAGCTTAGTATAAGTTCCACAAGCTCTGTAGCCTCTAGATCCATAAAACTCACCATTATCCTAGTGGAGAGCATCCCAAGCAAGTAATGCTGGAATCGCTCACTGATTTGTATCCAAGTGGTGCAGGGACTGTGACACAGCCCTGGCAGCAGACCACCTCTTAGCCCTGTCAATCAGCCACCGAGGCCACAGAGGCGTCTGTAAATCCTTTCCCCCTTGCTTTCTGATTGACTCAGCTCTCCGAGGCGAAAGGGTGGGATCTGCCAAGTGGGTTGCCCACAATGAAAACTTCCTACACAGCCTCAGAAACAACTGAGCCCATCACGTGACTGTCACACCCTGTTCTGGAAGTCTCTGGGCCCTTCTAGCTGAGTTTCCTGCCCTGCTCTCTTCTGCACCAACCTGAGCAGGGACACAGCATATCCAGCTAAGATCCACATCACGAACAAGGTCAGCTCCCAGACTGCTGCGCTGGGCATCACAGCATGGGGAGTAGATGGCCAGCCCTTTCTGGAGAAAGAGGTGGTTAGGGACTATTTAGAAAAGCTGGACGTGCACAAGTCCATGGGGCCGGACGAGTTGCATCCGAGAGTGCTAAAGGAACTGGCGGCTGTGATTGCAGAGCCATTGGCCATTATCTTTGAAAACTCGTGGCGAACGGGGGAAGTCCCGGATGACTGGAAAAAGGCTAATGTAGTGCCCATCTTTAAAAAAGGGAAGAAGGAGGATCCTGGGAACTACAGGCCAGTCAGCCTCACCTCAGTCCCCGGAAAAATCATGGAGCAGGTCCTCAAAGAATCAATCCTGAAGCACTTACATGAGAGGAAAGTGATCAGGAACAGTCAGCATGGATTCACCAAGGGAAGGTCATGCCTGACTAATCTAATCGCCTTCTATGATGAGATTACTGGTTCTGTGGATGAAGGGGAAGCAGTGGATGTATTGTATCTTGACTTTAGCAAAGCTTTTGACACTGTCTCCCACAGTATTCTTGTCAGCAAGTTAAAGAAGTACGGGCTGGATGAATGCACTATAAGGTGGGTAGAAAGTTGGCTAGATTGTCGGGCTCAACGGGTAGTGATCAATGGCTCCATGTCTAGTTGGCAGCCGGTGTCAAGTGGAGTGCCTCAGGGGTCGGTCCTGGGGCCGGTTTTGTGCAATATCTTCATAAATGATCTGGAAGATGGTGTGGATTGCACTCTCAGCAAATTTGCGGATGATACTAAACTGGGAGGAGTGGTAGATACGCTGGAGGGCAGGGATAGGATACAGAGGGACCTAGACAAATTGGAGGATTGGGCCAAAAGAAATCTGATGAGGTTCAATAAGGATAAGTGCAGGGTCCTGCACTTAGGACGGAAGAACCCAATGCACAGCTACAGACTAGGGACCGAATGGCTAGGCAGCAGTTCTGCGGAAAAGGACCTAGGGGTGACAGTGGACGAGAAGCTGGATATGAGTCAGCAGTGTGCCCTTGTTGCCAAGAAGGCCAATGGCATTTTGGGATGTATAAGTAGGGGCATAGCGAGCAGATCGAGGGACGTGATCGTCCCCCTCTATTCGACATTGGTGAGGCCTCATCTGGAGTACTGTGTCCAGTTTTGGGCCCCACACTACAAGAAGGATGTGGATAAATTGGAAAGAGTCCAGCGAAGGGCAACAAAAATGATTAGGGGTCTGGAACACATGACTTATGAGTAGAGGCTGAGGGAACTGGGATTGTTTAGACTGCGGAAGAGAAGAATGAGGGGGGATTTGATAGCTGCTTTCAACTACCTGAGAGGTGGTTCCAGAGAGGATGGTTCTAGACTATTCTCAGTGGTGGAAGAGGACAGGACAAGGAGTAATGGTCTCAAGTTGCAGTGGGGGAGGTTTAGGTTGGATATTAGGAAAAACTTTTTCACTAGGAGGGTGGTGAAACACTGGAATGCGTTGCCTAGGGAGGTGGTGGAATCTCCTTCCTTAGAAGTTTTTAAGGTCAGGCTTGACAAAGCCCTGGCTGGGATGATTTAATTGGGTATGGGTCCTGCTTTTGAGCAGGGGGTTGGACTAGATGACCTCCTGAGGTCCCTTCCAACCCTGATATTCTATGATTCTATGATCTCCTCCCCACAGCTTCTCTCCCCCTCCCTGGGAGAAACAAGATCAAATGCTGCAGTATGAAGCATGTGGGTTACATGCACCTCTGCTAGGAGTGGAAGCAGGTGCCTGACTTACACATGTAAAATACTTGAAAGTGTGAATATGAATTAATTTTGCAGGAGACTGAGCAAGATACAGGCCTCTGCAGGAGTTCACTGGAGCTGTTAGGATGGGTCTATATGTGATGGGAATGGGTTATCTAGGGAGGTGGTGGAATCTCCTTCCTTAGAGGTTTTTAAGGTCAGGCTTGACAAATCCCTGGCTGGGATGATTTAGTTGGGGATTGGTCCTGCTTTGAGCAGCGGGTTGGACTAGATGACCTCCTGAGGTCCCTTCCAACCCTGATATTCTATGATTCTATGATCAAGTAGGAAAGACAGGGGGACCTGTACTGATCTGGTCAGGGCTTCCAAAGCTCACACATACCCTGGCATATTACAAACAGATACCTGGCACCGCTCTACGTGGGAGCTGGGTTGATGGCAGATGCCGTAATGAGTTTTTAGTCCCTGTCTTCCTGGGATTTCCAAGCTTTCTCCTTGTATCATTGTTCCATTCTCCCCACCATCCTTCTTGGGGTCACAAAATGGTCCCAACAGACATCAGTGGATTTTTTACAAAATCTGGTCTGGAGTCACGGCTACCATTGTCTGATCCAACAGCCACAAACAGGTTCCTCAGGGTGGAGAATTTTTTCCAGGATCTTAGCATCTGAATGAGTTTATCATACAACGCAGAACAAATGTCATTCACATGTTCTCTGATAGTGTCTGTATGTATTCAAACCACTGAGAAAAGCCAAACTCTTTCATCCTACTGAGAACTTTTTCCAGCAGACTCTTTCTTGCTGATAAATAGCCAATTCTGCTTGCCATAGCAATGTGACTGAGGCAAAATTGTGTAACTATATACAACCTGCCCTGCTCCCAAAAAATATTTGGATGAAATGAAAAACAAGGACGTCTCAGGGCCCCTGAAAAAACTTCCTGCCATCAGACTGGCAGATGGGGGGACGATGTGATATGTGCTCAAATTCTACTGCAGGTGAAAACTGGGCAAATAGCTGACAGGCAAACTCAGGCCCATTATGTGTAATAACAGTGTCTGGCTTCCATGCCAGCAAACTGAGCTTTGCAGCGTTCGGTGAGAGAGGCTGGCTAGCTTGCCCCATAGTTGATCAGGTATTTCAAGCATCATGAGTGGTTCCCTTTGTTGATTTGCTAGGAATTTGTTGTGTATGCTGCACTTTCTTATGAAGTCTTAGACTTCACTGCTCATGTTTGGTCAAAACAGGACACCTTGGACCTTGCTTCAGCACCAGTCTGGCTTGAGTATTTTCAGGTTAGCATTTCCAGAAACGTGATCTGGAAGAAAATATAAAACCTCTGCTGGTAAACTCTGCTGATGAAATGAATTGGAGGAGTCTTTGATTTTATGACCTTACTGCTTGAAAAGAGAACACCATTTTGCACAGCCAGTTTTCTGTATGTCTAACATTAATGAATAATAAGTGGCTCCTCTTCCTTCCTGTCTGGCTTTCATGACATAATGACTGTTCTGGATGCTTGAAGGACCATTTCTGTTCGGGTAGGTCTCTGTATCTGCAGCAGGCACCTGTCACATAAAGGGAATTCTGCTTGTCAAATTCCTGATGAAACTTCTCCTCCTGGCACATGCGAGGATTCCATCATCAAGGGCCCCTGCAGTCACTGCTGCTCTGGGCAAAGTCTGCAGTGAACATCAGTGACCCTTGTTGGCATTGTGCAGCCAAGCAATATTTTTTATTTTTAACATCCTTTGAAGACACTCTGGAGCTGATCACAAAGGCTTTTTAAAGATGGATTCCAAAGATTTGTGTCTGTGTTGATATGATCACAGCTCAGGAGAGACTGATCAAATTTGGTGCACAAATCTAATGGTTTGGCATGCCTCCTCTGTTTGAGTACAGCCTTGCTTGATAGTGCCAGGGTCTATAGGTCTTGAACCCTAGTCCACACGACACACAGGCACTCGCAAGTTCTAACCTACTACCCTGCGGTGCCCTGCTAACAACTGGTCAAATAGAAGCTGAACTCTGACAGAGATCTGGGATCTAAGAGGCAGGATGCCAGGGATCCTGATTTGTTCACAGCTTCTATTTAAACAGGAACAGGATGCCGTCCATGCAACTGACTTCTTGCTGCTTAGGACGGCTTCTCCAGCAACTCCTGCTCCTACTGTCTGCCCCTGATCTCCTGGTAACCTGACCCTGCCTGACACATGATTCTTGGTTTTGCCCTCCGGCCTGCCTTGGACTCTGACCTCCTAGTATCTTGCCTCGCCTGACTCCTGCTCTGACTGCTAGGTCAGACTGCCCACATTGCAATCATGACATAGAGTGTCCTAGAGGCAAATGCTACAGGCTGATCATTTTGTAATCACACGGCTCCAAACCCACATTCTGTGGCATCACATCGAATAGGGACATTTTCCTTTATCTCGTGCTACTTAGGCCCAGTCACTAACTTTTGGATCCATTTGAAAGCATCTTGCTGTTGGGTTTCCCAACACCATCCAGCATCTCTGTCAATCATCAAACATTGACTGACGTGGAGAGGTGTGGCGGGAACTTGAACAGATAATTAACAAGACCAAAATGTGGGCAGGGAATGTCCAAAATTGCTTCAAACCTGATTAGGGTCTGTTTTTACACCTTCTGCTGTTAAAAGGTGTCTGATATGTAGTATAGCTAACGGATGCAGTCTCCTTTATTTTCCATTCGGTTTGAACCACATGCGATGTGCTCTGTTGAGCAGAGCTATCAGGTTATGATCATAATCATTCTTAGCCTCTTCATGGGCGTCTCCACAACCAAACACTAAGATGTCATTATAAATAGCAATTCAAAAACTCAAAAAGTGTTGCCACCAGCATGGGGGAATTCCCTATTAGACCTTGTCCTCACAGATAAAGGGGAAGTGATTATAGAATTAAAATGGTAGTTTAGGTACATGATCATGACTTGATCATATTTATAATGTGCAAGCACAGTAAAGTCCAGACCAGCAATATAGGTATTTGGTGTCTAATAGGGCCAATTTCATAAACCTGAAAATTATTATGAGCTAAATCAGATAAGAGAAAGAATGTAATTAGAAAAATGTGAATGTTAATTAGGAATCATTAAAAAACACCTTACTAGATGCCCAAAAAGCCATAATTCCACAACTGAGGAAGAAGGCTATGCTGGTTACAAGACTAGCCTGGTTCAGAGAGGAAGTGAAGGCAGCTATAAATAAATAAAACAAATGGAAGAAAGGGGAAGTTGATAGTAATGAATTTAAATCAGAAGTTAGGAATTGTAGAAAATTGATAAGGGAAGCAAAGGGACACAAATAGACCTCTATGGCCTGCAGAGTTAAGGGCCATAAGGAGTATTTTAAATACTTTAGGAATAACAAAAACCCTGACAATGGTAGTGGTCCATTACCAGATGGAAATGGTAGTACTATCAATAATAATGCAGAAAAGGCAGAATGTTCAATAAATATTTCTGTTCTGTATTTGGGGGAAAACAGAACTCTTTCCATCCTACTAGGATGTTAAACAGAAGTTATTAAAGTCAGACATTTGTAAAATCAGCAGGTCCAGATAACTTGCAGACAAGAGTTGGTTGAGGAGCTCACTGAACTGTTAATGTTGATTTTCAGTAAGCCTTGGAGCATTGAGGAAGTTCCAGAACACTGAGAGAAAGCTAGTGTGGTGCCAGTTTTTAAAAGGTTAAACAGGATGGCTCATCCTAGGCCTGTCAGCCTGACATTAATCCTGGGCAACATAACAGAGTGGCTGATATGAGACTCTATTAATAAAGAATTAAAGGAGGGCAATGTAATTAGTGCAAATCAACAGGGGTTTATGGAAAATAGATCTTGTCAAATTAACTTGATTTGATGAGAAGTTTGACTGATAAATATAATAGTGTTGACGTAATATACTTGGACTTCTCTAAGGTATTTGACTTAGTACTGCAGAACATTTTGATTAAAAATCTAGACTGACATAAAATGAACATGGCACATATTAAATGGATTAAAAAGTGATAGGTCTCAATGTAATTATAAATGGGGAATCATAAGCAAACTGGTGTGTTTCCAGTGGCATCCATAGGGATCAGTTCTTGGCTCTATGCTATTTAATATTTTTATCAATGACCTGGAAGTAAACATGAAATCATCACTGACAAAGTTTGCAGATGACACAAATTGGGAGACTGGTAAATAATGAAGAGGAGAGGTCACTGATTCTGAGCAATCTGGATCACTTGGGAAACTGGGCGCAAGCAAACAGTATGCATTTTAATACAGCTAAATGTAGGGAACAAGGAATGTTAGCCATACTTACAGGATGGGAGACTCTATCCTGGGAAGCAGCGACTCTAAAAAAGATTTTGGGGTCGTGGTAGATAATCAGAGGACCATGAACTCCCAGTGTGACGCTGTGGCCAAAAGGGCTAATGCGATCCTTGGATGAATAAACAGGGATAGGATTAGAGAGGTGATTTTACCTCTGTATTTGGCACTGGTGCAGCTGCTGCTGGAATCCTGTCTCCAGGTCTGGTGCCCACAATTCAGGAAGGAAGTTGATAAATTGGAGAGGATTCAGAGAAGAGCCATGAGAATGATTAAAGGATTAGAAAACCTGCCTTATAGTGATAGACTCAAAAAGCTCAATCTATTTAGCTTAGCAAAGAGAAGTTAAGGGGTGACTCGTTTACACTCTGGTGAGCAAATATGGAATAAGGGGCTCTTCTGTCTAGCAGGAAAAATATAACACAACCCGATGGTTAGAAACTGAAGCTAGCCAAATTCAGACAGTAAATAAGGCACAAATTTTTAACAGTGAGAGTAATTAACCATTGAAACAATTTGCCAAGGGTCATGGTGGATTCTCATTCACTGACAATGTTTAAATCCAGACTGGATGTTTTTCTAAAAGATCTACTCTAGGGATTACTTTGAGGAAGTACTCTGCCTTGTATTATACAGGAGGTCAGACTACTTGATCACAATGATCCCTACTAGCCTTGGAAGCTATGAATCTATGAATGTCATCTGCAATTACATCACCCCCTGGATTCCCTCTAACACTGCATGGTAACTCTCTGCAGTTCTCTGGCACCAGAAGAGTACCAAATGTCATTCTCAGCCATCTATATCTGACAAACGGAGTGCAGAAGATCATCAAAGAGCTGCTTTTTTCTTCCATTTTCACCTGGCAGAAACCATATTTGGCATCTCTCAATTGTTACTAAAACATTTTAGAGCTTTACTGAGGTGCGAGGGGTTGATACATATGTGAAGTTTCCTGTTTCTTTTTTAAATGACTACTCTACTGTGGATCCAATGTATTTGTCCTGTAACTTTCTTTTAAGACTCCATTTCCACAAACTTGTCCAACTAGTTTTTAGATTCCTCCTCCAAAGGAACTGCTACTCTGCATGGAGCTCATCTTCACGATTTCACCTCTAGGTTGATTTCCTAGTGATGTTCTCCAGGAAGACAACCCAGGCATTTAAAAACATGGACTTGAGTATTTGTGCCTTTGAGGCCTATGACTGGGGCTGTCTAGTGCATTGTATAGCACTGCATCGTCTGCCACCTGCAAAAGCCTACCTTTCTCTCAGTTCCACTGAGAGTGGAGGCACGAGGTGTTTCAATTATTTCAAAGTCTAGTTTGTGGTGCTTGCCCTTGCACGGACATGTCAGCGTGCCCCGTCCCACGCCGGGCACTAGGTGGCCGCTGTTGAATTTTAGCTGGGAGTTGCTTCAGCAGTTTGGGGAATTTATCTTATACAATTTTGCAGTGATCAGTGCAGCTCAGTATGGTGCAGGCAGAGCCCCTGTCTTAGCCGGGGGCCTGGGTGATGCTAGAGGATTTAGTTGTGCAAACCACTTTTCCCCTTTGGTCTTCACAGCCGCAGCACAGTGCGTGGTGCCTCAGACAATCTCCGTGCCATTGTCACTCCCCATCCAATGTACGTTATAGGGCTGTTTCCACTGCTCATTAAAAAACTATTTATCTTCTTGCAATAAGCTCCTGTGGCATCATGAACTGGTCAGTTGCCTTTTTCCTGTTTTTTATTTTCCCTACAATGGAGGTATTACTTGCCCTTCTTTGCAGACCACTGCTCTGTTTCTTTGTTTACACTGTGTTTGCCTTTATTTTGTGTATGGTGAATATCTTCTGTTTCTACTGCTTTCCATTTCCGTAGCTGTTCCTTTGTTCACTGCTGCAGTGGATATCAACTGCCTGATTAAGTTCCAGCTGTAACAGTTGCAAAGTATATGCCCCAGTTTCAGTATATTTGGCATCTAAAAGTATACAGTGTCTAACTGGTTTGTCAGCAAGTGTGTCAGAGTTGCATGCTGAGGGTAACCGATGCAGCCTAATTACATATGATTACTCAGTTCCTATTAGCCAGACTGGACAGGGATGGTGTCCCTAGCCTCTGTTTGCCAGAAGCTGGGAATGGGCGACAGGGGATGGGTCACTTGATTCCGCCCTAGGTCACCTGGCATTCGCCATTGTTGGAAGACAGGATACTGGGCTAGATGGACCTTTGGTCTGCCCAGTATGGCCGTTCTTATGTTCTTATGTTCATAGTAGTCTATTGTTTGCTTAATTTTGAACTGATGTACAAAGTAGACCTCTGATTGATTATATTTCTTTTAGGCATATTATTGTACAGCATCTAAGATTTTAGTTAGTTCTTGCCTTTTCTGCTAGCTGTAAATGTTGTTGTTTTGCAAGTAGTCATAGAATCATAGAATTATAGAAGATTAGGGTTGGAAGAGACCTCAGGAGGTCATCTAGTCCCACCCCCCCCTGCTCAAAGCAGAACCAACACCCACTAAATCATCCCAGCCAGGGCTTTGTCAAGCTGGGCCTTAAAAACCTCTAAGGATGGAGAGTCCACCACCTCCCTAGGTAACCCATTCCAGTGCTTCACCACCCTCCAAGTGAAATAGTTTTTCCTAATATCCAACCTAGACCTCTCCCACTGCAACTTGAGACCATTGCTCCTTGTTCTGTCATCTGCCAAACACTGAGAACAGCTGAGCTTCATCCTCTTTGGAACTCCCTTTCAGGTAGTTGAAGGCTGCTATCAAATCCCCCCTCACTCTTCTCTTCTTCAGACTAAATAAGCCCAGTTCCCTCAGCCTCTCCTCATAAATCATGTGCCCCAACCACTAATTATTTTCATTGCCCTCCTCTGGACTCTCTCCAATTTGTCCACATCCTTTCTGTTGAGGGGGGGACAAAACTGGATGCAATACTCCAGATGTGGCCTCACCATTGCGATCAGAGGGAAATAATCACTTCCCTCGATCTGCTGGCAGTGCTCCTACTAATGCAGCCCAATATGCCATTAGCCTTCTTGGCAACAAGGGCACACTGCTGACTCATATCCAGCTTCTCATCCACTGTAATCCCCAGGTCCTTTTCTGCAGAACTGCCGCTTAGCCAGTCGGTCCCCAGCCTGTAGCAGTGCATGGGATTCTTCCATCCTAAGTTCAGGACTCGGCACTTGTCCTTGTTGAACCACATCAGATTTTTTTTTGGCCCAATCCTCCAGTTTGTCTAGGTCACTCTAGACCCTATCCCTACCCTCCAGCATATCTACCTCTCCCCCCAGCTTAGTGTCATCAGTGAACATCAGCAATCCATCCTCCCATCATCCAGATCATTAATGAAGATGTTGAACAAAACTGTCCCCTGGGGCAATCTGCTTGATACCAGCTGCCAACTGGACATCAAACCATTGATCACTATCTGTTGAGCCCGACAATCTAACCAGCTTTCTATCCACCTTATCGTCCATTCATCCAATCCATACTTCTTTAACTTACTGGCAACAATACTGTGGGAGACCATATCAAAAGCTTTGCTAAAGTAAAGGTATATCATATCCACCACTTTCCCTATATCCACAGAGCCAGTTATCTCATCATAGAAGGCAGTTAGGTTGGTCAGGCATGACTTGCCCTTGATCAATCCATGTTGAGTGTTCCTGATCATCTTCCTCTCCTCCAAGTACTTCAAAATGGATTCCTTGAGGACCTGCTCCATGATTTTTCAGTGGACTGAGGTGAGGCTGACAGGTCTGTAGTTCTCCGGGTTTTCCTTCTTCTCTTATTTAAAGATGGGCACGATATTTGCCTTTTTCCAATTGTCCGGGACCTCCCCCGATCGCCACGAGTTTTCAAAGATAATGGCTAATGGCTCTACAATCACATCAGCCAACTCCCTCAGCACCCTTGAATGCATTGCATCAGGTCCCATGGACTTCTGCATGTCCAGCTTTTCTAAATAGTCCTTAAACTGTTCTTCACCACTGAGGGCTGTTCCCCTTCTTCCCATACTGTGCTGCCCAGTGCAGTAGTCTGGGAGCTGCCCTTGTCTGTGAAGACCAAGGTAAAAAAGCATGGAGTACTTCATCTTTGCCCACATCAACTGTCAGTAGTTGCCTCCCCCATTCAGTAAGGGTCCCACACTTTTCCTGACCTTCTTTTTGTTGCTAACAAACCTGTAGAAACACTTCTTGATACCCTTCACATCCCTTGCTAGCTGCAACTCCAATTGTGCTTTGGCCTTCCTGATTACACCCCTGCATGGTTGAGCAATATATTTATACTCCTCCCTGGTCATCTGTCCAAGTTTCCACTTCTTGTAAGCTTCCTTTTTGTGTTTAAGCTCAGTGAAGATTTCTCTGTTCAGCCAAGCTGGTCGCCTGCCATATTTGCTATTCTTTCTGCACATCGGGATGTGCAGAATATAAACAGCAACACCAAGGAAACCACTAGGAGCACACAATGAGTTTTTTTGGCTCTACAACACCAAGGAATTATGCTACATATTATTGAGAGCCATGTGCTGGCATTTTATCTATTTAATGCACTTCTGTAACAAGCTGTGTTGGTCCCCTTAAGCAATAATCACTTCAGGGCGAGTCCCTGTTTATTGCTAAGCCCCACCACACCATGCAGTGTTGCAGCTCTTGTGATTTTTTGGCCCTTGCTGCAGGCAGTCTCATGAAGACCGAGTTGCAGCCTTGACATGCTCTTGGGGAAGTGGAGGGAGCCAGCTTGGAAACCATGAATTTTAGTCCCAGCTCTTCCCCTGGCTACTGTTAATATTTCTGTGGCCTTCACAATCCTATTCTAAACTAAGGACTCATACTTTGGGCATAACATACCCCTACCCATCGCAGTAGGGTTATGAGGAGGGTTTTCCCGGACATGACCTCTTTTTTGGTCCTCCAATCTCCATCAGGGTGGATTTTTGCAATATGAAAGAATGTCCGTGATTTTTCCTTTTTCAACATTGATTCTGGTAGAACCGCAATTGCCAGCATGCCTTAGTTGCGGCGTGCATGTTTACTGGTCTGCCATCCTTGCCTTCAGAACCTGGCGGCTGGAAAGCAGTGGCTGCTGGCCGACTGCCCAGCTCTGAAGTCAGTGCCACGGCCAGCATCAGGGCAGAAGTAAGGGTAGCATGGTATTGATGGTGAGTTGCTGAAAGGGAACCTGTTTGTACAGTACAACTTCAGGCACACAACTTGCAAAGACTTCCGTGGCTATTTGATGAGCAACCAACAGGTGCTGAGAAAGATAAGCTGCGCATGGTCACAAGGGGAAGACGCGCAGAAGGAAAGGACTGACTGCATGTAAAAAGGTGCTATTTTCCCACTGAGTGATCTGGCTCTTTGGTTCAAGTGGTTGAGGCCACAGGCCCTGTGTTCAGTCCTCTCAGGTGACCCAACAGGGGGCGCTGTTATTTTTGGTTGTGCTACCTGCAAACAGTAGACCAAAATCTGCTCCCAGCCCAAGGAACAGAAACCAAGATACTTAGCATGCCGCTGCTGGCTCCCAAGTATTAGTGCTAATCAGGGCACGGCTGCACTGCAACAGTTAGCTTGGGTTATTCCAACGGAGAAAGCCTAGCTCAAGTGAGAGATGCCACGCTGCAAAACAACACTTGAACTACAAAGCGTGACTGGATTAGTGGCTGATGAGTTGTGCGAACTAGAGTTTTAGCCTGCAGCTGCATCCTTATTGCAGTACTATGCTTATGCATCAGTTGCAGTTGAGCTTCACACCCTACCCCATGACAGGTCTGTTGGCTTGAGTTTAAACCCAAGATAAAGATTTTTGTGTGTGGATGGGAGTCAGGTGAGCGGCAGCAGTCAAGTTATGCCAAGAGCTAACAGTGCGATGTGGGCAGGCCTTAAGTGGTAACGCATATGTTGTGTTTCCCTATATGAGCTGGTCCCCATGCAGCAGAGCAGCCTGTTTTCTTTCTGCTGGTTACTTATAGCTGAAGGACAAGAATTAGGCTGTAGGTGTGAAAACTGCAGGTTCGAGCCCTGCTGGTGATCCATGTTCAGTCAAACAAGAGGTGTAAGGACTCTGGATTAATTGTTGCACTGATTATTTATTAGAAAATGTTTTTTTGAGCTATGAATTTGGATGCTTGTTAGCATTTGTTTTCCCCTTGTAGTTTTAGGGTTTGTATTTTGGTGAACTTAAGGGGGCGGGTTAGATGCTCTGAGATATGGAGGCAAGTTCCCTGGAAATTTTTCAACAAAACATATTTTCATCAGAAAATGCTGATTGGTTGCAACTGAAACTTTTAATGGGAACATACAAAACTTTGCTCAGGAAAGGTTTCTTTGGCCCAGAGTGGAATTTCTGATCTCACACACAGCTACCTGTGTACAGCTCCAATAGACTGGTGGCTAGGCCATGCCTTGCACTGGGGAAGGTCTGCCTGATTCAAAAGAGGCTGTCCGACATCTCAGGTAAGTGTGCGAGCTTTTCTGGGGCAGCTCTTTCTCTGCATTTTAATGAAACATGTCAAATAGTCTCAGTTTTGCTCCCAAGCAGATTGTGTAACTTGTTTGAAATCTTGAAATTTTTCAAGGGATGGGAAAACCATTTCCCACCCATCTCAGTCTTTCACCTGTAGGTCATCAGCTTGCATACTGTCCAGCTCAGCTGGGATTAAAAGTCGTTCCCACCTAATGGATCTTTGGGTCCCAGTTTCAGCTCCCACATCACAAAATTACCATGATGCTTTGCTCTCAATTGTGAACTCAGTGCAGTCAATCCCAAATGTTCAAAAATCAGGTCCAACAATGATGATTTAAAAAAAATTGCATAATTTAACCCAAATAAATATATTTCCCTTCTGTTTTTTGAGCCATAATCACAAGAATCCAAGAGCTGGGTTTTTTAAAAAAACCCTGAATAGCATGAGCTTTGGGAAAACTGTGTCCCTGCCAGGCTGGCAGCTGTGGGGAGAGGATGTCCTGCCCGATAAAGAGCCTTCATGGACTGAGCAATAGAGATTTGGCCTTAAATACCTCTAAAGGCCGCCCCACCATTGACAGAGGCAGATTAAGGCCCAGCAATGTTTCTCTCACAAAACAGCTGTCAAGATTCATCCTAGAGCATTTCAAATGGGTCCATTTTCCCATGGACTTAATTGTGACCCTTTAATTAGGTACCTGGATGAATTCACTTGGATACCACAGACAAGGGTGCAACAAATCCAGATCCATAGTGTCTAGAAATTGAAGTTGGAGATGGAAGTTTAGTGCCAGCCCATAAGACACACCCGGCCTTTGACTGCTTCCCTGTGCCACAGAAGGGTTCTTCCCTCGGGTATATTTGCTTGTGTATTGTCCAGGCTGCCTTTAAATGACTGGAGTGTGCTGGTTTATGCCCGGGTCTAATCTAATGCTCCCATCACCGTAGGATTATCATACGCCAAGATTTCTCTAGGCTAGTGATTGTGGGTGCCCGATTGGACACTTTATAGAGGCTTGATTTTCAGCAAGAGGGTGCTCAGCACTTTCTGAAATCAGGCACCTTCAAGGAGTCTCCAGCTGGGCACCCAAAAAGGGAGGCACCCACTCATCACTCTTGAGACCCTTGGCCTATAGAAGCAAGCTGGAGGCTGTCCAGCACTCCTGACCTCACCATGAGCAAGCTCTTGCTGTTTCAGAGAGACAAGGACTGAGGAGGGGAGAGTGGGTTGGTCCTTAGAACCTTCCCTTCCCTTCGTTTCCACAATAGCCAGGTCTGTTCCCATTCCCTGGTCAGAGACACTTTGTTTTTCCACTGCAACTCTGTTTTTGGGGGGGTGTTCTGGGGGGAGGATGTGATGTTTAAGGTTTCCAATTCCTGGGAAAGCCTGGCAGAGATGCTTGCCAGGCAGTGTGGGGTGGGAGCTGGCGCTGACCTGTGGGGTGGATACAGTTGCACTCTGTGACTATGCAAATCCCCTGTTAGCAGCTCTGCCAAGTCTCACTAGTTGGGGGAAAGCAAGACTCTGCGTGAATTTTGGAGGCAGCATCTCACTCTTCCAAGGAAAGTTTCTGCTGCGCTGAAAATCTCACTGTGCTTATAATGGGCACAGCCTGGGAGCCCTGGTTTATGTATGCAAATCATATGCATTTATGTAAATGCCACAGAGAATAATATTATCACGGGCCCTGTAGAATAGGTTCCCTCCCAGAGCAAATCACTCAATTGTGTTTTCTAAACACAGAGTGACATTGCTTTGAACTGGCCATCTGAACATAACATTTATATTTTGATACCTTTAGCACAAAAGAGGCCTAATTCCCGCCCCTGCCCCCCCCCCCCCCGTACATCCTTGTCAGTAACTTTATTCAGCTTGCTTTCCTGGTGAAGTGAAACAGACTCCATAGCCCAGGCCCTCCCCCCGCTGGCAAATATGGAGGAACCTACCCGTGTACAGTGCCCAGACAAAGGGACGCAGGCAGATGCCAAATCACTTCAACCCCACGATCGAGCCCTGAGGCACCCAAACGTCAGCAACCCTCCAAACTGGGCTTATCTGAGCAAAACGGTGCGGTTGCAGCAACCCTGATCCACTCACGAGTGGGCAGCAGGATAACATCCTGGATGCAACAGCAGATTCGTGCCATGCTCAGACACTGAGGCATTGCAGTCATCTACAGCGACAGACTGTCACTGAGTTTGCTGTCATCCTGCCCAACCTTCGGGAGCTTTCCTCAGGCAAACTGCCCCTGGGTTCCAGCTTGAGTCAGACCCTCAGGGTCTGGCCCACTCTTGTGTACACGCAGTTGCTAAGCACACGCTGCCTATGGCCCCCACACCACCTCAGTGATAAACCCCTGCTGAGAGACACGCTCCAAGCAACCTGAAAGAACATGCTACTCCTGAGTCTATCGTGGGCCCCCAGTGGCTGAACTGTTTGGGGTTTGATGGGAATTGTGCAAAGCTCTCTGTACTTCCAATGGAGCAGAGTTAGGCCAATCCCACGCTGGCCACACAGCAGCCAGGAGGGTGCTTCCCACTGCACTTAGACAGGTACATGCCAGCTCTGCGCGAGGCAGTGCATTAAAAATAGCACAGTGGCTGCAGGAACACAGGTGCTTTAATAAAACCAAGTGCAAAGCGACTCATCGAGGAACAAGGAATGCAGGTCAGACCTACAGAGTGGGGCACAGTACCCCGAGAAGCAGGGACTGGAAAGGATTCCAGGGTCACAGTGGACAAGCAACTAAACATGAGTGCAATGGTGTGGCAAAAGGGGCTAATATGATTTTTGGCTGTGTAAATAGGGGAGTAGGGAGGTGATTTTGCCTCTGTTCATGGCAGTGCTGAGACCGGTACCAGAATACTGTGTCCCATGCTGGTGCCCACATTTTAAAATGGAAGTTGAAAAACTGGAGAAGGTGCAGAAAAGAACCACAAAAATTATTCAAGAGCTGGAAAAAATGCCTTACAGTAAGAGACTTAAAGAGCTCAATCTGTTTAGCTTGTCAAAAATAAGATTGAAGGTGCTTATACACTGTTGCCTCTCAAAGGGAGAAAACACCAGGCACTAAAGGGCTCTTCAAGCTAGCAGACACAGGCTTGACAAGAACCACTGGCTGGAAGTGAAACCAGACAAATTCAAATTAGATTTAGGCAAAAAAAAAATTAAGTCAGGCTTATTAACCATTGGAACTAACTCCCAAGGGAAGTGGAGAATTCTCCATCTCTTGGTGTCTTCAGAGCCAGACTGGAAGATGCTTTAGCCAAGCACAAGTTATTGGGCTCAGTGCAGGGCTAAGTGAGTGAAGTGTCATGGCCTGCAATACAGATGATCTAGTGGTCCTTTCTGACCTTAATCTATGAATGTTTTGGTATCATGCTACACTGAGCATTCCACAACTACTTTTATGACACCATAAAGTTCAGCGGAGCAGTACAGACCTTGTTGACACTAGGAAAAAAGGTGTGTTAGCTAACACATGTTAAAAACACGCCTTTTTTTACTAGTGTAGTTCTGGTTCAAGAGTCCAAAAGGCATGAGACTGACCCTGGAAAAGCCATGAGATATTAAATGACCTTTTGCTTTTTTGATCTGTCTTCTGATTGTCTTTTCCCGTAATGTGTGTGTGAAACGGGGTTGCCAGCTCACACGCAGTGCAAGTTTTGGCCTCTGCTGCAGGAGCTGTCCCTACAGGACCCCTAGAAGAGAAGGTCTCCATGCTCCTGGACACTGCACAAAGATAGCGTGAGAGTCAGGGCCTGCCCAAAGAGCTCACAGGCCACAGCTCCTGGAGTCACAGGAGTATGTTAGAGCAGTGCTGCTCAAAAGTATTTGATCAGGACCCCCTTCTTTGTGCCTGTAGTCGTTTACATGCCCCTCCCCCACGCGAAAGTACATATATCACCACCCAGATAGTGAGACCAACGGCTGCTGGCCAGGCACCAGCTCTGAGGGCAGAGCGGAGAGCAGCGGCTGCTGGCCGGGCACCATCTCTGAAGGCAGAGCGGAGAGCAGCAGCTGCTGGCCGGGCGCCAGCTCTGAGGGCAGAGCGGAGAGCAGCGGCTGCTGGCCGGGCACCAGCTCTGAAGGCAGAGCGGAGAGCAGCGGCTGCTGGCCGGGCGCCAGCTCTGAAGGCAGAGCGGAGAGCAGCGGCTGCTGGCCGGGCACCAGCTCTGAGGGCAGAGTGGAGAGCAGCGGCTGCTGGCCGGGCACCATCTCTGAAGGCAGAGCGGAGAGCAGCGGCTGCTGGCCGGGCACCAGCTCTGAGGGCAGAGCGGAGAGCAGCGGCTGCTGGCCGGGCACCAGCTCTGAGGGCAGAGTGGAGAGCAGCGGCTGCTGGCCGGGCACCAGCTCTGAAGGCAGAGCAGAGAGCAGCAGCTGCTGGCCGGGCACCAGCTCTGAAGGCAGAGCGGAGAGCAGCGGCTGCTGGCCGGGCACCAGCTCTGAAGGCAGAGCGGAGAGCAGCGGCTGCTGGCCGGGCACCAGCTCTGAGGGCAGAGCGGAGAGCAGCGGCTGCTGGCCGGGCACCAGCTCTGAGGGCAGAGCGGAGAGCAGCGGCTGCTGGCCGGGCACCAGCTCTGAAGGCAGAGCGGAGAGCAGCGGCTGCTGGCCGGGCACCAGCTCTGAGGGCAGAGCGGAGAGGAGCGGCTACTGGCCGGGCACCAGCTCTGAAGGCAGAGCGGAGAGCAGCGGCTGCTGGCCGGGCACCAGCTCTGAAGGCAGAGCGGAGAGCAGCGGCTGCTGGCCGGGCACCAGCTCTGAGGGCAGAGCGGAGAGCAGCGGCTGCTGGCCGGGCACCAGCTCTGAAGGCAGAGCGGAGAGCAGCGGCTGCTGGCCGGGCACCAGCTCTGAAGGCAGAGCGGAGAGCAGCGGCTGCTGGCCGGGCACCAGCTCTGAAGGCAGAGCGGAGAGCAGCGGCTGCTGGCCGGGCACCAGCTCTGAAGGCAGAGCGGAGAGCAGCGGCTGCTGGCCGGGCACCAGCTCTGAAGGCAGAGCGGAGAGCAGCGGCTGCTGGCCGGGCACCAGCTCTGAGGGCAGAGCGGAGAGCAGCGGCTGCTGGCCGGGCACCAGCTCTGAAGGCAGAGCGGAGAGCAGCGGCTGCTAGCCGGGCACCAGCTCTGAAGGCAGAGCGGAGAGCAGCGGCTGCTGGCCGGGCACCAGCTCTGAGGGCAGAGCGGAGAGCAGCGGCTGCTGGCCGGGCACCAGCTCTGAGAGCAGAGCGGAGAGCAGCGGCTGCTGGCCGGGCACCAGCTCTGAGGGCAGAGCGGAGAGCAGCGGCTGCTGGCCGGGCACCAGCTCTGAGGGCAGAGCGGAGAGCAGCGGCTGCTGGCCGGGCACCAGCTCTGAGGGCAGAGCAGAGAGCAGCGGCTGCTGGCCGGGCACCAGCTCTGAGGGCAGAGCGGAGAGCAGCAGCTGCACAGAAGTAAGGGTGGCAACGTGAAAAGTGACATTTGTCAATATCACTTTTCACGGCAGACTTAGCGCTCCAATGCCACCCTTACTTCTGTGCTGCTACCACCCAGGGGCTGAACAGCCAGCGCCCTGCCGCTTTCCAGTGAGGGATGTGGGACGAGGAGTAGAGGCCAAGCCTGGGTGGTGGGGCTCTAGCTGTTCCCTATATTCCTGCTTCCCAGGTGTGCACAGCCCTTCTGCATGAGCCCCAGACATCCAGGGCTGACAGGCAGAGCTCTTAAAAAAAAATGCACAGCTCGCACCTCCCTTGGCACATTTCCGTGCCTCCCTAGGGAGGCCTGCCCCATAGTTTGAGAACTGCTGTTGGAGAGAATATCAGCTTTCGTTGTTTAAAAGTTTGTTTTCTTGGCCTCATGTGGTCCAAAAATCTTGAAAATATGACTAGAACAAGAACCCGCAGAACAAGACCAGATGATAAATGAAAAGAACCCAAATTTGTGAGTTTTAAAGATTTTTAAGCCAGTGATTTTGGGGGACTTGACTTATGATTTGTGAACAGCTGAGGGTTGGAAGTACTGATTTCTGTGCTATGGTAGTATTTGGTCTGTGGCTTGGTTAATGGAGCTGTCTCTTCAAGAAGAGAGTGGGATACTCACTGGTAATGATTGTTTGTTTGCAGAAGCGTGAGAGCAGTGTGTGTGGGACCCTGATGTGTGGGCTCCACTCCAAAGGTCAGAACTTTATTTAATGAACTTTTCCACAAAACAGGCCTCATTCTCACAAGTATAACATTAGTACTTATGGGACAAGATGCCTTTGGGACATGGCTAATGAGCTACAGAGACTTTTACCTACTGGCACCAGTTTCACTGATTCTAAAGCCAGAAGGGACCATTGTGATTATCTGACCTCCTGTATAACACAGGTCAGAGAACTTCCCCACAATAATTCCTAGAGCAGAGCTTTTAGGAAAACATCCATTCTGGATTTGAAAATTGACAGTGATGGAGAATCCAGCAGGACCATTGTAGGCTGTTCTAATGGTTAATTATTCTCAATGTTAAAATTTTTCACCTTATTTCCTGTCTGAATTTGGCTAGATTTAACTTCCAGCCATTGGATCATGTTTTACCTGTCTCTGCTAGGTTGAAGAAACCATTAATAAATAGTTGTTCCCCATGTAGGTACGTATAGACTGCAATCAAGTCATCCTTTAACCTTCTCTTTGTTATCTAAATAGATTGAACCCTTGAGTCTGTTTTCTAAACCTTTAACCATTCTCATGGCTTTTCTCTGGGCCCTTTCCAATTAATCAGCATCCTTCTTGAATTGTGGGCGCCAGAATTGGACACAGGATTCCAGCAGTGGCTGCTCCAGGGCCAAATACAGAGGTAAAATCACATCTCTGCTCCTCCTTGAGATTCCCCTCTTTAAGCCTCCAACGATGGCATTAGCCCTTTTGGCCACAGCGTCACACTGGGAGCTCATGTTCAACTGATTGTTTACCATGACTCCCAACTGGTTTTCAGAGTCGCTGCTTCCCAGGATAGAGTCCCCCATCCTGTACGTAGGCCGACAGTCTTCATTCCTAGACACATACATTTCCATGAAGCCACATTGAAAAGCACATTGTTTGCTTGCGCCCAGTTTACCAAGCGATCCAGATTGCTCTATATCATTGACCTGTCCTCTTCATTATTTACCACTCCCCCAATTTTTGTGTCATCTGCAAACTTCATCAATGATGATTTTATGTTTTTTTTTCCAGGTCATTGATAAAAATGTGAACTAGCATAGGGCCAAGAACCAATCCCACCAGGACTCCACTGGAAATACACCTGCTTGATGCCCACTCCCTGTTTTCAGTTACATTTTGAGACCAATCAGTTAGCCAGTTTTTATTCCATTTAATGTGTGCCATGTTATTTTATCTCATTCTAGTTGTATAATCAAAATATCATTTGGTACCAAGTCAAATGCCTTACAGAAGTCTAAATATAGTACATCAACACTGTCTTTATCAGCCAAATTTGTAATCTCATCCGAAAAAGATTTCAGGTTAATTTGACAGGATCTATTTTCCATAAACCCTGTTGGTTTGCATTAATGACATTACTCTCCATTATTACTTTATTAATTGAGTCATAGAATCATAGAATATTAGGGTTGGAAGAGACCTCAGGAGGTCATCTAGTCCCACCCCCCCTGCTCAAAGCAGGACCAACACCAACTAAATCATCCCAGCCAGGACTTTGTCAAGCCAGGCCTTAAAAACCTTTATGGATGGAGATTCCACCACCTCCCTAGGGAACCCATTCCAGTGCTTCACCACCCTCCTAGTGAAATAATGTTTCCTAATATCCAACCTAGACCTCCCCCACTGTAACTTGAGACCGTTGCTCCTTGTTCTATCATCTGCCACCACTGAGAACAGCCGAACTCCATCCTCTTTGGAACCCCCGCTTCAGGGAGTTGAAGGCTGCTATCAAATCTCCCCTCACTCTTCTCTTCTGTAGACTAAATAACCCCAGTTCCTTCAGCCTCTCCTTGTAAGTCATGTGCCCGAGCCCCTAATTATTTTTGTTGCCCTCCACTGGACTCTCTCCAATTTGTCCACATCCCTTCTGTAGTTGGGGAACCAAAACTGGATGCAGTACTCCAGGTTTCAGAGTAGCAGCCGTGTTAGTCTGTATCCGCAAAAAGAAAAGGAGTACTTATGGCACTTTAGAGACTAACAAATTTATTTGAGCATAAGCTTTCGTGAGCTACAGCTCACTTCATAGGATGCATTCAGTTGAAAATACAGTGGGGAGATTTATATACATAGAGAACATGAAACAATGGGTGTTACCATACACCCTGTAACGAGAGTGATCACTTAAGATGAGCTATTACCAGCAGGAGAGCGGGGGGGAAAAAACCTTTTGTAGTGATAATCAAGTTGGGCCATTTCCAGCAGTTGACAAGAACGTCTGAGGAACAGTGTGGGGTGGGGATTCACAAAAAGAAAAGGAGTACTTGTGGCACCTTAAAGACTAACAAATTTATTTGAGCATTAGGTTTTGTGAGCTACAGCTCACTCCAGGTGTGGCCTCACCAATGCCTAGTAGAGGGGAATAATCACTTCCCTCAATCTGTAGGCAATGCTCCTACTAATACAGCCCAATATGCCGTCGGCCTTCTTGGCAACAAGGGCACACTGCTGTCTCATATCCAGCTTCTCGTCCACTGTAATCTCCAGGTCCTTTTCTGCAGAACTGCTGCCGAGCCATTCGGTCCCTAGTCTGTAGCAGTGCATAAGATTCTTCCGTTCTACATGCAGGACTCTGCACTTCTCCTTGTTGAACTTCATCAGCTTTCTTTTGGCCCAATCTTCTAGTTTATCAAGGTCACTCTGGAACCTATCCCTACCCTCCAGCATATCTACCTCTCCCCCCATTTTAGTGTCATCTGCGAACTTGCTGAGGGTCCAATTAATCCCATCATCCAGATCATTAATGAAGATGTTGAACAAAACTGGCCCCCGAACCGACCCCTAGGGCAGTCCACTTGATACCGGCTGCCAACTAGACATCAAGCCGTTGATCACTACCCGTTGAGCCCAACAATCTAGCCAGCTTTCTATCCACCTTATGTTTCATTCATCCAATCCATACTTTTTTAACATGCTCACAAGAATACTGTGGGAGACCGTATCAAAAGCTTTGATAAAGTCAAGATATATCACATCCACCACTTTCCCCATATCCACAGAGCCAGTTATCTCATCATAGAAAGCAATCAGGTTGTTCAGGCATGACTTGCCCTTCGTGAATCCATGTTGACTGTTCCTGATCACCTTCCTCTCCTCCATGGGCTTCAAAATGGATTCCTTGAGGACCCCCATGATTTTGCCGGGGACTGAAGTGAGGCCGACTGGTCTGTAGTTCCCCGGGTTCTCCTTCTTCCATTTTTTAAATATGGGCACTTTATTTGCCTTCTTCCAATCTTCTGGGACCTCCCCAATCACCACGAATTTTCAAAGATAATGGCCAATGGCTCTGCAATCACATCAGCCAACTCCCTCAGCACCCTCAGATGCATTAGATCTGGACCCATGGACTTGTGCAAGTCCAGTTTTTCTAAATAGTCCTTAAACTGTTCTTTCACCACAGAGGGCTGCTCATCTCCTCCCCATAATGTGCTGCCCAGTGCAGCAGTCTGGGAGCTTTCCTTGTCTGTGAAGACCGAGGCAAAAAAAGCATTGGGTACCTTAGCTTTTTTCACATCATATGCCACTAGGTTGCCTCCCCCATTCAGTAAAGGTCCCACACTTTCCCTGACCTTCTTCTTGTTGCTAACATACCTATAGAAACCCTTCTTGTTACCCTTCCCATCACTTGCTAGTTGCAACTCCAATTGTGCCTTGGCCTTCCTGATTACACTCCTGCATGCTCGAGCAATATTTTTATACTCCTTCCTAGTCATCTGTCCAAATTTCTACTTCTTGTAAGCTTCTATAGTATTTACTCCATTATCTTGTCCAGGATCGATGTCAAACTGACAGGCCTATACTTACCAGCGCCATCCTGTTTACGTTTTATAAAAATTGGCATAACACTAGCTTTCTTCAGTCTTCTGGATCTTCCCTAGTGTTCCAAGACTTATTGAAAGTTAACATGAACGGTCCAGCTCATTTTAAAAGCTATTGGATGCAAGTTATCTGGACCTGCTGATTTAAAAACGTTAATAACTTCTGTTTGACATCCTCAAGAGATACTAGTGGAATGGAAAGAGTGTTATCATTATGATGTAGAGTATATCATCTGTTTTTCCCCAAATATAGAATAGAAATATGTACTTAATACTTCTTCCTTTTCTGTATTATTGTTGCTAATACTACCATTTCCATCTAGTAATGGACAAATACCATTGTCAGGTTTCTTTTTGTTCTTAATATATTTAAAAACTCCTTCTTACTATCCTTAACTCTGCTGCCCATAGAGTTCTCCTTGTGTTCCTTTGCTTCCCTTATCAATTTTCTACAATTCCTACTTTCTGATTCATAGTCATAACTACCAACTTCCCCTTTATTCCATTTGTTATATTTTTTTAAAATTTTTATATAGCTGCCTTCACTTTCCCTCTAAACTAGGTCTGTTTTCTAACCAGCATGGTCTTCTTCCTCAGTTGTGGGAAGGTGGCTTTTGGGGCATCTAGTAATGTGTTCTTAAATGATTCCCAATTATCATTCACACATCTCTGATTAAATTCTTCCTCCCAGCTGATTTGGCTCATAATTGTTTTTAGCTTTGTGAAACTGGCCCTATTAAAGCACCAAGTATGTCTATTACTGGTCTGGATTTTATTGTACTTGCACATTATAAATGGGAGCAAGTCATGATCAGTTGTACGTAAGCTACCATTAATTTTTAGTTCTGTGATCAGTTCCCCTTTATCTGTTAGGACGAGGTCTAACATAGCATTCCGCCATGTTGGCGGCAACACTTTTTGAGTTAGGAAATTGTCATCTATTATATTTAGAAATTCCAAGGATGTTTTAGTCCTGGCAGCATGAGACCTCAAATGGATGTCCCCCGTGATCACATACGTTTTTTCCCTACCTGTTTTAGACAGGTGCGTAAGGAAGTGGTCGTCCTGTTCCCTAGTGTGATTTGGTGGTCTGTAGCAGACACCACCTAATATTCCCTCCTGTGCTTTATCTGTTAGGACATTGTTAAAAATGTCATTACCTGTTTCTGAGTCATGGGCAGCTTGGAGGAAAAATACCTTCAATGCATATGGATCAGAGTTCCACTGCCCCCTCCTTTTGCCCACTCAGTCCTTCCTAAATGTATTATAACCATTGATTTTAACATTCAGTTCATGTGACTCATCCCAGCAGGCGTCAGTAATACCAACTAGATCATATTTATGCTCATAAATGCACAATTCCAAGTCCTCTTATTTGTTACCCAGGCTCCTAGCACTGGTGTATCAGCAAGTTAAGAATTTCTTCTCTTCATGTCCTTTGGAACCTTGATTCGTTTTGTACTCAACATCTTGATTTGTGCTCAGTGCTCATATCTTCCCTCTTTTTATGCTCCCCATTTGTTATTAATTAAATGCCTTCCTGACTTCTCTAGCCAGCCTGTCCCCAAGGAGATTGGTACCCCTTCTACTGACGTGAACACCATCCAAACGAAACAGGCCCCTCTCCCCATAGAAGGTGGACCAGTACTCTACAAAACCAAAACCTTTCACCACTTACCTAGCCAGTTCTGTCGTCCTCGGCCCATGGGACAGGAAAGAAGATCTCCTAGAAAATTGCTTGCACATTCTTAGTTCCAAGTTCCCTGAAGTCATCTGCTAGCTGTGAGATAGCCCACAATGCAGCGTCATTCATGTTGATGTCAACTACGGACGCCTATCCAATCTTAGAGGTTCATCTCGGGTCTTGGCTCCAGTCCCTGGACTGGTTTGAATCCAGACCATTTGAGAAGGCATTAAAAATTGTTCTCATCTGTGGATATATGGTGGCCACTAACATTAGAGGAGTTTTGGCCTCACTTTGAGCAACTGACCATTTGTGTTATCAGCAGAGAGGCCAGGAACATCATAGGCCATGGAGACTGACCGGCCTCTCCCTCATGTTAAGAGGACACACCCACCCACACAGGGTTGGGGCACGTTGGCCAGCCATTGGTGGGGGGGAACAGGCACTGGAGCTGCCCAGCAGACAAGCAGAGAGATTCTATAAGCAGGGCAGTCAGGGCAATACCTGCTACTAGCAATAAATCCACACAACTCCCTTTAAACAGGAAGATATGGTTATATGTAAATTAGTTGTAAATATGCACATTGGCTCATTATATAATTTGCATAAAATAACATGTGGAGCAGCACAAAACTTGGCAGCTGTGTGGTAGCTGCTCCTCCCAGTTAAATGGGTAGGAGACTGCTCCAACTGGGGCTGGGGCTGCACCACCTCCCAGCTGGCCAGGCAGAAGATGGCAACTGCTTTCAGCTTCTTCCTTGCCTGGGCTCCTGCCCTCCCAGCGCCAAGCAGCTCTAGAGCAGGATGAGTAGGGCCCTACCAAATTCACAGTCCATTTTGGTCAATTTCGTGGTCATAGGATTTAAAAAATAGTAAATGTCCTGATTTCAGCTATTTAAATCTGAAATGTCGCAGCGTTTTAGTTGTAGGGATCTTGACCCAGAAAGGAGTTGTGGGGTGGTTGCAAGGGGTTATTGTAGGGGGGTGACGGTGCCGCTGCTGAGAGAGCGACGGCGGCTGGAGAGCGACGGCAGCTGGCCTGGAGCCCAGCTCTGAAGGCAGCAGCGCAGAAGTGATCATGGCACGGTCTGGTGTTGCCACCCTGACTTCTGCGCTGCTGCCTGCAGAGCTGGGCCCACAGTCAGCAGCCGCCACCCTCCGGCCGCCCAGCTCTGCAGGCAGCGCAGAACTAAGGGTGGCCTGGTCTGGTTTTCCCACCCTTACCTCTGCGCTTCTGCTGGCGGGCTGCTGCCTCCAGAGCTGGGTGCCTGGCCAACAGCCGCCGCTTTCCGGCCGCCCAGCTCTGCAGGCAGCATAGAAATAAGGGTGGCAACACTGCAACTCCCCTAAAATAACCTTGCGACGCCCACGCGACTACCTTTTGGGTCAGGACCCCCAGTTTGAGAAACGCTGGTCTGCCCTGTGAAATCTGTATAGGAGAGCATAAAACCACACAAAAGACCAGATTTCATTGGGGGAGACTGGATTTCATGAGGGGAATCCGGATTTCACGGTCCGTGATGTGTTTTTCACGGCCAAGAATTTGGTAGGGCCCTAAGGAGGAGCCAAGCCCGGAAGAGAGCCCAGCTCTGAGTGGGGAGGGCAGGTCCCAGGAAGAGGCAGCTTATGGTGTGTGAGCGGGGCAGGCACAAGGGAGGACAGGTACAGGGCGGGACACTAGCTGTTGTGGTTGCCCTGACACGTGTGCACACCACAGCACACGTCATTGGTGTAAGCATGGTGCAGTGTGGCTGGGTATCCTGGATCCCTTGCACTGCCTGTACGGACACTGCCTTCTGAGAAATGGGCACAACGGACTGGGGGATACTCACTAGCGTGTGGGAATTGCAGGAGTAGGGGGCAAACATGCATGGTCTCCTAGAAGGCAGCACTGTGACATTTTGGACCTGTGTGTGGATGAGGGCCAGAGGAACACAGCGTCCTGTCCATTGTTATGATAGGAAAGCAGCCTCTGTTGTACAGGACAGGACCCTGAAGGTGGCTGGACTCACCAGAGGAGAATCCTGGGATTGAGACCCTTGAGTGATTCCTTTCGGATCCGTTCTCAGAGCAGTGACAATTTGGGGCGGCCTGGCTAACAGTCACCGAACAGTGGGACTGGATTGTTATGCAGCTTGGGATGAGCAGCAAGAGCTGAAGAGCTCCCAGACGCAGAAGACGATGTACCTGGAACTGTGTATGGAGCGTACCCCGATGAGGGCTGCCCTCAGCACAGAGAAGTGAGTGGCAATTGCAGTATGGAAACCTGACACCTAGATTGTTAGGGATTGTGCGGAGCCAATGTGGTGAGGGGAAATCCGCTGGCATTGCCAGAAAGGGCTGCAAGGCAATTCAGCCTATCCGACCACACCAGTGGCCAGGCTGGGCAACGTGCAGCAAAGAGCAGATGGATTCAAGCAGTTGGGGTTCCCCTCAGCAGCGTCCTGGGACAGTGAGTTCTGCTGTCTAAGGCTGTACTCTGTGGAAAGTATTTCCTTTTATTGATTTTGCACTTGCTGCCTTTTCAGAGTCATTGAATGTCATCTTGTTCTTATGTTATAGGGCAGAACTTCCAACCTGCCTTCTCTAGACTGTTCATGAGTGAGGCTCAGTCCCCTAGTGACTTTAGGGCAAGTTGTTGCATGGTTTGCCCAGGAGGCTTTAGTCTCCTGTGTCCTGCTGCAGTCGCACTGCCTTATTCTGAGCTGTCCTCTCCAGTTGTGCAGGTTTGGGCTGGGTCAGTCCTTGACAGGAGACCCTCAGGGAACAACTAGCAGGGAAGCAGACCTCCTTGGTGGGCACTGACTGAGCTGGTGCCCCAGCAGGGTGCTGGGGGCGTTGAGCTGCGGGAGCTGCCAGCCTTCAGAGGAGACACAGCAAAAAGGTTGTTGTAACACAGGATTTTCTCCAAGAGCTCGGACTAGAAAACAGAAGCCTTGCTCTGCCCATGGACAATGCAAACGAGCTCATCTGGAAGGGACTCGGCCACAGAGGGAAGCTGGGTGCGGGAGACGGCAGTTCTGAGTGAGTCCCAAAGGGTTCCTCTCGTGACCTGGAAGGCAGCATCTGAGCTCCGCACAGTCTCTAACATATTCCTCCTCCCCCCCGCCCCCCGCAGTGAAGAAGGGTGGAACTGTGATACCAATTGTACAGACAGGGACTGAGGCCCAGAGACCTATTTCACAGAGTGACCAAGGTGCCTTAGTCTGGGCTTTAGGCTCCTAAGTCCCAGTTTTAGGCTGCACTGTGATTCCCAGAACTCCCCCTGGACCAGGAGGCCCCTAAGCTCCCTCGGTGCCTGAGGGTTCGCAGCACAATGTCCCCTGGGTGCCTCAGGCTCTGCCTCTGGGCCTGCGCGCTGCAGTTTGCAAAACACGGTCTGAAGCCCAGAACTCGAAAAAGGGTTCCCAGCTGCATTCGCTGGCAGCGCTGAGTGCCTCCCTGCAGCCAACTCATGTCTACACTGCAAACAGCAGAGTCTCAGAGCCCAGGTCAGCTGGCAGTCTCACGGGGCTCGGGCTGTCGGCCTAAAAACGGCCATGTAGCCATTTGGGCTTGGACTGGAGTCTGGGCTCTGAGCCTCTCTCCTTACTAGGGTCTCAGAACCCAGGCTCCAGCCTGAGCAGCTACACTGCGATTTTCAAGCCAGCAGCCTGAACCCCACAAGCCAGCCACAGCCGTGCCATGGGTCTTGTATTGCTGTGTGGACGTACCCTTCGGCACCTAACTACCCCCCTCATCTGTATCTCTCACTGGCCAGCTTAAACAGCTCCCCGCTGGCAGATTGCAGCCTAAGGCACATCTCTCCCCAGTCATTGTGCAGGGAGCCTGAGCACTCAATTGAGGGTTTGTTAGTTCCAGGGTGTTCCTGTGATTTGCTAGGCACCTCAAAGGTCTGTGTCATGACACTGAGCGTCAGAGCAGCTAAGTCTCTTTGTGGATCTAGGCCAGAGGGACCAAGGGCACACAGAATATCTGTGGGGGAGCAGGGAACGAAGCCCAGACCTTGTGAGTCTCACTCCACCCCCTAACACTAAACCCTCTTTCCCATTGCAGGGGACAGCTACCTTCTGGACAGTGAGCAAAAGGCAGGCCACTGTCTCCTTGGCCTGTGACTGGCCATGGTGTGGGGCTGTCCTCTGGTGTGATGCCCCACAGTGGGGAAAAAGCAGCCACAAGCAGGAGACAAGCTGTTGGGGAAGGGAACAGGCCGGCATAGCTTTGAGGTGGCAGGGAGGGAGAGGTTTCCACTGGAGTCTGTGGAATGTGAACTCTGCTGTGCACTGAGCTCCCAACCTGGAGCTCCAGGCTGATCTGATAAGAGATGACAGGGCTCCTGACAAATGTGTACGCTGGTTTTCTTTGTACCATTTGTACCATTTCTTGGCTCAGGCAGAAAATGGGGAAGGTAACTAGCAAAGGAGATGAGGCAAAGGGGAAGAGATGGGGGAGTGAAAGCTTTCCTTTCCGAAACAGTGTTCCTCTCTCAATGTAGGGTCACAGCTTTTAGTGCCCCCTCCCCTCACATGCACACAAAATGGGCACACGCTAAATGGATGGTAGCTCAGTCTGGAGGAAGCCGGAGGCAACCGCTAACCCATAGCACCAGGGCTGGAGCCTTCCAGAACCAGCTCTCACTCTCTGCCGTTCACAACGCTATTTTAAACAATGACACTGATTTAAAAACAGAACCTCCTGGCACTCCTGCATTAAAGATGGACAAACCGAGGCATTTCCTTGCCCAGGGCCCCACAGCATCTTTCTTAAACTAGTGCTAGCAACCTCTCTTTTGCATCCCATTCAAATACGGAGCCTGTGTAGGACTGGCACTCATGTTATGTAGAAACTGGGAGCAGTGAAGTAGGAGCAGAGAGGTGATTTTACCTCTTTATATGGCATTGGCAAGACCAATCCTGGATCCTGCATCCGAGGTCTGGTGTCCCCTTTTTTAAAAGGATGCTGTAAAATTGGAGGGTGCAGAAAAGAGGCAATGATTTGAGGGCTGGAGAAAATGCCTTACAGTGAGAGACTGAAAGATCTTCAAGTTGCAGTGGGGGAGGTTTAGGTTGGATATTAGGAAAAACTTTTTCACTAAGACGGTGGTGAAACACTGGAATGCGTTACCTAGGGAGGTGGTGGAATCCCCTTCCTTAGAAGTTTTTAAGGTCAGGCTTGACAAAGTCCTGGCTGGGATGGTTTAGTTGGGATTGGTCCTGCTCTGGGCAGGGGGTTGGACTAGATGGCCTCCAGAGGTCCCCTCCAACTCTGTTATTCTATGATTCTATGATCTTAATCTGTTTATCTTAGCAAACAAAAGATGAGGTGACTTGATGACAGTGTGCCGGTACCTTCCTGGGGAGAAAATTCTGGGTACCAAAGGCGCTTTAAGCTAGTGAAGAAAGGTGTAATAGGAATCAGTGGCTGGAAGTAAAAGCCGTGTAAATTCAGCTTAGAAACACAGCACAGACTTTTAACACTGAGGCTGCTTAACCACTGGAACCAACTGTCAAAGGACGTGGTGGATTCTCCATCTCCAAGACATCAAGACTTTCTGGAGCCAAATATAACTTACTGAGTTAAATACAGGGCTCAATGGATGAAATGCTCTGGCCTATGCTAGGTGATCTAATGGTACCTTCTGCCCCTAAAATTTGTGAATTTCACTCTGTGCCCTTGATTAACAAATGTCCAGTTTGGCTGCTGGTAACTATTGTGGAGGCGATTTGTCCCCCTGGCAATTATTGATGATGGCTACACTGGTACAGGAGGTGAGAAGAGGAGGGTGGAGTTGGGGTTAAAGCTCAAGCTGGGGAGTCAGAAGAACTTGGCTCCATTTCTGGCTGGCTGTGGGGCCCTGGATGCTGGAATGTGCTGTTCAGCCACCGAACAGGCAGAGTACGTGCGGGGGAGCACCTCCAGGGGTGAGCAGAGAGTTTATATTGCATGTATTGCAAAGAAATGGCACCAAAGAGGGACAATAGACTCAAGTTGAGATTTTTTTTTGAAGCCTTGTATTGGAGTTGAGTCTAAATTGGCCTCAATGTCTGTTCAATTCAGCTACACTTGCAGCAGGAGTACTTCCTATACTGCTGAAGTATGACTGGCTTGCCAAATCCTACATTACATGTGAATATGAAGTGACGGTTTCCACATCTCCTGGGCATCGCTTGTAAATAACAAACCATTTCTGGGTGCAGAGAGCAGTGAGCGGGATTGTTGGCTAGTGGTTTGACACAGGCATTGTTGTGAGGATTCCAGAGTTCTGTTCTTGATACGGTCACAAACTCACTATGTGACTTTGGGTAAGTCACTTCCCCTCTGCCTCAGCTTCCCCAGCTTCAAAAACATGATAGCCTGCTCTGAATTCAAACACAAGAAATGATCAAGCGTACTACAGTGCTCTGACTGTTGCTTATGGCCTAGTAAAGGAAGAGCAGAGGTCAGCTGGGTAGGTATAGATATCCAGTATGATCACTGGTTCAGAGTCTCGTGGAGAATTTCTTGGTAACCTTCATGTCTGGCACCCTTGACAATCTTTCCTCTTCACTGGATACTCCTTTGTCTGTACTAGTAGAAACAGGGTTGAGGTAGCTAATAGATGAACATTGAAGGGTTTTGATGTTCAATGCAGATCTTCTCCAAATCTTTCAAATGTTTTTGGACACATTCAACTGACTGGCCCCCTAGCTGGTACATAAGTTACTATGGTGAGGCAATGAGGTTATGTCAGAACTTTGCTCCTTGACTCCAGAAAAATGGGCTGGAAATCTTATGCATATGGCTTCCCAAATACCTGCTGCCTGAAAATAGCACCACTCTTGCAGTAATTTGCTACCAGCAGGAAGTGCAGAGGTGGCAGCAGAAATGGAGGGGAAAAATCAACAAGTTAATTGAACTCTGTCGGGCTAAAAGCTCAAACCAAGATTTTTTGGAGAAAAGCCATAGCTAGGCTCATCATCTGATCCTCCTCCTCCTGCGTCTTCGCTCACCCTATATATGCTTGGCTCTCCGAGTGCTTTTTGCCCATACAGCTCCAAAGGCTTTACCAAGTCAAGAAAGAATTATTGCTGTTTTTACAGATAAGGGGAACTGATGTGACTTGCTCAAAGTCACCCAGGGACAGAGTTGGAAGTAAAATTTGGGATTCCTGAAGCTCAGTCCAGTTTCCTAGACATTGGACAAGGAATCATAGAATCATAGAATATCAGGGTTGGAAGGGACATCAGGAAGTCATCTAGTCCAACCCCCTGCTCAAAGCAGGACCAATCCCCAACTAAATCATCTCAGCCAGGGCTTTCTCAAGCCGGGCCTTAAAAACCTCTACGTTTTTAGAGAACAGTTTAATCTCTAATACCCAAAATCTGCGGCGCTTCTCATAGCACGTTTGGGTTCTGGCATCCATCTACCTTGAGGCTTGTTCAGTCACTTCTTTTAAGTCAGTGTATATTCTTGTTCTGGATACATTTTTACTGTTGCTCATGTTTGCACTTCACCATAGTGTCTTTCACCCCCAAAGAACCTCAAACCACTCTGCAAACTAGGGGGTCAGCTCTGCAAGGTACTGAGGACTCACAGCTCCCATGGAACTTAATGCACCCTGAAGGATCAGACCCTCTATAATGTACAGACTGCATCTCTGGGGTGGAAGCTCTTTGGGGCTGGGGCAGTCTTCAGTTATGTGTGCTGTGTCTAGCGCAACAGGAACTGGAGTCTAGAGAGATGAATATAATTTATTGGGGAAGAGTCAACACGGTTTTTGTAAAGGGAAATCATGCCTCACCAATCTACTAGAATTCTTTGAGGGGGTGAACAAGCATGTGGACAATGGCGATACAGTGGATATAGTGAACTTAGCTTTTCAGAAAACCTTTGACAAGATCCTTCACCAAAGGCTCTTAAGCAAAGTAAGTTGTCATGGGATAAGAGGGGGTCCTCTCCTGCATCAGTAACTGGTTAAAAGACAGGAAACAAAGGGTAGGAATAAATGGTCAGTTTTCAGAATGAAGAGAGGTAAATAGCAGAGTCCCCCAGGGGTCTGTACTGGGACCAGTGCTGTTCAACATATTCATAAATGATCTGGAACAGTGATGTGGCAAAATTGGCAGACGATACAAAGCTACTCAAGATAGTTAAGTCCAATGTAGACAGCAAAGAGTTACAAAGGGAATCTCACAAAACTGGGTGACTGGGAAACAAAATGGCAGATGACATTCAATGCTGATAAATGCAAAGTAATGCACATTGGAAACCATAATCCCAACCATACATATAAAATGAAGGGGTCTAAATTAGCTGTTACCACTCAAGAAAGAGATCTTGGAGTCCTTGTGGATAGTTCTCTGAAATCATCCACTCAATGTGTAGCGGCAGTCAAAAAAGTGAACAGAATGTTGAGAATCATTAAGAAAGGGATAGATAATAAAACAGAAAATATCATCTTAGCTCTATTTAAATCTATGGTATGCCCACATCTTGAATACTGTTTTCAGATGTAGTTTCCCCACCTCAAAAAAGATATATTGGAATTGGAAAAGGTTCAGAAAAGGGCAACAAAAATGATTAGGGGGTATGGAACAGCTTCCATATGAGGAGAGATTAATAAGACTGGGACTTTTCAGCTTGGAAAAGAGATGACTAAGAGGGGATATGATAGAGGTCTATAAAATCATGACTGGTGTGGAGAAAGTAAATAAGGAAGTGTTATTTACTCCTTCTCATAACACAAGAACTAGGGGTCACCAAATGAAATTAATAGGCAGCAGGTTTAAAACAAACAAAAGGAAGTATTTCTTCACACAATGCACAGTCAACCTGTGGAACTCTTTGCCAGAGGATGTTGTGAAGGCCAAGACTGTAACAGGGTTCAAAAAAGAACTAGATAAGTTCATGGAGGATAGGTCCATCAATGGCTATTAGCCAGGATGGGCAGGGAGGGTGTCCCTAGCCTCTGTTACTTAGAAGCTGGGAATGGGCAACATGGACGGATCACTTGATGATTACCTGTTCTGTTCATTCCTTCTGGGGCACCTGGCATCTGCCACTGTTGGAAGACAGGATATTGAGCTAGACGGACCTTTTGTCTGACCCAGTGTGGCCTGGGGTTTCTAGATGCTACAACAATACAGATAGTAAACAATAATACACAACATTGAAGGGAGAAGAGATGTGGATAAAGACATGGGGGCAAGCTCTTACATGTCGCCCAGCAGAGGCTGTTGCTGGGCTTTTAAGGTCTCATACCCCAAACCATGACACACTTGAAAAAGAAATTGAAATGGGTCATTTTGATTTTTTTTGTTTTGAAATTACTTTCGTGTAGAAATTCATTTAATTTTATATTATATCATATCATAAACTAGAATATAACATTAAAATGTCAAAAATGTGAATGAAACATTTCAATTTTGAAATGTTGAAATGCTACATTTTGACTGACCCAAAAAATTTTTTTTTGAAAATTCTGTTTCTTGTGAAATTTCAAAATTTTTGAATTGCCCACAGATTAGAAATTCCGAATTTTAACCAACTACAAACATGTGAATACATCCTCTGAGGCCTAACTCCCTGTGTGCAGTGTTGGCTGCTGTAGTGTGAGAAGATACCTCCCAGAGACTCTGTGAGCTTTGGCAGTGAGCTAGAGAATCCCTTCCTGCACAGAGTTTCTTGCTTCGTTAAGTTCCGCCTACAGCCTATGCTGGTCCACTCTGGGAACTGGAGGACCAAGAACTCTGAGTTCAACTCAACTCCATAGCTGTAATATCTATGGCTGCATAACTTGCATTGTTTGGAAAGCTCCATTAAAGTTTCTCCAGTCTTTGTTGGGACATAAGATCTATGTGTGAATCCAGAAACAAAAGTAGACAGAAATCAGGAGTGGGAAGGGGCAGTGCTTGAAGAGGAAGGCTGCTTCTCACAGAAGAAAATGGCCATCTCTAGTCCATCTGAGTCTAGCTGTTGATGTGTGTGATAACACTGGTGGGGTTGGGATTCCTAGATTCCAAAGCCAGAAGGGGACCATTGTGATCATCAAGTCTGACCTCCTGTATAGCACAGGCCAGAGAAGTGCCCCACAATAATCCTTAGAGCAGATCTTTTAGAAAAACATCCAGTCTTGATTTAAAAATTGTCAGTGATGGAGAATCCACCACAACTTTTGGTAAATAAATCCAGTGGTTAATTACGCTCAGCATTAAAACTGTATAACTTATTTCTAGACTGAACTTGGCTAGCTTCAGCTTCCTGCCTGTGGATCATGTATTATAACCTTTCTCTGCCAGATTGAAGAGGCCATTGTCAAATATATGTTCCCCATATAGGTGACTTATAGATCACTTATACATCCCTTAACCTTTTTTTTGTTAACCTAAATAGATTGATCTCCTTTAGTCTATCAGTATATGTAGGTTTCTAATCCTTTAATCATTCCTGTGGTTCTTCTCTGAACCCTCGTCAATGTATCAACATCCTTCTTGAACTGTGGACACCAGAACTGGACACAGTATTCCCACAGTGATTGCACCAGTGCCATGGATGATTTGGGTGGCATGGATTAGAAGACATTGAAAGGAGAAAATTATGGGATAATGTTTATTTCCCTCTCCTGTGGAAACAGTATGGTTATTTAAACTAGCTCCTGTTAACCAAGATGATAAACCTGAAAATCCAAGTCAGAGGAAGGTGAAAAATTTTTAGGAAATTCTCAGTGTGATTTCAGGTGCTCAAAAGTTGGGAACTAACTGACCAGAGCCATGAATGATGGAGGCAGGCAGTATATAAGCCTCTCACGATTCTGGTAATGTTCCCACCTGGGTCATGCCTGATTTGCAGACCCTCATCACTCCCTGCTATTTGAGCTGTAGGCCTCGATCCCAGAATTCTTGCTATGCACTTCAGTCCTGACCCACGGGTCCTAGCTCACCCTCAAGCAGAAGCTGTCAGTTGCATGGTAGCTCTGAAGTGATACATCCCTTCTGCTTTAAAATCTATAACTCTCCCAAAGATCAGGTGTCTTTGGAACCAGTGGTTTGACTCAGCCTGTTTTCAGTGCAGGAGCTGTGTGTCAGACCCAAAGGGCCCCAATGTTTGTACAAATTTTGGATCCAGGATCTGGGACCTTTCCATCCTGGCAGGATCTGAACGCTGATCTCCAGTCATGAGAAGGCAATGCTCCAGGTCATCCTGAGGCAGCAAAACTCCTTTGGTTAACATGCACTGTACCTTGCTGTCACAGGCAAGGAGTAAGAGCCAACAGAGCTGTGTGAAAGGCTATCATAACCCCCCTCGTCACACTCAGGTCTTGATTGTATCTTGGGATTCACTGTGGCAACGGGGATGGTCTTAGGAAGAGAGACAGAGGTAAACAGGTTGTTAATAAATCTGTGGTTGGCCTCCAGTCAGTCTCCTGCCTTACTTGCCTGTGAGCTGTGGAAGCATTTGAATGGGCTAGCAAACATCGCACAAGGATGGGCTCTCACTGAAGACATCTTGTCTTGGCTGAGGAGCCACACCTTCCTCAAGTGTTAACAAAACACCTCACCCTGCTGCCCAAGTCAACTTTCCTGTCCTGCCAACAATCAAGTGGCAGTAGCCACAAAAGAGTGGTTATCCAGAAATAATTACTGGGCAGGGGAGTGGTGCAGGGCCTAAGCAAGCACTTTCCAGAGTCCCATGAACACAATTCTTCAATAGGAACCCCATCTCTTGTCATAGTTTGTTGTGTAAGGAAAGGCCTTCCATGCCCCAAACACTGCATCCGTGCCTCGGTCTGAGCAGGTCAGGCTTGGACTTCGGGACCCAGCTTCCCTTCAGCCCCACTCGAGATCGTCCTGCTTCTGGACTGTGTCCACGAGTCAGCAGTAGAGGGGTTTTCCAAGAGATGTGCAGGGTCCTGTGGAGAAACACAGTGGCTCAGTGAAGGCTCAAGCCCTGCAACAGTGAGCTTAGCTCTGTATCTGTTCTTCCCCCAGAAGGTGGGGTCAGGACGGCAGCCCATCAGAAGGGGTTTTTCCCCCTTGGCAGATCTGAAAATTGCTTGAAGGCTGCAGTTTCTTGCCTCCTGGTGCCACTGCTTGCAGCAAGGGCCAAAATCCCGTTGTTCGCAGGAGCTGGCAGCACTGTCGGCAGTTTTACCAACTGGCTCGGGACCCGCCGGGTGTGTGTGTGCACCGGAGGCTATAGTCGACACACAGCAGCTGCAAGTGGCTGCCAAGCACCAGCACTGTGCTGGAAACCACTCGGCTCAACAGGCAAAACGGGCACAAAGAGATGCTCTTGGAAGCAGCCTTCAGCACCAGGTAGCAATTGCGCAGTCCTGCCTCAGACTAGGGTAGGCGAAGACCAGCCTGCACTACCGCGAGGTGTCCCACTGCCATAGTCTGGAGCGGAGATCCCGGGATCCTGAAATCAGGGAACGGAACGTGCAAAAATGCTTCCTCCGCACTTGGTGCAGAATTATTTTCCAAGTGCAACTCATGTTTTTATGAACAAGGCCCTGGCTGGAGCCTGATGTGCTCACCTGCCCTCTGCCCCCCAGATTACAGCTCCCAGATCGTCTCTAGCAAGCAGCAGAGAGGCTGAAAGGCCAGCGACAGGAACTCTTCAAGGGGCATGGATAACCGTGTTAAGTTTTCAATTAGCAACAGCCAGGCCTCAGTTTAACCTCCTGGCCTAACCCCCTAATGCTGTGACACGGCAAATGCCTCAATGGTTACTAAAGATTACATTTTCACTAACCCAACGCATACCTGCTCTGCAGACTACCTAGCAACCTTGAGACGTGCACATTTACAGTCAAAGTTCCCAGGTGGCTATGTCTGCAGCAGAGACAAATTAAAGGGGTTGCTATGACTTATTCCCGCTTTCTTACCTACCTGGAGTAGTACCCCCTAGGCGTGAGAGGGTTCCCAAACAGTTCAGAGGATTGTCCTTGCTCTGGGGAGCTCCAGTGAGGGAGTAGCAAATAATGAAGAGGACACGTCACTGCTACAGAGCGATCTGGACTGCAATGTATGTTTTAATACAGCTAAATGTGAATGTACACATCTAGGAACAAGGACTGTCGGCTGTATGTACAGGGTGGGGGACTCTATCCTGCGAAGCAGCGACTCTGAACAAGATTTGGGAGTCATGGTGGATAATCAGCTGAGCAGGAGCTCCCAGTGCGACGCTGTGGCCAAAAGGGCTAATGCCATCCTGGGAAACATGAACAAGGGAATCAAGTAGGAGCAGAGAGGTGATTTTATCTCTGTATCTGGCACTGGTGCGACCACGGCTAGAATCCTGGGTCCAGTTCTGGTGCTCACAATTCAAGGGAGATGTTGATAAATTGGAAAGGGTTCAGAGAAGAGCCACAAGAATGATTAAAGGATTAGAAAACCTGCCTCCTCGTGATAGATGCAGGGAGCTCAATCTATTTAGCTTAACAAAGAGAAGGTTAAGGGGGGACTTGTTTACAGTCTGTAAGTACATACATGGGGAACATAGATTTAATAATGGGCTCTTCGATCCAGCAGAGACAGGTGTAACGCCATCCAATGGCTGGAAGTTGAAGCTAAACAAATTCAGACTGGAAATAAGGTGTAAATTTTTAACAGTGAGAGTAATTAACCATTGGGACAATTTATCAAGGGTTGTGGTGGATTCTCTATCAGTGACAATTTTAAAATCAAGACTGGATGTTTTTCCGGGGGGAGGGATAGCTCAGTGGTTTGAGCATTGGCCTGCAAAACCCAGGGTTTTGAGTACAATCCTTGAGGGGGCCATTTAGGGAGTTGGGGTAAAAATTGAGGAATGGTCCTGCTTTGAGCAAGGGGTTGGACTAGATGACTTCCTAAGATCCCTTCCAACCCTGATATTCTATGATTCTAAAGATCTACTCTAGGTATTATTTCAGGGCAGTTCTCTCTCTAGATGATCACAATTGTCCCTTCTGATATTGGAGCCTATGACTCTAAGCTCATAAATCGGTCATGTGGTCTTGTCCAGCAGCTCTAAATGGACAGCAACACACACTTGTTTAATGGACATTACTGCTCTTAAATTTCAGATTTTGTTAAACGTGTTGTAGCATTGAACCGGTGACTAAAGGGTTAATAAGCCGATAATCTATATGAATGCACTAATGCTGAGGTTTTGCTATTGGGTAGCAGTGCTTGAGGCCAGAAAAAAAACCGCAATCAGTGGTCTAGTTTACCCTGTGTCTATATGTCCAGAGACAATGCCGATGAGGAATGCAGTTTGGGAACTCCTGAGAAAAGCAGATTGGTATCTTGACCATAGCTCTGTGACTATTTGATCTCAAAGTTTGTTGGCCATACTGGAAAATAACAATTTTTTTGTTTTGTTTTCTCAGCAAAATGAAAAACTGGAAAATATTTAATTTCAGGTCAACCAAAATGTTTTAATCAATCTGAAACAAAACATTCTTATTCTACTCAGTCTCTGTATGTGTTTTCTCTTTCAGTCTGAGAACCTCTTCCCAGCTCAAAACAGCATCCACTCTGTTGCTATTAATACTTTGTATCCATAAATGCAATTATTACACTGTACTTCCGTCCACAGGAACGTAAGGAAGCTCAACATTTCAGTGCATCAGTAGATTTATCCCCATTTTATATGGGGGAGGGTAGCAAGCTAAAATAGAAATTGCAGCTCAAATTCTTATCAGTGGCCATTACTTTTGCTTCCATGATCAGGAGCTTTTTAATTCCACTGTTTACCTTGGCAGCTTCATAGAACCATTGAACGCACAGCTGGAAAATACAGCCTGGGTCACTGATATCCTTGTGTGCTTTAAACGTCCCACGCAAGGGAGACTCCAGGATAGAGACTCCGGCGGCCTCACAGTGCTCATTGCCAGGAAATCTTCCGCCCTAAATTTTCCTTTGTTCAATTTCATTCCATTGGTACCAGCTCTCCCCCCTTGGCACACATTAAACTCCTATCCGCTGTTTGCCTTCTTCAACTTCTTGTACACAGGTCTCACAGCTTTCCTGAAGTGTCCTTAGATGCCGCCTAGTCAGTTCTCCGAATATCCCCTCCAATCCATCCCGTCCGCCATCTGCTCACCTTGAATCCTTTCCTGTTTCTTGCTGGCTTCCTCGCATTAGGTTGATCAGGATAGTAACACCGTATTCATCTGTGATCTTGCCGCTGCCGAGGTGCTGTTAGAGCACGTTCCCGCATGCTCCGGCCATGTCCTCACACAAATTAGATTCCCTTCCACTCAGTCCCTGGCATGTAATTTACATCACCTTCCACGTCACCTTCTGAACTTGGGCTTGGCCCTCATCCTAATCTGTACCCTTAATATTTTCCTAATGCAATTTAACTGCCTCCCTCCCATCCTGCCTTGTGTCATCCTCCCATGAGGAGAGTCCCTGTCCACAGCTCTGTATGGTGACAGCTATCCCTCGACATGTGAGCTATGTTTGAGGAGCAAGCAGGGCGTGCAGCCCCTACTCCCTTGGCTAGGGGATGGGCAGAGAGAAGGAGCTGGCTCCTCCATCCCCCAGAGCCCTGCTTGGCAGGAAATGGCATCCCTACTTCCTGCTGCCTTTGGGGGAAGGGCACGCCATTCCAGAGAAGGCTGCCGGAGAGCGGAGGCTGCTGTTGCTCTGCTGGGACACAGTAGCTCAGAGCCTGCGTTCAGGCCAAGGGATGAGCCCAGGATGTGTGAGTCCTGAGCTGTCACTTGGGGACTGATGTTGGAGGAGCAGTAGGACTGGTCCTCTGCTGATTGGGGTATTGGAGTAATTCCTGGGTGAATTCCTGCCCCGCAAAGCTTGTAGGAGGCTCCTCTAGCCTGACACAAGGAGGGAAATGAAGATTTCAGTAGGAGCCTGACCACTGACTTCACTGGGAGTCGACCTGAGCACCTGCAGAGAGGAGGCGCATTGCACGTGGCTGACAATTTTTTGCACCTCCATGTGCCATTTCATGCAAATTGTTTAGCTAATTTGTATATAACAAACTGACTTTAAAAATGTTCTGTGGCTCTCATGCTAATGTAGCCCTGGTGTGGGAAGCCCTCTGTTTATCTACCTCGCGGCAGCAGGGCGAGTGTCCCATGGACGTGCACACCCACTGTCCTGCTTGCACGACTCAACCCTGAGCCTGGGGGGACATCCTCTCGCTGGAGGGGGAAATGTTTTGGTTAAATAGTTTATTCACCAAAAAATGCAGCTTTAGGATGACCAAAACTACTCACAAATTCAGGCTGAATTTGGTGAATAGTTTCAGCCGAATAAAAAATGGAAAAAAAATATTTTGAAAAAATCTAAATGGCTCATTTCAGCATTTCCAAAACTATATTTTGTTTCAAAATTTAGCTAGATTTGTTTAGATTTTTTTTAAAGGGTAGAAACTAAACACATTTTGTCACTGGGTTACACATCTATTTGTGAAGTAGCCCTAGAACGCTGGCTGTCAGCATTCCCGGGTTCTGTTCCTGGCCCTGGCAGCAGAGTATGGTCTAGTGATTAGAGATGGCATAGCCAAGTGTAACAATGCCCATGTTTGAGTCATCTTTGGGTTTCATACCCAGGATCTCTGAATCTTAAAACCATGAACTTCTACTATTTGAGCTGAAAGACCATGCATGTTAACATGGAGGCCATTACAAATTCATAATCACAAACCTGTGTATGTGGTCTAGCCAGAAGAGAGGAACAAAGTGCCACATTGTGCTAACATGGGTTAGACAAGCACGTAATTTAGCCCTTTTCATCAGAAAGGCAGTGTGGCAAAATAGACCAGACTTGGCTCGCTCTCGTATGACAGACTTGCATTCTGTTCCCAGCTCTGCCTCCAGTGCCCTTGTCCAGCCCCTCAGTTATCTTATCTGTAAACTAAGTGAATGGTCGTTCCCCGCCCCCCCATGAGTCCCGGGTTAATAGGAGTTGTGATGGACACACACAACATGAAGAACAGTAAGTAGGAATGACAGGATTGAAATCCATAGGCTCTCGCTTGTGGCTCAGTACTACTAAATTTGCCAAAAATATTTTTTGGGGATCCCAACACTATTTGTGAATTCAGGTTGAATTTGGTGAATAGCTTAAGCTGAAAAAACCCAACTATTTCAGAAGCAAGCATTTCAACTTTTCATTTAGAAACAACATTTCATTTAAAAATTTAGCCATATTTATTAAAAAAAAAAACCACCTGAAACACCTGACAATGAAACTATATGGAAAACTGACAAAAATTGTTTCAGCTCAAACAACACTTTGACAATCAAAAACAAAACAAAAAGTTGTTTTAGACTGGTTTTGTGTTTTGTTTTGTTCATTTTGATTTGGGTGGGGTTTTGTTTTTTTATCCAAAACTAATTTTTTCTCCTAGTTTTTTGTTTTGGGTGAGAAAACAATGAAAAATTAAGTTTTAGTGAGAAATTTCTTTTTCAATTCGGGCCCCAAACAGAAAAATCGATTATTCACTCAGATCTTCTTAGTGCCCCTTCCCCTAGACTACCAGGTATTGTATCGAGCAGGGTTGGTTGGTTGTGGCAATTTACCTGTTATGGGGGAATGCATGCCAAAAATGCAAAATGTGTGAGTGTCATGTGACACCTGGCAGGTATGTTTGTGAGGCCACTAGCCAGTGATGCTGTAGGACAAGAGCGATGTGTATGTAATACTACTTCAGCATGTATTTCACCATCAACATGCTTCCTGAATATTTACTAATTAATTCTCACAGCCCTTCTTACCCCTCTGGGTAGTCCACATTAACATTCCTGTTAGGGAAACTAAGGCACAGCCAGATTACAGAGATGGTTGGTGGCAGGTGAGAGTGTAGAACTCTGGCCCTCTATAGACTGTACCACTCCATCGATGTGGACTGTACTAGCCATCGATGCAATGGCTGCACTGATGCCCCAATATTAATTATTGAGGCATCAACAAGGCCCCCAAAGTGTTCAGGCAGAGACAGAGTCTGCCCTGCACTGACAGACTGTGGTGCTGAGGTTCAGATTTTCAAATACGACTGTACACCCACAATTGGAAAGCATGGCTGCCGTTATGCACCTAATAAAAATGCCTGGCACTTTTCATCAGCAGAGTACAAAGGAGATCAGTGTCATTATCCCCATTTTACAGATGGGGAAACTGAGGCAAAGAACAGCCTAGCAACTTGCCCAAGATCACCCAGCAGGATAGTGGCAGAGCCAGGAATTGACATTGGTCTCCTGCACCTTAGGCCAGTGCTGTTGGCAAATCAATCCTCATGCTTCTGGGCATGAGTTGATTGCTAGCTGGTGGGTAGGAAGAAACTTCTCATTGTGGCATCATAGGTCTACTCCTCTGAAGCACTCAGCATGAACTCTGTCAGATGCAGGACACTGGACTAGATGGCCCATAGGCCTGTCCCTTCCAGCATGGCAATTAGCCTGTGTGCCCTCCTTGACTAAACGGGAAGAGGTGAAGTCTAACCCTACCATACTCAGCTGCACTACCTGATGCACATAGTCACATATTCCTGGCTGGATTGGACACTGGGCTGAGCCCTATTGGAGCTGAGCTTGGGGGCTCCTAGGCTGAGACTATAAACACTTTCTAAGGAGGTAGTGAGGGAAACAGCACAGCAGGGTTAAAGAGGCATGTGACATAGCTGTATTTGCCCTTTAGATGAGGAGCTTCTTCAGAGGAGGAAAGGAAAAGCAACCATGTGAGGAATGCAAGACAGCCCCAAGGGACAAGGTGCTGCTATTGTGCAGAGACGGCATCCACAGCCTGCTGCACTGGCTGGCCTAGAGACCACCCCAATTCCCGGCAGAGCAGAACGGGGGAGGGAGATTAATCTGCTCGGAGCTGAACAGTCTGGGGTTACACAGTCTCTCTTCTACCCCCTCCTGCAGACGCTGCCATGACACGCCCCCGGCCCTCGCTCTCACACAGCCGGTTCCCTCACTTTGTTCTGACCGTTTTCCGAACAGCTCTAGACCTGGCTCCAGAACGATCAGCAAGACTTCTGGAAAGAAACAAAAATCTTCCATTTCTTTTCAAAATGTTTTATGGACATTTTCCAGTTTCATGGCAGAAAATCCAGTTTTCGTTTCTTCCATCCAAAAAATGGAAAAGTAAAAAAACTTCCAAAGCTTTCGTTGAAAAGGTTTTTAAATCAAGGGTTTGTTGGAAGACTCTTTGGCTCTAGTCAAGTGCCAGCTGGACAGCCTCCTCCACCAGCCTCGTGCACTACACTGACACCCAGGGAAGGCCAAGCCTGCCTCGAAAGGAACCATCTCTCCTCGTGTGGTGTTTATCTTCCCAAACAGGTCATCACACATGACCTAAAATAATGAAACCAGACCCACCAAAGACTGTCTGCCCCCACGGCCCCCCTTCCCCCATCCCTCCGGTTGTGTATGAAGAGGCTCAGTGTTCAGAGCGTTATCATACTCCCATCTCATGGTCAGGGTCTGACTTTCCTTCCAGTTCCTGACGTCACAAACCAGGCTTCTCCCCACGCTGGGCCTACCCAATCTAAGGGGTTGTCAACATGGCAAGCCAGAATCACCAGTACCCCAGCTTGCAGTGCACAGCCATCCCATGTCAACACTGGGCGTGCCATCCCATGGTGCACTGCAGGACATTCCCTGGCTGTAGCAGTGTCCACACAGGACATAACTGCACTGCAAGCTGGTGTGCTGTAGCTTCACCGGGCTGGCCATATAGACATGGCCTTAGCCTGCATCTTGGGAAGCACTCCAGCCCGTGAAACCAGTGCTCTCAGGCTAATGCAATGACTGTTCTTCCCCACTCTGGTCAAGGAGCAGGCCAGATGGTCCCTGTGGATTTGTGCTGTAGCCCTGCAACTCCCTGGCAAGGGCACTGATGGGGACACCAAAACAGATGTAGGTGGGACCCCCAACACCTCTGCCCCAGGAGAAGAATGGGTTCCTGCCTTGAAGTCTTTCTGCCTGTGATGGCGGTGGGAGAGTCTGGGTGTGATGATTTCCTGTGAGGTTTTGGAAACTTGGCCCCAGGTGGATATGGAATACCCTGTCGGGTGCAGGGCACCCAACCCACCGTCATCCTGCCTCATCACCCCAAAACAGAAATGGGACTGACTTCCTGATCCTGTGCGACTAGCTCGCTAGGATCAGACCAAAGGGAGTCACGGGCTCGCCGGAGAGTGTCAGCTCTTCCAAAGTGGATTGAGAGGATTTCCTCTGGTCTGTGTTACCATCCCTTACATGCCCGTGAACTCTCTGTCTCTCGTCCATACCCACACTTCCCGTACCCACCTCCATGCAACCAAAGCCCTCATCTCTCACCCACACCTTGCATGCCCATATTTTCACGCACAGACACTCAAAGGTGAAAGTGATTCTCCCAGCCAGCTTGGCTGTGCCATTTCGAGGCTGTGACAGCCAACCACACATGGGAGTGCTGAGTAAGGCCCAGGAGAGAGTGCAGCTGTCAGCCTCCAGCAAGGATGCTGGAATGGCTGGCTTCGGGATAAGGTCTGAAGCCAAGGCAGGTGAGCCGGTGTTTGGAAGTGCCCCGGCAGGCACCAGACCCAGATGCCAGCCCAGATGAGTGCCCCCACCGTGGGCTATGTTAACTACCCTTGGGCCCTGAGAGAGAGACTGAGAAGGACTCTGTGACTTGGAGGGGTGGGGAATCCAAGATCAATGAACACTTATACAAAGTGGAACAACTTCAACAGGAGAGTTTGTGAGACACACACACACCCGTGCAGGTGGCTCTAGATGAAGGCTAGCTTCCCAAAGGTGGGAAGGTAAACAATGAAAGAAACATTGGGCCAGAGTCAGTGAGCATGAGAATGGCTCTAGCCTGGCGATGTCTCTGTGTGGATCTGGCCCTAGATTTCCCATGCAATGGGCTTGAGGACAGTGGAGGGCCTCTGCTTTGACGAGTCCCAGGACAGAAATATTGAGGTGCTGCAGTGCAGGAGTGAGGTGCTCTGATGGAGGAAGCAGTCAGTACTTCACATTTCTTCCACTAAAATAGCATGGGCCAGAGTTAAACAACTGTGTGTGCCCTTGTACGGGTGTGCAACTCTTGATGCACATAAACCTGGAGTTGCATATGCACACACCTGTCACACATCAGCAAATCAAGAGCAATACGTCTGTAAATTGGGCACATTCGTTTCTGCTTGTGCCCGTCTGTAAAGCTGGTCCTAATGTTATAAAATGTGTAATTCTGAAAGAGAAAAAATAATTCTGGCTCAGGAGCTTCGTTCTGCCAGAGACCGTCACTGACAGTCCCCTGCTCCCTCCGAATGTCGCCTTCTCTGGAGCCACTTTAGTCCTCTCAGCTTGACTCCATTTCCATCCTGACCTGGAAAGAGCAGGGCCTGAACTCATAGGTCTGATATTCATGCTCCTCACACATGTGCTTCCGCATTGCTCTTACATTTAGAAAACTTGTCTTTCACCAAGAGGCTCCAGCAGAGTCAGGCCCTATTGCATCAGGGACTGGACAAAACACACAGCGCCCGCCCCAAAGAGCTCGCGTCCAGCAGACAGGCGAGATGAAAGCAGGCACAGCGAGGGAATGTGTGTGCCCTCGACAACACAGCAGATCAGTGGCAAAACTGGGACTAACGCTCAGGCCCACTGAATACCAATCCTTACACTGGAAAAGGCCCCAGCCCTAAAATCCTGTGGCTCTGCTTTCAGCTCATGGCAAGCCTCTGCTTCTCCCACAGTAGAGCAGAACATACAGGAAACAGGCCCAGATGCTGGGCTGGAAGCCAAGGCACAAGAAGAGCTGCCCACCAGAAGCCATTTGCCATATATACTAGAACCTGAATGAATCTACTGACTTAGACAATGCCGTATGTATTCTTATAACCCAGAGCATGCTATACTTTGTGTAACCCATTTACATGTGTGCAGACATGTCTCTGCTAGAACTCTTGTAACAACTCCCTTCCTATAATGGAAACGGAATCATTTCATTTCGTAGTCTTTTAAGTTCATTAATGAAGTTTCATTTAATAGTCTTTTAAGTCACTTGCTCGTGTGTCTGCTTCGTGTGGTTTTATTTTGAGAGTTGCTCTTTGGCTCGGGAGATTTCTGTGCTGACAAGGCCAGAAGGGACCAGTAGGATCAGCTCGTCGGAGAAGTTCCGACAATTAGCTCTATAGCCAGCCCGTTCTTTGGCATTGCCTTTAACAGGGCGCGAGGGTTGCGACAAAGTGAGCTCATTTCATAGTTATTGCCACACAACCGCATGGTTTTATGGAAAATTGGTCTTGTCAAACAAACCTGATTTCATTCTCTGATAAGACTGCAAGTTTGGTTGCTCAAGGTAACTGAGGAGATGTAATATAATTAGACTTTTGTAAGGGGTCAGAGTTTGATTAAGAACTAGCACTGCACAATATCAGTAAAGCACATTTTAAGTGGATTAGGAACTGGCTAATTGACAGCACTCAAAATGTAGCTGTCCATGGGGAATCATCATCAAATGGGCCTAACACTATTCAACATTTTTACCAGTGACCTGGAAGTAAATATAAAGAAATCACGGCTGATAAATATTGTGAATAATGCAAAGATTGGCTGAGCGAGTGGTAAATAATGGTGAGAACAGGGCAGTCACACAGACCTATCTCAGTTGCTTGGTTAGCTGGGCTCATTTAAACAAAATGCATTTTAATACAGCCAAATGCAAAGTTATAATCCAGCAAAAGGAATCCTGGTCAGCCCTATACATTGGTAGGCCTGTATCCCAGAACCCAGGGACTCTGAGAAGGACAGAGAGTTCACAGCAGACAAATAATTGAACAGGAGCTCCCAGTGCAAGGTTGGGGGAAACACGGCTAATGCCTTTCTTGGATGGATATACAGGGGGTGGTGAGCAGTGGGGAGGTGATTTGTCCTTCCAAGGAGCTGCTACTCTGTATGGTGCTTGTGGTGGTGATGTCACCTCCAGGCTGATTTCCAGATAGGCCATATTGAGTATTTGTGCCTTTGAGGCCTATGACTGGGGCTGTCTAGTGCATTGTATAGCCCTGCATCATCTGCCACCTGCAAAAGCCTACCTTTCTCTCAGTTCCGCTGAGAGTGGAGGCACGAGGTGTTTCAATTATTTCAAAGTCTAGTTTGTGGTGCTTGCCCTTGCATGGACATGTCAGCGTGCCCCGTCCCACGCCGGGCACTAATTGGCCGCTGTTGAATTTTAGCTGGGAGTTGCTTCAGCAATTTGGGGAATTTATCTTGTACAATTTTGCAGTGATCAGTGCAGCTCAGTATGGTGCAGGCAGAGCCCCTGTCTTAGCCGGGGGCCTGGGTGATGCTAGAGGATTTAGTTGTGCAAACCACTTTTTCCCTTTGGTCTTCACAGCCGCAGCACAGTGCGTGGTGCCTCAGACAATCTCCTGTGCCATTGTCACTCCCCATCCAGTGTACGTTATAGGGCTGTTTCCACTGCTCGTTAAAAAACAATTTATCTTCTTGCAATAAGCACTGGTGGCATCATGAACTGGACATCTGCCTTTTTCCTGTTTTTGTTGTCCCCATAATACAGGCTTTGTTTGCTCTTCCTTGCAGACCACTTCACTGTGCTTGCCTTTATTTTGTGTGTGGTGAATAGCTTCCTTTCTTTCTACTGCTTTCCAATTCCGTAGCTGTTCCTTTGCTTGCACTGCTGCAGTGGATATCAACATCTTGATCAAGTTCCAACTCTGACTGCTGCAACATATCCCACAGATACGTACGACTCTTTTAATGAAAGCTGAGCTTTTCGTAACAACACCAGATCTTGTGAGATACACTAAAGCTGGCAACACCGTAAATTAGTCCACACGCTTTCTCTTCTGCCTTATGTTAGGAGCTGTGTGTTATGAGTTCCACACTGGACTGTATGCAGCGTTCATAACAAGTACTATGTTATTGCACCTTCTAATGTATCGACTTTGCAACATCTTCCATAGGGTCAGTGGTGACCGGGTCTGGGGTTCACCCAAGGAAGTGGTTGCAGGGAGATTGTGTGCATGCAATAGGTTGGCATCTCGCTCATCCTGCACCAGCAGGTCAGCTCATCCCTCCCACAGCGACCCTTTCTGACCCAGCGACACAGTGTGCCTGACAACAAGGGGCTCAGGGATGCCTGGAGCAGCGCTTTGTGCCCAGCACTGTCACCGGGACCAGGGATTATGGATGATTTCCAACCTAGAAACACTGTGCTGTAGGGTGGAATTGGCGGAGAGAGCAGCCAGCAATACCTGGGGCTTCCCAACCACAGTGGGGAGAAACAGGAGCACCAGCCGGCTGGTCAGCCTGACCCGGAGCTAAGAGTTGCACCCAGCTGTTAGACTCAGGGCTTGAAAAATGCTTGGGGTGGCTGGTGTGCATGGGGGTGGCATGCAATAGGCCCAGCAGCTCCATCTGCAACAGCTCTTTGGTCTCTCATTGGCAGGGGAGGACTTAGAACATGAGAAGCAGTAGAAAAAGGCCCTCTGACTGCTGAGTGAATACGGAGCATTAAAGTGGCTCCTTGCCCCCCCACCCCGCGTAGTCCAGCACTCGTGCTGCACAGCTCAGCCACATCTGCTCGTGGCACCCAGTGATGCAGTTAATGCACAGGATGGGGTGGCTGGAGCTTACAGGGTGGCGTGCATTATCTGGGCACTGCGGATGTAAGAATGGGGTGTTTGACATGTCCACCCGGTGCTTCTGGCCTCACACCCTGCCCAAGGCTGCAGAATCAGCTGTCGACTTTGGGGCTCTGCCCTGCCCGAGTGTCAGCCCTAGTCTATGGTGCCTCTGTTCAAGGCTCGGCCCTGGTGGTGCCAAAAGATGCTCCCTGCTGCAGCAACAGCCTCGTGCTGTGAGCTCTGCCTGGGCCCTGAACACAGACCCTCATGGCTCTGCCACGCCCTGCAACATCCCGCCCCAGTGAGGCCAGGCCTGCAGCAGGAAGGCAGCTCTGGGGCAGGGTTTGGGCATTCTGGGGAGAGTATAGTGCTGCTGCCTGCTCCACATCTGGCTCTGACCAGCAGGAGAATACTGGTCTTCCCCAGTGTCTGGGTGTGGACGCAGGTTCCAGCAGTGGCAGCCAGAGTCCTTTTCCATGGCCCATGCCCAGGTAGCAGCATACTTGGGAAGACCCTGTCTCATCCATCTGCGTCACAAAAATTCAACCCACTGGCCTCAGCTGTTCTCATCTCTAATCTCTTCCTGAGACCTGCAGCCCTTTGATTCCCATTTAATCCATCCAGCATCCACAGATGGTCACACATTTGATCCTTAGAAGGGTCAGCTGCTGCCCTCCTGCCAGAGGTGGATGCTTTGCAGTAGTGGGTGAAGTGATTGCTATGTGCGCATTGGGATGACAGCTGCCCTCCCTCCCTACTCCCACCCATAAAATGATTCCAGATGGAGGCGCCTGCTTCACTCTGCACCTTTCCCAAAAGCGTTCCTCTCTACCCACCCCCCAACCCAAAAGAGAACAAGGGCAATGCTGATCCGCCAGGCCCGGAGCCCCCCTTCCCAACACGTAGAACCGATCTCAGGTGGGGGCTGCTCCATTGGGAGTTCTCCGGGAGGTCCAGCTCTGTTGGTGCAAACAGACAGATCCCATTGGGAAATCCCAGCTCGCTGGGTTGCTGACTGAATCAAATCAATGGGGCCAGGTTGTTAGCACATGGAGTGAGGGCTCCTGGGCCTATCCCAGCTCTGGCACGGATTTGTATTGTTTGCATCCCAGCAGCACCTCAACCCGCCAGCCAAGCTCACAACCCACTTGCACTGGGCGCCTCGTAAGACACGGTCTGTGGCAAAGCTCACTGTCAAACTGGGCAAGGCAGGGGAGGGGGGTCGGCCTCAGCCCAGGTACATGGTGAAGCAATAGCAGAGCTGGGGAGGAGAGTGCTCAGCCAGCACCCTGGCCACGGAGCCAGGCTGCTTCTGCTAACACTTGTGACAGCGTGCGAGTGACTTCACCTTTCTCTGCCGTCCTGGCAATTCATTGCACCTGGCCCAGGTCAGCCTTGGGGGCCCCCAGCACTTCTCAGAGCAGGGCTATTACCCAGGACACCTGTCCTGTTTGCCTAGTTAACCCTGGCTGGACATTTGCTACCTCTCAAAAACGTAGCGAGTTTAAGGAAAGTTTGGTGAGGCCCTGGGGAAGCTCTGTCTGGGCCGGGGGAGGGGGGGAGGATTCCAGCTGGCTTTCTCCCTGTGGTGGCACAAATTCACAAGTCCCGGCACATGTTCGCTGTTTCCCCTCCTAGGTCCCTCGCGTTAGGCCAGCAATACACCTCGCTGGGGTCCCAGCCCATCCTGTGCGGCTCCATCCCCGGGCTGGTCCCCAAGCAGCTCCGCTTCTGCCGCAACTATATAGAAATCATGCCCAGCGTGGCCGAGGGGGTGAAGCTGGGGATCCAGGAGTGTCAACACCAGTTCCGAGGCCGGCGCTGGAACTGCACCACCATCGACGACAGCCTGGCCATCTTCGGGCCAGTCCTGGACAAAGGTAAGGGAACCACGTGGCCGCTGAGGCTGGGGCGGGGCTTTCCTCCATTTAGCTGCCTTCCAGGACCATGCAGAGGCGCAAGCTGCGATCAGGGCCTGTCGTGCCGGGCGCGGAACAGACACGGTGAGAGAGAGGCCCTGCCCAAGGAGCTCAAAGGGGTGGGAGGGGAGACAGAGGGGGGCACAGAGACGGGATGGGACATGCCCACGGTCGCCCAGCCCCTGCATGGTCTGGCTGGGCTGGGTAGCAGGAAGGTCTGCTCATGACAGCGGCTCTCACCAGGCAAGTCCCTGCTGCGAGGGAGAGTTTGCCCTGGTGACAGATTGCAGCTAGGATCAGAAATCCGCCGGACCATGCGTGAGTCTCGGGGGCAGGGTGTCCTCTGCCTTGCCAAGGGAGCCAGTGAACGTGGTCCAGCTCTTCCCACACAGGCCCACGGCACCCATGTCAGCCCAGCCCGCTGTCCCCTGGCACAACAGGACAGCGGGAGGCTCAGCTGGACTTGGCCAAAGGCTTGGGCAGCAGTGCCCTGACCGTGCCCTGGGGAGTGCACCACCCCCTGTGAAAGCGGCTTTGGGGGAGGAGGAGGAGGAACGCCTACACCCCCTCCTCACCCCCTGGGCCTGCAGACCTGGCCCGTGGGCTGGAGTGACTGCAAGGGGAAGCTGCAGCCTGGCCAGAGCCATGGGGGTCCTACAGCTGCTGCCTTATTTTGCCCAGAGGTGCAGATCCTAACGCTATATGCCTCAGTCCCTCTGGTTTGGACTCCCAGTCCTGGCCTCCAGGGCAGGGTCTGCCCCAGCCACACACAGGTGCTGCCTGGTACTGCCCGCCAGAGCTCCTGGCCACAGCCCGCAAGGTCTGCCTGACCCCTTCGTGGAAGCTGCTTATTTAGTCTCCCCTCCCTGTTCCAAGACTCCATCTGGGCTAAGCTGGGTCCCCTTCAGGCCTCTGTTAATAGCAGGGATCTGAGGCACCCCCTTACCCACAAAAACTAGAACCCCTCATCTGGTCGCTTCTGAGAAGACAACGGATCAAGGCATTGAAACAGAGGACTAAGGAGGCAGAGCTCCTGCAACCCATTCCCAGATCTGCCACTGAGTTGTTGCATAGCCTTTGAATAAGTCATTGCCCCTTCGGTGCCTCAGTTTCCCCTCTGTGAAATGGGGACAGTTAATGCTTCCTGACCTCACAGAGAGGCTGGAAGGCATCAGTAATGTTGCTAAGGGAGGCTGATGCCTGTGCCAGGGAAGGCCAAAGGATTATTTGAACCAGCTGACACGGTAGCTGGAGAGCAACCTCACCCATTGTCTGTGGGCCCCGGCCTTTGACACACCGTGGGTCAGCCTTTCACAAAAGCTCAGCACCCCAGCATGGTCCCCAGCACCTCTGCTGCCCAATGTGGAAACTCTGGCTGCTCTTCTCCCAGCCACCCCTTGCCAAGGGCTGGATTTGCTCCCTGTCCCCTCTGTGCACCCAGTGACCAAGGGTCCCACTTGCCCCAGACCCCGTGCTAGCAATGCCAGGCAATGCCAGGCTGCTGGCAGCAGAAAGGGAACCATGGGGCCAGACGCAGTGGAAGGGAGCTGGAGTCAGGGCACCGTGGCGTCCTGGTGCTTTTGGCTGAGTGGGGGGAAGCACAGAGCCCACGACACCAGCTGCGAAAAGGCCAACAGCACCAAGATAACCCTGCGGCTTTTCTCAGCAATGCCACTCACAGTCATTTGCATCTAAACAGGGGTGTATGGGATGGGATCAGGGGGCCCGGGGCCATCTCAATATCAACTCAAGAGACTTAAGAGGCGGGGGAGAGAAAAGAGAGAGGGAGAGAGCAAAATAAGCTTATACTGATGAGAAAGAGCTAAGCTTCCTCCCCTACTGTGAGGCAGGGTGAGTGAGTCGTTTCAAAGTGCTACACCATTCACACGCCCTTTAGCCACTGGGATCTGGGGGTGGGGGATGGGGAGAGCCATCAATAGGGCTTTCCCAGCCGGGCTGGCAGGATTGGACGGGGACGGCAGGCCGGGGACACTGTCCCGTTGCTACGCGGGGCTCTCGGGGAATGCCAGCTCTCTGTGCTGGGGGGACATTGGACGGCGGAAACTTTCCGCATTATGCTGGTAATACAGTGTGACACCGAGGGAACAATGGCAAATTGAGTGGCCCAGCAGGTAACGGGCCTGGCGGGGAGACAGTCGCAGTGGTGCACTGTCAAGCACTGGCTAATCCTCCCTCCCGGCCCCTCCCTGGTTCTGGGAACTTCGCTTGCTCATTTCGCTGCTGGGAAATTTCTCCCCAACGCCTTGTGCAGACCTAGTGGAGATTTTCAAGTGATTCATTTATAGTGCCAGGCCTTCCCTGCCCCGGCGCCTCTTCTCACTCCCCCATTGACCTGCTGGGTTTGAACATGGCTCCTGCCAAACTGGCTCTGGGGCTGCAGGACAAAAACCACCCGGAGTAAACATGGCTGTGGTCGAGCATGGCTTAGTCTTGCCTGTATATACAGAAAGTGTGTTCTGACCGGGGTTAACGTGCTCTCCCCTGCCATGGACAAGAAAAGTGCATGGCTCTGACACTCCCAAGTTTAAAGCATTTACTTTTTTGGCAGGAGGTTGTTCGAGCTGGGGGTGTTGCACTGATTAAAACCTGACCTGTAAAGTAAACAACATTGATCAGGCTTGTGCTCTCCACTTTTTCCCCTTGGGGCGGCTATAGCCAGCCTTTAAGTAGAGCTGACGCTTTCCAGCTTGCTTTTCCCTTCGGAATAGCAGGAATGCCAAGTTTGTTCTTCCTTGTTCCAACGGGAGGGCTTCGGGGATGATTCATGTGCCCAGGGGCCGGCAAGTGGAATCTTTAACCCCACGGAGCTTTTCTCCCAAGGGTTTCCCTCTCAGAACTGACATGGCCCCATCACTGTAGGCTGAGCCCCTCTCAGCATGCCTGGGACAGGGCTCAGGACTATTATCTCCATGTGAAGCAGAGCCACCTGTGGGCTTCGAAGCACGTATTAAGTGACTCACCCAGGGTCATGCAGGAAGGCTGTAGCAGGGGCAGAAAATGACCCTGTATCCTGAATCCCATTCCAGACAGACCGGCTTCTTTCCTCAGCTGGTGAGTTACAGTTACAAATCATCTAAATACAAATTCTTGCCCCCTCACTCGGCTTGCACGGTCAGATCTGGTGCAATAAACCTGTTGATGCTCTGGTCATCCATAGAGGTGGGGGTTGCAGAGATGGCGGAGAGCCATCAATAGGGATTTCCCAGCCTGACCGGGAGGATTGTATTTAGCAAACACAGGTTAGACAAGAGCTGACTGGGATGGGGGGAAGTGTAGAGCAAACCCTTCTCTCTCTCTCTCTCTCTCTCTCTGAACCAAAGGTTTCAGACATCAGTCCCCCTGAGAAGTCACAAGGCAGGTTCCCCTTTTGCTGGTCACCATAAGGTCATGTCTACATTTAAATAAAAAGTAACCCAGCTGAGTTCTACCACATCTCCTTTGTCTCCTTCCTAGCCACTCATGCAAGAAAAATGTTAAGGAATCATTTTAGGTCCCATCGAGACTAGTTAAATGAGTCAGAGGATCCAGCTACAACCCAGGTATCCCTGACTTGGTTACTTAGACTGACAGACTGTAAGGCCAGAAGAGACCATTGTGATCATCCAATCCCACCTCCTGCATGTCACAGGCCACAGAACCTCATCCACCCACCCACTCCTGTGGCCATAACTTAAAGGCTTCAAGTTATGGAGAATCCACCATTTACACTAGTTTAAACCTGCAAGTGACCTGTGCCCCATGCTGCACAGGAAGGCAAAACAAAAAGCAAAATAAAAAATGCCAAGGGTCTCTGCTAATCTGATCTAGGGGAAGATTCCTTCCCGACCCCAAATATAGCAATCAGTTAGATCCTGAGCACATGGGCGAGACCCACCAGCCAGACACGCGGGAAAGAATTCTCTGTAGTAACTCAGAGCTCTCTCCATCTATTTCTCATCACCAGCCGTCAGAGATATTTACTATGAGAAGTTGCAGACAACCTCATCAGACCATCCCCTCCATAAATTTATCAAGCTCACTCTTGAAACCAGTTGGGGTTTTTGACCCCACTGTTACCCTTGGGAGGCTGTTCCAGAACTTCACTACTCTGATGGTTAGAAACCTTTGTCTAGTTTCAAGCCTAAACTTATTGATGGCCAGTTTATATCCACATTGGCACTTAACTTAAATAACTCCTCTCCCTGCCTGGTATTTGTCCCTCTGATGTATTTATAGAGAACAATCAGATCTCCCCTCAGTCTTTGTTTGGTTAGGCTAAACATTGCAAACTCCTTGAGGTAGGTTTTCCATTCCTCAGATCATCCTAGCGGCCCTTCTCTGCACCTGTTCCAGTCTGAATTCCTTTTTCTTAAACATGGGAGACCAGAACTGCACACAGTGTTCCAGATAAGGTCTCACCAGTGCCTTGTACAATAGAAATAACACTTTCCTATCTCTACCGGAAATACCTCGCCTGGTACATCCTAGGATTGCATTAACCTTTTCATGGCCACATCACATAGTCATCCTGCGATCAACTAATATACCCAAGTCTTTCTCCTCCTCTGTCACTTCCAACTGATAAGTTCCCAGTTTATAGCAAAAATTCTTGTTGTTAGTCTCTACGTGCATGACCCTGCACTCTGCACTATTAAATTTCATCCCATTTCTATAAACTCCAGTTTTCAAGGTAATCCAACTTTTTTGTTTGCTATTCCAGTCCCCCTCTGTACTGGCGATACCTCCCAACTTTGTGTCATCTGCAAACTTTATTAGCACATTCCCGCTTTCTGTGCAAAGGTCGTTAATGAGAATGTTAAATAAGGTTGGTCCCAAGAACAGTCCCTGAGGAACTCCACTAGTAAGAGCCCTCCCACCTGACAGTTCACCTGTCAGTGTGACCCGTTGTAGTCTCTCTTTTAACCAGTTCCTTATCCACCTCTCAATTCTCATATTAATCCCCATCTTCTCCAATTTCACTAATTATTCCCCATGTGGAATAGATCTAATCTACCTGCATTACTGAAATCCAGGTAGATTAGACCTTTAGGCATTCCCTTGTCTAAAAAATCAGTTATCTTCTAAAAGGCGGCGATCAGGTTGGTCTGGCGCAATCTAGCTTTTATAAAGCCAGGCGGAATTTTACTCCAATTACCATTTATCTCTTTGTCCTTAACTACTTTCGCTTTCAAAATTTGTTCCAAGACCTTGCATACAATTGAGATCAAACTAATGGGCTTGTAGTTTCCCTGATCACTTTTTTGTCTTTCTTAATAATAGGTTCTATATTAGCAATTCTCCAGTCACAGGGTACAACTCCCAAGTTTAAAAAAAACCAACAAGGAGTCCGGTGGCACCTGAAAGACTAACAGATGTATTTGGGCATAAGCTTTCGTGGGTAAAAAACCCACTTCTTCAGATGCGCCAGTTTTTACCCATGAAAGCTTATGCCCAAATACATCTGTTAGTCTTTAAGGTGCCACCAGACTCCTCGTTGTTTTTGTGGCTACAGACTAACACGGCTACCCCCTGATACTTGACTCCCAACTTTATGGATTCATTAAAAATCCTTGCTATTGGGCCAGCAATTTCATGAGTCAGTTCCTTTAATATTTTTGAATGGAGATTATCTTGCCCCCCCGCCCCCTGCTTTAGCCCCATTAAGCTGTTTGAGTTTGACTTCCACCTGTGATGTGGTAATTTCTACTTTCATGTCGTCATAGCCACCCTGCTACTATCCCTAAGCTCCTCATTGCCCTTATTAAAAACTGAAGAAAAATATTTGTTGAGGTGTTGGGTCAGGCCTAGATTGTCTTTACTCTCCACCCCATCCTCCGTGCTTAGTGGTCCCACTTCTTCTTTCCTTGTTTTCTTTGTATTTATATGGCTCTAGAGCAGAACTAGAGCAAAGCTGACCCCACCCTGAGACTTTCAGAATGGACTGGATAGAATACTAGACAATGAACTGCATTGCTGGAGCACAGTCTAGACCCACAGCATAAGCTAGAATCTGACTTCTATGAACCACAGGAGCAAAGTGACTTTTATTCATAGAATCATAGAATCATAGAATATCAGGGTTGGAAGGGACCCCTGAAGGTCATCTAGTCCAACCCCCTGCTCGAAGCAGGACCAATTCCCAGTTAAATCATCCCAGCCAGGGCTTTGTCAAGCCTGACCTTAAAAACTTCCAAGGAAGGAGATTCCACCACCTCCCTAGGCAACGCATTCCAGTGTTTCACCACCCTCTTAGTGAAAAAGTTTTTCCTAATATCCAATCTAAACCTCCCCCACTGCAACTTGAGGCCATTACTCCTCGTTCTGTCATCTGCTACCATTGAGAACAGTCTAGAGCCATCCTCTTTGGAACCCCCTTTCAGGTAGTTGAAAGCAGCTATCAAATCCCCCCTCATTCTTCTCTTCTGCAGGCTAAACAATCCCAGCTCCCTCAGCCTCTCCTCATAAGTCATGTGTTCTAGACCCCTAATCATTTTTGTTGCCCTTCGCTGGACTCTCTCCAATTTATCCACATCCTTCTTGTAGTGTGGGGCCCAAAACTGGACACAGTACTCCAGATGAGGCCTCACCAATGTCAAATAGAGGGGGACTATCATGTCCCTCGATCTGCTCGCTATGCCCCTACGTATACATCCCAAAATGCCATTGGCCTTCTTGGCAACAAGGGCACACTGCTGACTCAAATACTGACTTATTAATACTGGTGCCCCTCTGCCGAGAGCTAGTACAAATCTGGGGCCTTGCTGGTTGGCTTCCCAATGGCGGACAGATCAGGGACATGGAGTTTGGGAATATCCTTAGTGTAAATTGCTTTATTTATTCCTATGCACCAGTCTTGGGACAGAAACAGTCCCAAACAGCACGTAGTACACCCCCTCTTCCAGAAATCCCAGACTGCATATCAATGCCCAGTCCCCATGAAGCTACTCGGTACCAGGAATTGCCCCCAAATATAGAGAATAAAGCAGAGAATAAACTCTGCTGTCTGCCAGAGTTTCTCCCAAAGGTCAACTACAGAACAAAACTTAAAACACAACAGCATTTCTTTAAAGACTAAACACTTGCTCACAAACCAAGAAAAAGAACTAAAAGTAAGACTAGGTATAACAGTGACATCTATTGACTGACTCTTGCCATAACAGCACTGTGGTTCGAGCCCCGCTGTTCACAAGGATTAAAACATGGTTTGATAAAAAGTTTTTTGTTCTGTGTAATCAGCAAGCTTTCCACAATGCTATACAAATAATCTTATCGGTTCTCACTACCCCACCACAAAGTGAGTTACTATCATCCCCCCTTCACTGTGAGGAAAACTGAGGCAAAGGTGGGTGGCATGACTTGCCTAAGGCTAGAGGAGGCATCCGCCTCACAGTTAGGATTAGAATTTAAGAGCTGAACACCTAAAATCCAGGGCTCGATCCACAAGGGCCAAGGTTCCCAACAGTGACCAGCCAGTTCTTTGCAAATCACGCAGTTCTGCCACCACCTCCTTGCTTCCCTCTGCTACATTTTATTGAAATGTGAACTAACATACTCTCAGCACGTTGTTAGTGTCGCTTTTCCACTTAATAACTGCTGTAGTGCCCACGGGCATATTGAGCAATTGTGATTTTGAGAGGAGGGGTCTGCCTCACAATCTCTATTAAACTGTGATAGACACGATGAAAAACTGAGCAGTTTTGCCCTGGAACGTGCCTCATGAGCGGTCTGACACCAGGCCTGCCCTGGAACACGCCCCAGGAGCATCCTGACGCCAGGCCCAGGCCTGAAACATGCTACATGAGCACCCTGATGCCAGGCCTGCCCTGGAACACGCCCCACTGTCTATTTGGGTGCTGCTGACTTTTCTTTGCATCTGGTGCTTGTCTGACTTTTACAAGCCATTTATTTTTTCTGTTTTGTGCTGCATAGTGTCACACATGCAAAATCTCAACCTCTGAGTCACAGCCGGCTTCCTTGCCATGGTGCATTTTTCCTGCATTCTTTGCAGCTGCAAGCACGGTGTGGAGGCACTAGAGAGGGGCCACGTAGGATAACGCATTGGTTAAGCGTTAGTGGGCTGTTGTCACTGCCCTCGTCGGCTGCATAGGATCAGAACCGCGTAGGTATTATTGGTGGTCCAGCAGCAGCCAGTGGCCCCAACCCAGCCCAGGGCACTGTTGTGCTAGGCTGTGCCAATCCCTTGGGGACCACTGTCCCTTAGCTCCTGTCCTTGGTAGATGTCTTGCCTGCAGGTGTTACCCTGCTGTGGGTAGGAAGTGCCTGTGATGCCAACCTCCAGCATCGTAGATCCGCCCAGGACCTCCTATGGGAACTTTCAGGGTCTTGCAAAGTTCTGTGGCTTCCTGCGTCCCTCCCTCTCTCTCCCTCCGCCCCCCATTGGTTCGTGCTGGATTACAGGGCTCCCTTTCTGTTAACGGCACGTGGCTTCACGCTCATGGCCTCAGTTAGTTCTTGGAGGGCTGAGTCCCGTATCTTTCCTCTAGCTGTACTGTCTTCTAGTTCAGCCTTGCACACCGGTGCCCTCGGGGCTAGGCCCTGCTCTTCTGCAGCCTCTACGGCTAGTTCTAGCTCCACAGCAATCCTGATGGCCTCTTCCAGCCCATTCGGTTTCTCCTTACAAAGAACTATCCAGATTTCTCCCCCAGCTGCATGTCATAAGTTGGTCCCTGGCCAGTAAATCCTGCATTTGGTTGTCATAGTCCAGGATCGCCTTGGTGGCCCGGTGCCAGAGGAAATAGCCAAAACTGCTGACAGATTCCCCTTTTTCTTGTCACCAGTTGTTGAAGGCTGCTCGGTTCAACTCAGGGTCTGTGGTCCGATGCAGAGACCACTGTGGAACATCCTTGACAGAGGCACATTCCCCTGGGGTATCACAGGCAAGTCCTTCAAACAGTCCTTCAAACACGCCAGTCCTTCAAACACTTTTACTTTGGAGCAGCAGGCCAAGAAAATCCAGCTTGGCAACCTCTTCCCAGCTAGTTATTCAAGCAGCTTGTTCATAATGGTTGAGCCAGCTGGCCCAGCACTGACCATGCCTAGTATACGCTCTGGGGAAGAAGATGGGGCACCGAATCTCCCACTTGCACTGACCTTCCACTCTTGGGGCTCAGGGGAACATTTCAGTCATCAGGAGTGTTCATTTCTACTCACTAAAGAGATCTCATACCTAGGACAACTGCCTCTTAACTCCTTGCCAACCAGATTCATAGATTCCAAGGCCAGAAGGGACCAGTGTGATCATCTCATCTGAACTCCTGTATAGCACAGGCCAGAGAACACCCCCCCGCCCCGATAATTCCTATTTGAACTAGAGTTTGTCTTTTAAAACAAATCCAATACTGATTTTAAAATCGCCAGTGATGGAGCCTCTACCACAGCCCCTGGTAAGTTGTCCAAATGGTTAATTATCCTTAAAAATTTACACATTTCCAGTTTCCATTTGTCTAGCTTCAGCTTCCAGCAATTGGATCGTGTTAGACCTGTCTCTGCTAGATTGAAAAGCCCCTTATGAAATCTTTGTTCCCTATGTAGATACTTATAGACTGAATCATAGAATCATAGAATATCAGGGTTGGAAGGGACCTCAGGAGGTCATCTAGTCCAACCCCCTGCTCAAAGCAGGACCAATTCCCAATTAAATCATCCCAGCCAGGGCTTTGTCAAGCCTGACCTTAAAAACTTCTAAGGAAGGAGATTCTACCACCTCCCTAGGTAACGCATTCCAGTGTTTCACCACCCTCCTAGTGAAAAAGTTTTTCCTAATATCCAACCTAAACCTCCCCCACTGCAACTTGAGACCATTACTCCTTGTCCTGTCATCTTCTACCACTGAGAATAGTCTAGAACCATCCTCTTGGGAACCACCTCTCAGGTAGTTGAAAGCAGCTATCAAATCCCCCCTCATTCTTCTCTTCTGCAGACTAAACAATTCCAGTTCCCTCAGCCTCTCCTCATAAGTCATGTGTTCCAGACCCCTAATCATTTTTGTTGCCCTTCGCTGGACTTTCTCCAATTTTTCCACATCCTTCTTGTAGTGTGGGGCCCAAAACTGGACACAATACTCCAGATGAGGGCTCACCAATGTCGAATAGAGGGGAAAGATCATGTCCCTTAATCTGCTGGCTATGCCCCTACTTATACATCCCAAAATGCCATTGGCCTTCTTGGCAACAAGGGCACACTGTTGACTCATATCCAGCTTCTCGTCCACTGTCACGCCTAGGTCCTTTTCCGCAGAAAAGGATCAAGTCACCCCTTAACCGTCTCTTTGCTGAGCTAAAGATTGCACTCCTTATCACTATAAGGCACGGTACCTTTAATAATTCTTCTCTGAACCCTCTCCAATTTATCACCATCCGTCTTGAACTGTGGGCACCAGGACTGGACGCAGTATCCCAGCAGCCATTGACAGAACCAAATAGAGGTAAAATAACCTCTCTAGCCCTCAGAATTCCCATATATACATCCAACGGCTGGCAACAGCTTCACTGGCTAACTGATCGGTCTCAAAATGTAATTGGCCACTACAACCTCCAACCCTTTTCAGAGTCGCTGCTTCCCAGGATAGCATCCCCCACCTGTAAGTATGGCTGACAGTCTTTGTTCCTAGAAGTGTAAATTTAGATCTATTAAAATGCATATGTTTTGCTTATGCCCAAGCTTATCAAGTGTTCAGATCACTCTGAATCAGTGACCAGTCCTCTTCAGTATTTACCACTTCCCCATTTTTTGTGTCCTCTGCAAACCTTATCAGTGGTAATTTTTGTTTTCTTCCAGGTCATGGATAAAAATGTTAAATAGCATAGGGCCAAAGAATCTAGTGGGACCCCCACTAGAAACACACCTGCTGGAAGATGATTCTCTGTTTCCAATTACACTTTGAGACCCTTCAGTTAACCAGTTTATAATTAATTTAATATGTGCCATGTTCATTTTGTATTCTAGTGTTTTTAATCAAAATGTTGTGTGGTACTAAGTGAAACATCTTACTAAATCTAATTTTGTTACATCAACACTATTACCTTCATCAACAAAACTTGTAATTTCATCAGAAAGTATATCAAATTAGGGTGGCAGGATTATTTTCCATAAACTCATATTAATTGGCTTTAATTATACTACCCTCCTTTACTTCTTTATTAATCAAGTCACATATCAGCCACTCCATTACCTTACTTGGGATAGGTGTCAGAATGATAAGCCTATAATTACCCTGGTCATCAGGTTTCACCTTTTTAAATATTGGTGTATTATTAGCTTTCTTCCAGTCTTCTGGAAGTTCCCCACTGTTTCAAGACTTATCAAAAATCAACATTAACAGTCCAGCGAGGGTTGCCCTCTGCACTCCATTGCTCTGGGCGCAGGCAGGGTTCCAGGCCAGGATCGGTCAGTGACGTATCTTGCTGGGGCCTCTCTGCACTGGCTCCCTGCCCAATCTCCGTTGCTTTCCCACAAGTCCTGCCTCGACCTGCTCCTGGCTGCAATGTCCATCAGTCACAGCCTGCTCTGAGCTCTCTCCCTGACGGTTACCAAGCGCCTTGCCTCCTGGCTGTTCCTGGCTTTCAAGCTACCACCACGTCCCCGACTGCAATGTTTCTTTTTGGATCAAGGCCTTCCACAGAATTTCTGCTCCCTCACCTGGGACAGGGATGTGCCTCCATGTCTCTCCCCCACCCCAAGTGGGTTGATGGGAATGGTAGGCCCCTGCTTAGCAGACTCATTGCACCTATATTCTCCCATGTGTGCCATGACTAATTCCTCTCCATTCTTGCAGATGATTAGACTCACCCCCTCAATCTCCTAGCTCAGCTAGAGCTTTTCATTCTTCCCTCGGAAATCAAGCCCTCCAGCTCGTCAAGTTCCCTCCATGTGCCTGAGCACAACTTAGCCAAGTGAATTTTGTTTCTAATAAACTTGCTGATACATAAATTACTGTCTGGGCAGGACACCTCTATAATTACAGAAGAAAATGGCATGTTCTTGTCCAGTCTGAAGGCAGCATGCTTTGGTTTCTCTTTAAAGGGCTCGATTGTGCACTAGTGAAAGATGACCCCGTGTATTTTCAGCACTCTGCAGTGCTTGCCGAGTTAGACACAAGAAAACAGACGTTCAGCCTGAATTCAAAATAAACCCAAACAGTAAAATCCCCACGGGCTGGAGAGCATGCATCGAGCTCCTCCTACCAACCTGCGAAGAACAGAGCACAACATGGCTGCCGGTCTCTGCAGGCAGCAGAGTCTGAGCACTTCCAAGGTGCGGTGCACGGAAAAGAAGCCTGTCACTGAGAACTGCAGCAGGGTGAAGAACGGCGACTCGCTGGAGCTCCTGTGCTGCGGCTGAGGTTCAGGGAATGAGAACGAACAGCTCAGCAACGACCTGACAGGCTTGCAGCGAACTGGTCCCCCCCCATACCCCCTACGCCAGGGCAAGATGAGCCAGAGAGGGTCACACACAGGCAGAGGCAGCTGGGCCTGACTTCCCCATCCTGTGCGGTGGTCCCTGCAGCCATCACTGCCTCATCCCCATTATCTGTCTTCCAGAGTGCTGCAATCGGACCTTTTCTTGCCATTGATCCCTTCTAGGGGGGCCAGAGGTCGATTTTTCCTGCCTTGTTCAACTCTTCGCTCTCAATCTCTGGGAGCATTCATGGAAGCAAAGCCAGGGGAGTTCTACTTTTGAAACCCAGTGGAATGCCCAGAATATGAAGATTGCTTCTCTTTGGCTTGTTTTCCAGGCCCTCCGGTTTCTCCCATGCTCTGATTCGGGGAAGCGGTTTCCCTTGTAGCTCCTTTGTTGCAGTGATTCGTTTCCCTGAATGTGAGGTTTGAGATTTGAATCCAACACAAGGAGGGACTGGCTGGTGAGGAGCTGTTCTGCCAGGAAGCCCCTCAGCCATATTCCCTTTCTCCAATTCAGAGATTTTAAGGCTGGAAGGGACCATTCTCCATCCCTGACCATTTTTAAATCCAGACTGGTTGTTTTTCTAACTGATCTGCTCTAGGGGTTATTTGGGAGCAGTTCTCCAGCCTGTGCTACGCAGGAGGTCAGACTAGATGAGCACAATGGACCTTTTTGGCCTTGGAATCTACCCACCTATGATCTAGTTTCACTTTCTGCATCACCCCAGCCAGAGAATGTCACCAAGTGACCCCTGCATGGAGCCCGGAACATCTGGTTGAGTTAGAGAGCATCTTGTAAGACAAGCAGGCTGGGTTTAAAGACTGCAAGAGATGGGGAAAACTGCACTCTAGGGAAGAAGAAAAGGAGTACTTGTGGCACCTTAGAGACTAACCAATTTATTTGAGCATGAGCTTTCGTGAGCTACAGCTCACTTCATCGGATGCATACCGTGGAAACTGCAGCAGACTTTATTTATACACAGAGAATATGAAACAATACCTCCTCCCACCCCACTGTCCTGCTGGTAATAGCTTATCTAAAGTGAGCATCAGGTTAGGCCATTTCCAGCACAAATCCAGGTTTTCTCACCCTCCACCCCCCCACACAAATTCACTCTCCTGCTGGTGATAGCCCATCCAAAGTGACAACTCTTTACACAATGTGCATGATAATGAAGTTAGGCCATTTCCTGCACAAATCCAGGTTCTCTCACTCCCTCACCCCCCTCCAAAAACCCACCCCCATACACACACAGACTCACTCTCCTGCTGGTAATAGCTCATCCAAACTGACCACTCTCCAAGTTTAAATCCAAGTTAAACCAGAACATCTGGGGGGGGGGGGTAGGAAAAAACAAGAGGAAATAGGCTACCTTGCATAATGACTTAGCCACTCCCAGTCTCTATTTAAGCCTAAATTAATAGTATCCAATTTGCAAATGAATTCCAATTCAGCAGTTTCTCGCTGGAGTCTGGATTTGAAGTTTTTTTGTTTTAAGATAGCGACCTTCATGTCTGTGATTGCGTGACCAGAGAGATTGAAGTGTTCTCCGACTGGTTTATGAATGTTATAATTCTTGACATCTGATTTGTGTCCATTTATTCTTTTACGTAGAGACTGTCCAGTTTGACCAATGTACATGGCAGAGGGGCATTGCTGGCACATGATGGCATAAATCACATTGGTGGATGTGCAGGTGAACGAGCCTCTGATAGTGTGGCTGATGTTATTAGGCCCTGTGATGGTGTCCCCTGAATAGATATGTGGGCACAATTGGCAACGGGCTTTGTTGCAAGGATAGGTTCCTGGGTTAGTGGTTCTGTTGTGTGGTATGTGGTTGTTGGTGAGTATTTGCTTCAGGTTGCGGGGCTGTCTGTAGGCAAGGACTGGCCTGTCTCCCAAGATTTGTGAGAGTGTTGGGTCATCCTTTAGGATAGGTTGTAGATCCTTAATAATGCGTTGGAGGGGTTTTAGTTGGGGGCTGAAGGTGACGGCTAGTGGCGTTCTGTTATTTTCTTTGTTAGGCCTGTCCTGTAGTAGGTAACTTCTGGGAACTCTTCTGGCTCTATCAATCTGTTTCTTCACTTCCGCAGGTGGGTATTGTAGTTGTAAGAAAGCTTGACAGAGATCTTGTAGGTGTTTGTCTCTGTCTGAGGGGTTGGAGCAAATGCGGTTGTATCGCAGAGCTTGGCTGTAGACGATGGATCGTGTGGTGTGGTCAGGGTGAAAGCTGGAGGCATGCAGGTAGGAATAGCGGTCAGTAGGTTTCTGGTATAGGGTGGTGGTTATGTGACCATTGTTTATTAGCACTGTAGTGTCCAGGAAGTGGATCTCTTGTGTGGACTGGACCAGGCTGAGGTTGGTGGTGGGATGGTTGTTTTTTCCTACCCCCCCCCCCCAGATGTTCTGGTTTAACTTGGATTTAAACTTGGAGAGTGGTCAGTTTGGATGAGCTATTACCAGCAGGAGAGTGAGTCTGTGTGTGTATGGGGGTGGGTTTTTGGAGGGGGGTGAGGGAGTGAGAGAACCTGGATTTGTGCAGGAAATGGCCTAACTTCATTATCATGCACATTGTGTAAAGAGTTGTCACTTTGGATGGGCTATCACCAGCAGGAGAGTGAATTTGTGTGGGGGGGTGGAGGGTGAGAAAACCTGGATTTGTGCTGGAAATGGCCTAATCTGATGATTACTTTAGATAAGCTATTACCAGCAGGACAGTGGGGTGGGAGGAGGTATTGTTTCATATTCTCTGTGTATATATAAAGTCTGCTGCAGTTTCCACGGTATGCATCTGATGAAGTGAGCTGTAGCTCACAAAAGCTTATGCTCAAATAAATTGGTTAGTCTCTAAGGTGCCACAAGTACTCCTTTTCTTTTTGCGAATACAGACTAACACAGCTGTTACTCTGAAACTCTAGGGAAGCTGTTTCAATGATTACTCACTCTCACCATTAAAAAAACTGAACTTTATTTCTAGTCTGGATGTTTAGATTCAGCTTCCAGCCATTAGATCTTGTTATACCTTTGTTCCCATCATCAGACAGCTTTTCCCTGTTTAGATATATACATAGACCATGATAAAGGCAACTTTTAACCTTTTCTTGGCTTAATTAGAGAGGCTGAGCACCTTTAATGTCTTCCTGAAAGGCACCTGTTCCAGCCCATGAATCATTCTTGTTGCTCTTTCCTGAACCCTTTCCAGTTTGACTTTTATCTTTTTGAAGTGCGGACACCATAATTAGACAGTGTTCCCGTATCAGTCTCACCAATGCCATACACAGCAGGAATAGAATCACCCGACTTCAACACAATGTCCCCCTTGCCCGGTATACATCAAGAACTGTGTCTATGCCCCGGCTCTAGGTCTTGCTCATTAGGGAACTGCTCGGTTTTGGGATTTTTTTTTTAAATTAATAAATAACCTTTTTAAAAAGATTCACAGAAGTTGGTGGGTACCTGGGGAAGGGAAGCGGCTAAACATTAACCTAGCACATAATCCCATGGACATGAGCATAAAAGCGACCGTACTGGGTCAGACCAAAGGCCCATCTAGCCCAGTAGCCTGTCTTCCGACAGTGGCCAGTGCCACGTGCCCCAGAAGGAATGAACAGAACAGGGAATGATCTAGTGATCCATCCCCTGTCGCCGATTCCCGGTCTCTGGCAAACAGAAATCCTGTCTCTTCACAGCTACGCGAGAGTCCGCCTTTGTCCACGCCATTGCTTCAGCCGGCGTGGCCTTCGCTGTCACCCGCTCCTGTGCTGAGGGCACCTCCACCATCTGCGGCTGCGACTCACACCACAAGGGACCCCCAGGCGATGGCTGGAAATGGGGGGGCTGCAGTGAGGATGCTGACTTTGGCGTTCTGGTTTCCCGGGAGTTTGCAGATGCCCGAGAGAACCGTCCGGATGCCCGATCAGCCATGAACAGACACAATAATGAAGCAGGTAGAACGGTGAGTGCCTTCCCCACCCCACCTCACCCTCCTCTGCCACAAAACTGGCACATACTGTAGTCCCCTGGCATTTGCAGATGACCTGATTCAACTCCCACTAAGGCAATGGAAAGACTCCTATTGATTTTAGCAGAAGGCGGATCAGGCCCTGGCTGCAGTTACAGCCATGAATGAACCCTGCCAGGCATGCAGCCCTAGTGTAACAGCCAAGCATCTCCACGTACTGACCCAACATCTCTCTTTGTTCAGGCTGGGGCAGATTAAAACCAGGGTGGTAACACACTTGGCACAGCTCGCCCCCCGAAACCCATTCCCCACTCCACTGACGCACCCATGCTCCTAGATGACAGCCTTCCACTAAGACAGTGTTGGCCACAGTAGCAGATAAGATGCAAGGGACCTTATTAACTCCTAGGATAGCAACTGGAAGACTAACATGTGGAGCACAGTGATCTCCAGCTTGTGTACTTTCCATGCTCCCCATTTTGGCAGGGGGTTGTGGTGTAGGGAGTGGGAGGGGGAAGCCAGCCAGGGTTTGCAGCTCTTCACTTGCAGGAGAAATCCAGATTAAGATATAACTTGCTACAAACTAAGAATTCTAAACAGATATTTTGTGAGTATCTTCAACTAGTGAATAACTGCACTCTCTTCACAGGCCCTTTTCAAATAGGCAACATGACTCAAATAGGTTATTTATTATGGGTTGGGGTGTTTTTGGTTTTTTTGCCCAGCTGTAGTCTACACCATTAAACACACAAAATGAAGGAGTAACTCTCCCTGCCTGCATGTGAGAATGCTTGGTTCTCTTTAACTCCTCTCTAACTCTCAAATCTTTTACTCTCAAGAAACTGGCAATACATCCCCAAATCAAAGGCCTAGTGCTTTTAACAGATAACCAGGATTTTCTGCTTCACGCTGAGGTGATTTCTTTGCAGCTGGTCTTGCCCAGTGAAAGTTTCTTGCAGAGACCAAGCCTTAGAATGACAAGCCCCCATCCCTTTCTGTGCCAGGCTGACAGACTGAGTGCACAAGAACAAAGGATTGTCATGTTACTTAAGATGTGGCACACGGAATCAGGACTAGTCTATTCCCAGCTCTCCCAGAGACTCACTACTTGGCATTGAGCAAGTCAGTTACCTACTCTGTGCCTCAGTTTCCCCAAGTGTATTAGAGGGTTAATAGGAGGGGCATGAGTCTAAATCCCTGAGTGTTTGTAAAGCACTTGGGTGGAAGGCCCCAGATAAGTGCAGATTAGAATTGTACTACTTTCTCTCTAGGCGGGGTTGGATTTTTAGCCAGCAGAGAGGCATTCAGGAATCATCACTTAACAGTCTCTATTCTGCCAAACATCGCTGATGTACAGAACCTTCAATGTTCATATTTGGCCAGATATTTAATGTGGTTACTTCCGCTTCTCCGATAGAAAATTTTTGTTCCCTCAGCCTTCAAATGTCAAAAGCAAAGCTGGCTAGTCTAGGATAGTCCAGATAAATCTAAACCAGGATTTTGTGATAGTGGGATTTAATCCTGGGCTTTAAAGACTACATTTTACACGTCTCAGAATCGGGGATTGATGTTATCTACATCTTATGGCTGAGGAAACAGAGAGGCTTAAGCAAGATTTTTCAAGTAGGTCCCAATTTTCAGAGGTTGAGTACCTGCAACTCCAGTTGAAGTCAAGGGGAGGTGCTGGTGCTTGAAGCTTCTGGAACGCAGGGCATGAGCCATCTCAAGCTGGGCAGCCCAGACTGGGGTCAGCTGGAGAGTTTTATCCTACATGACTTGTCTGAGGACATGCAGCAAGTCTGTTGGGCTCACAGAGGAGAGAGGCTCTGGAACAGCCACCTAACAAGTGTAGCAGGGGCAAGAAACCTACCTGGTTTTAGGGTGGATCTTGGTACATTTATGAACGAGATCATATGATGGGGTTGCCTGTAGTAGCAGGGAACTGGACTTGGTGACCCAAGTCCTATGTTCCTATTGCAAAGCTGTGATTAGAATTCATGCTTCCTGCCTCCCACTCTGTGCCTTAAGTCCAAACCCTCGCTCCTTGATGCAGCCATTGTGCAGTGATCGTTCCATGGTCTCGGCAATATTGCAGAGGGCATTTAGAAATTAGAAAGCTGGGAGGTATTGCTAATTTAGAGAAGGACAGAGATATCCTACAGGAGGATCTGGGTGACCTTGTAAACTGGAGTAATAGTAATAGGATGAAATTTAATAGTGAGAAGTGTAAGGTTATGCATTTAGGGATTAATAACAAGAATTTTAGTTATAAGCTGGGGATGCATCACTTGGAAGTAACAGAGGAGAAGGACCTTGGAGTATAGGCTGATCATAGGATGACTATGAGTCGCAATGTGATATGGCCGTGAAAAAAGCTAATGCGGTCTTGGGATGCATCAGGAGAGGTATTTCCAGTAGAGATAAGGAGGTTTTAGTACCGTTATACAAGGCACTGGTGAGACCTCACCTGGAATACTGTGTGCAGTTCTGGTCTCCCATGTTTAAGAAGGATGAATTCAAACTGGAACAGGTACAGAGAAGGGCTACTAGGATGATCCGAGGAATGGAAAACCTGTCTTATGAAAGGAGACTCAAGGAGCTTGGCTTGTTTAACCTAACAAAAAGAAGGTGAGGGGAGATATGATTGCTCTCTATAAACATATCAGAGGGATAAATACCGGAGAGGGAGAGGAATTATTTAAGCTCGGTACCAATGTGGACACAAGAACAAATGGATATAAACTGGCCACCAGGAAGTTTAGACTTGAAATTAGACGAAGGTTCCTAACCATCAGAGGAGTGAAGTTTTGGAATAGCCTTCCCAGGGAAGCAGTGGGGGCAAAAGATCTATCTGACTTTAAGATTAAACTCGATAAGTTTATGGAGGAGATGATTTGATGGGATAACATGGTTTTGGTAGTTAAATATTCATGGTAAATAAGCCCAATGGCCTGTGATGGGATATTAGATGGGGTGGGATCTGAGTTACCCAGGAAAGAATTTTCTGTAGTATCTGGCTGATGAATCTTGCCCATATGCTCAGGGTTTAGCTGATCACCATATTTGGGGTCGGGAAGGAATTTTCCTCCAGGGCAGATTGGAAGAGTCCCTGGAGGTTTTTCGCCTTCCTCTGTAGCATGGGGCATGGGTCACTTGCTGGAGGATTCTCTGCTCCTTGAAGTCTTTAAACCACGATTTGAGGACTTCAATAGCACAGACGTAGGTGTGAGGTTTTTCGCAGGAGTGGTGGGTGAAATGCTGTGGCCTGCGTTGTGCAGGAGGTCAGACTAGATGATCACAATGGTCCCTTCTGACCTTAGTATCTATGAATCAGACGTGTGCAGGTTTCAGTCCAGGCTCAGATGAGAGTTGGGCTAAATCCATGCAACCTCAAAAGAGCAATCTGAAACCAAGCAGGTGGGGCTTGAGCTTCCAGGCTGACTGTCTACTTATTGTCTTCTGGACAGACAATTCTGGATCACATGCACCTGAAGTGTAAGTGTCACGGCCTCTCAGGAAGCTGTGAGGTGAAGACATGCTGGTGGGCACAGCCAGACTTTCGGGCAATCGGTGACTACCTGAAGGACAAGTACGACAGCGCCTCTGAGATGGTGGTGGAGAAGCACCGTGAGTCCCGGGGCTGGGTGGAAACCCTAAGGGCCAAGTATGCCCTCTTCAAGCCCCCAACTGAGCGAGACCTGGTGTACTATGAGAATTCCCCCAATTTCTGCGAGCCCAACCCCGAGACCGGCTCCTTCGGGACCAGGGACAGAACATGCAACGTCACCTCCCACGGGATCGACGGATGCGCCTTGCTGTGCTGTGGGCGCGGCCACAACACCAGGACGGAGAAGCGGAAGGAGAAATGCCACTGCCTCTTCCACTGGTGCTGCTACGTGCGCTGCCAGGAATGCCTCCGCGCCTACGACGTCCACACCTGCAAGTAGCAACCGGAGGGGGTGGTAGGCCAGAGCAGGGGGCCAGTGTCTCCTTGACCCTGGGAGCATCATTCCTCACACAGCGGCCTCATGCATCACAAGATGGTGCCCAAGACCACAACGTACCCGATAAGCTGTGCCGTGATGTATATCAAGGCAGGCGTTCCCTTCGTGAATCCCACCGCCAAACTGAGCAAGCTGGAGTCTAGCTCCTGTACGAGACTCCACCATGGGCTCTCCACACCTCATCTACGTCTCCCAGGCGAGAACAAGGCAGCTCAATGGCAGAGACATTCCACACCCACTTTAGGTCACATAGTTACTGATTTTTCACTAGTTCCACTCTGTTTGACCAGCGTCAGCATGGCAGGCAATCTGCTCTGGCAAGCTAGGGGGACACAGGTCAGGACTGAGGTGTATTGGAAGAGGTGTGTAACGGACTCACAACTGGGAACACATGGGGTGTGTCAGGTCGAGATAGAAGTGCATTGGCACAGCAGCTGTGCAGGGTTGGTTTAACTTTTAACACCGGGTTTAAGCAGAAATGGATTTAACAGTGTGAAACACAGTAAACTGTAGACTTCCTCCTTTCCCCCTTAAGGAACTCCTACCCTGCTGCCACTCTCAGAGCCGAGCATGGCCAGCAATGGTTTCATCACAACCATGCCTTCCCCAGCAAGTCTCTAGCTCTCGCTTGATCTGATGGGTTCTCCAGCTATTTCCCTAGCAGCTGCTTCTCCGGCTGGCCACTACCACAGCCCCTGGTGCCATTCCTGTCTCCACGGCTAGTGTATGCAAACACCGGTGGGCTTTCCCTTACCACACCCAGCCTCGCCGCTCCCTACCCGACTCCACCATTTGTAGGGACGTTCCTAATACGTCAAGTACCTGACTTGAAACAAAATTCCTTGCTTTTTTAATCAAGAAAAAAAGGTATTTAATAAATAAATAGCACATTTATTGCCTTGTAATTATTTTTTCTGTAGCCCAGTATCATAGCACTGACTGGAAAATCCTTCCCATCAACCTGCTGTATCCAAAGTTTGTACAAAGTTGTAGAGGTTGTTGATTTTTTAAATTTTATATTCAGAAAATTCTCTTTTTATAAGCATTATTTATTATACAATGTATATATCTTTGAGTTAACTAAGATTATATATTATATAAATATATACATATATATATATATATTTGGAGATAAATATATTTCAACTTGCTTTTTGTTGTTGTCCTGTTAAAACATTAAAGAGAAAGTAAATGAACTTAAACTGATACACTCGAGAGCCCATGTTGTTCACTTGTTATGGAGCCTGGTGAGATCAGTGACACCCACAGGAATGGTCAGTGCTCTTGATGGACAGGTGAGTGCATTCGGACGCCACCACCTCAATTAACACCAACAACTGAGACTAAAAACTAACCACTTGCCATATAGTGATAGTGCTGATCACAAGCAGCTTTCTACAGTGAAATATCACAATGAACAAACATTAAGACAGTGTCTGATGGTGTCCAGCGTCGCTTAATCCTACACAGAACTCAATGGCATTAGATTAAATAGAATCACAGAGTTTAAGGCCAGAAGGGATCATTAGATGATCTAGTCCAGGAGTTCTCAAACTGGGGGTCAGGACCCCTCAGGAAGTCACGAGGTTTTTACTGGGGGGGGGGGGGTCATGAGCTGTCAGCCTCCACCCCAAACCGCGCTTTGCCTCCAGCATTTATAATGGTGTTAAATATATTAAAAAGTGTTTTTAATTTATAAGGGGGGCCACACTCAGAGGCTTGCTATGTGAAAGGGGTCACCAGTACAAAAGTTTGAGAACCACTAATCTAGTCTGACCTCTTGTTTGTCACAGTCCATTAAATATCCCTGTACTGAGCCCAGTAACACGTGTGTGGGTTGAATCGTCTTTTCCAGAAAGGCCTCCAGTCTTGATTTAGACTAGAGCCATCAAGAGTGGAGAATCTTCCACTTCACTTGGTGGTTTGTTCCAATGTTAATCATACTCATTGTTAAAAATGCGTGTCTAATTTCTAATTTGAATGTCTGGCTTCAGCTTCCAGCCATTGATTCTTGTTCTGCCTGTCTCCAGTGCATTAAGGAACCCTTCAGAGTACCTGGTATTTTCTCCCTGTGATAAGAAATGGAGTACTTGTGGCACCTTAGAGACTAACCAATTTATTTGAGCATGAGCTTTCGTGAGCTACAGCTCACTTCATCAGATGCATACTGTGGAAACTGCAGCAGACTTTATATATACACAGAAAATATGAAACAATACCTCCTCCCACCCCACTGTCCTGCTGGTAATAGCTTATAATAATAAGCTATTAATAAGCTATTACCAGCAGGACAGTGGGGTGGGAGGAGGTATTGTTTCATATTCTCTGTGTATATATAAAGTCTGCTGCAGTTTCCACAGTATGCATCTGATGAAGTGAGCTGTAGCTCACGAAAGCTCATGCTCAAATAAATTGGTTAGTCTCTAAGGTGCCACAAGTACTCCATTTCTTTTTGCGAATACAGACTAACACGGCTGTTACTCTGAAACCTCTCCCTGTGATGGTACTCATACACTGTGATCTAGGCCCCTCTCCATCTTCTTTTTGATAAACTACACAGGTTGAGTTCTAAGGCTCTCACTGTAAGGCATCTTCTACAGCCATCCAATTTTTTTTTTGGCCTCTTTTCTGTACTCCCATGAAGTTTTCAAAAACCTTTATAGAATGTGGACACCACAACTTGGTTTCACTATCGGTTTCATCAATGTCCTACACAGAGAGAAAATTACCTCCCTACTCCCGTTTATCCATCTGGAGGGTCACGTTCACCCTTTTTGTCACAGTATTGCACTGCGAGTTTGTGTTCAGTTGCTTGCCTACTATAAACCCCCCCAGGCCTTTTCAAGGTCTCTGCATGCCAGGATAGTCCCCCACTCTGTAGGCGGCACCTGCATTCCTTGTTTCTAGATGTGTGACTTTATATTTGGTTATATTAAAGTGCATCTTGTTCGAATGGGCCCAGTTTACCATGAAATCCAAATCGCTCTGCATGACTGCCCTGTTCTCATTTACACTTCAGCAATTTTTGTGTCATCTGCAAATTGTAACAAGCAGTGCTAGAATAAAACCCATTTGCTTAACAGTTCAGTATTTAATATTCTACGGTGGAAATGCAGCCTTGGGTGGTTCATGTGGGCCCTTCAATTGGAAGTGAAAGCACTAGGAAGATGACAAGGAAATAATTAAGTTAGTAGCCGGAATGTATATAACAAAAGTCATGGGCCATTATTTATTTTACATAAAAGGAGAATATATAGAAAGAGAAATTCTCGTGAAAACATGCATCTATCCCTAAGGGCCTGAAACCCAAGGCTAGCTCTGTAACACAATGATACTAACCACTTAGGGCAACATGTGATGGAAGTGCCAGGTTGCAGAGGCTATGCAGAGAGGGGGATTTGGGAGGTGACACGGTGAAAGACAGGGGTGTAGTTAAACACTCCCCCCAACCCCCAGTGTGGTTTTAAAGATCAAACTGAATCTGGTAACATTTCCTTGCTAGCCCATAGTCAAAGAGTTAATGATTTCGGCCAAGATTTTCCAAAGTGTGACCTGAGATGCCTTAAAGGGACCTGATGCTCAGAGGGGTCATGCCCAGGCTTTCTGAAGATCAGGACCCTTCATAGTGTCTCAAGTTGGGCAGCAAAATACTGGGCATCAAAAGATTATTCACTTTTGAAAATCTTGGCCTTGATCTGTTTTTCTCTTTGCACATAAAATCCATTTTATCATGCCCTGTAACCTGTATGGGAACTATTGCAAAAACCTGAGCTTTGCTTCTAAAGATCTCCAAAGCTGTATCTTAAAGTAAGACCCCAGAAACAGCAGTTTGAGGCCTGTGCCTGGATGCATCCAATATATCTAGTTCTCAATATGTATCAGCTCCCGCCACCAACACATCCATCTCCCAAGGACAATTCAGCCTCCTAAGTCATTCCAAGTATGTTCTTTTTATTGCATCCATGATTTACATTTAAACCATATAATATTTATGTTTTTCAATATCTCTTTGGACAAAAAACCACAATAAATGTTTACATCATTTAATCTGAGACATAAATTAATACATTGTGTGCTGCTTTCACTGGGATTTGGGGGGGAAGAAGGGGATAAATGAAAGTTGCAAGATCATACACAAATATAGGAGGGTGCATACTGGTCACTGGGACTCACAAAATCACAGTACAGCAGCACTGACCAAAAGAAGAAAAAATCAAGGAGGTAAGTTAAATGGCTAAAACACATGACCAAGTTCAAGTACACAGCAGGGTCTAGAGAATGGTTTGCCTTCAACCACAGGGCCAAAGGACATTCGCAGAGAAGGAGGTTGCTCCCAAACCCCTAGGGGTGTCTGAGTTGCTAGCCTTTGGCAGTATGCCTAGGCAGCTTGTGAAGCCACACGGGCTTTATGTTCCTGCAAATGGCTATGATTGTTTGCCTCTCCCTGTCACGGGTGGGGAAAATATAGCAGCATGCTCCATGCACTTTGTTAAAATACGGGCTGAGCTCATTGACGAGGGAAGAGAATTCTCACTCAGTTATCAGTAAAAGTGTATCATGCAGGTGCTTTGCAGCCAAAATTTGGTACACTGCTTTACCACAGCGCAAGAATGGAAACTGAGCTTGCCCTGGCAACACAAGGGGTCCTGCAGAACCTGGAGAACTCAGGAAAAAGAACTTGGATATCTACCTTTCAAAGGATGAGAGGAAAGATCATTTTTTCCAACCCTCAGTAGTTCATCAGGAAAGCAGGATTAGTTATACTGGTTAATGCCAGTTCTGGCTTCAATACCACCCATATTTTAATAAAATTTAGATTCTCAACTGACATTATGAAAACAAGATGCTTAAGTGAGAAAATTAAAAAAATTCTTCAAAGCTTTACAGAAATGATTGTTGTGCGCGTATCTAGCTAGGGAAGGAACCCAACTCTGCCCAGTGCCGCCCACTGCCAGCTGCAGTCACTACTGCTGCTAGCCCCACTGGGCCGCCAATCGAGTGCATGTCAAAGTGGGCTGTAGCCGCTATATTACTGCGCTTTGCTGTCCGAGGCAATGACTACACTGCCCCGTGTTTACAATCCGCACAGACAAGCTAGCTCCGGCTATCCGTCACCATATCAGGCAGGACTGGGAAGTGACATCACAGGCTCAACAGCCAATCCCACTGGGTCACATGACAACAGACAACTGTACAGGAGAGCATTCACCATCACAATGATATCACAAACACACTGCAATACCGCTGCAGACTACACCATTGTAGGTTAGAAGTAGAACTTTTGTACAGAAAAGGTGCCATGTTGCGGTATTAGTTTAACGCTGGACATAAGTGTTAGCTTCATAATTCATTGGACACTTCCTCCATGATAAAACAGTGAGAATGTACTTCAGCGTGCAAGGTTTTCTAAAGGAGACTGACCATTCCACAAGACACCAGAATATTTAAGAGCAAAGAAGGGATATTTTATTTCGCTAAACATGCAAATTCCAAGTGGGATGTTGAAGGTAGATGAACATTTCACTTTGTCCAGTATGTTGAACAGAAGAACACAGATCCCAGTGTATTCTCCAGCTTGGTCACTTCTCCAGCCACTGAGCTCCGCACACAGTCCATCTCCACTCAGTCGAGCACACTACTGAAAAACAGACCACAACCGCCACAAAGCATGTCTCTCTGAAGACACCGAGACCCATACACAGCATGCACACAGAAGACACATCTGCAACCTGCTACCTCCCACCCGACGTTCCCTGTCAGCTGCGCAGCAGGGTCTCAAGGGCTGCGCAGGTGGGGAGAGGAGCCCCTCCCTTGGCCCAGCCCAGTCCAGCCCCGCCCGAGCTGCCGGGGAGGGCAGCCCCTCCCTTGGCCCAGTCCAGCCCTGCCCGAGCTGCCATGGAGGGCAGCCCCTCCCTCGGCCCAGTCCAGCCCCGCCCGAGCTGCCGGGGAGGGCAGCCCCTCCCTTGGCCCAGCCCAGTCCAGCCCTGCCCGAGCTGCCAGGAAGGGTAACCCCCCACCCCCCGGCCTGGCTCAGCCCAGCCCAGCCCTGCCCGAGCTGCCACAGCCGGGGAAAGGCACCTCGCACCTGGCCCCAAGCTGCTGCGGTGAGAGAGGACTGGGCAAAGTCCTCTCACCATAGCCCTGGGGCAGCTTTCACCCCAAACCCCTCATCCCTGGCCCCAGCCCAGAGCCCACAACCACCCCACAACCCTCTGCCCCAGCCCTGAGTCCCCTCCCACACCCCAAACCCCTCATCCCCAGTCCCACCCCAAAACTTGCACCCCAGCCAGAGCCCTCATCCCCGCACACCCCAACCCCCTGCCCTAGCTCTGAGCCACCTGCCACCGTACCCCAATCCCCTCGTCCCTAGTCCCATTCCAGAGACCGCACCCCCAGCCAGACCCCGCACCCCCGCCACACTCCAACCCTCTGCCCCAGCCCTGAGCCCCCTCCCACACTCTGAACCCCTCGGCCCCACCACACATCAACCTCCATATTGGTGCACATAACAAAATTCATTCCGCACATGGGCATAAAAAACGAAGGAACACTGCCCCAGAGATTCCAGTGCATGCACTGAAGAGCAGGCGTCTGTGAAATGATGCTGCCAGTGGGGGCCTGACTGTAGGATGTCAGGGGGAGTAGCACCCATGCATCAGAGAGCAGAGTTGGGTCCTGGATCAGCCTTTAAAGTATTACTAGTACTTACACCCCTTCTTCTCTTAGGAGTGCCAGGAACTTTCTCACACGATAATCAGGATCCATCTAGACACAAAACAAAGATGAAGGAGTGGTCACTAGCAGCTAGAATGGATTTACCAAGAACAAGTCATGCCAAACCAGCTTGATTTCCTTCTTTGACAGGATAACTGATTTGGTGAATAGAAGGAATGTGGTGGATATAATATACCCGGACTTCAGCAGGCTTTTGACACAGTCCCACATGATAGTCTCATAAATAAACTGGAGAAATGTGGGCTCAGTAGAACTGCCATTAAGTGGATACATAATTGGTTAAACAACTGCAAACGAAGAGTAACTATTAATGGAATGATGTCAGATTGGAGGGAGGTCTCAAGTAGGGTTCCACAGGATTCTGTTCTGGGTCCGTTGTTGTTTAATATCTTTATTAATGACCTGGATGTGGAAATAGAGACCACACTGATCAAAGTTGTAGATGACACAAAGCTGGGGCGGGGGTGCGCTACAGACGCTTTGGAGGAGAGAGCTAAAATTCAAAGGGATCCTGATAAATTGGAGAACTGGGCTACAGACAACACACACACAAAGATGGATTACAAGCCACCAGGAACAGTATCCCCGATAATGTCACGGCAAACCTGGTGGCTGAACTTTGTCCTCACCCACAACTATTTCACATTCGGGGACAATGGAGACCTTCAAGTCAGCGGCACTGCTATGGGTATCTGCATGGCCCCACAGTATGCCAACATTTTTATGGCTGACTTAGAACAACGCTTCCTCAGCTCTCGTCCCCTAACGCCCCTACTCTACTTGCGCTACATTGATGACATCTTCATCATCTGGACCCATGGAAAAGAAGCCCTTGAGGAATTCCACCATGATTTCAACAATTTCCATCCCACTATCAACCTCAGCCTGGACCAGTCCACACAAGACATCCACTTCCTGGACACTACAGTACTAATAAGCAATGGTCACATAACCACCACCCTATACCGAAAACCTACTGACCACGATACTTACCTACATGCCTACAGCTTTCCTTCAGACCACACCACACGATCCATTGTCTACAGCCAAGCTCTAAGATACAACTACATTTGCTTCTATCCCTCAGACAGAGACAAACACCTACAAGATCTCTATCAAGCATTCTTACAACTACAGGTTTCAGAGTAACAGCCGTGTTAGTCTGTATTCGCAAAAAGAATAGGAGTACTTGTGGCACCTTAGAGACTAACCAATTTATTTGAGCATGAGCTTTCGTGAGCCACAGCTCACTTCATCAGATGCATACCGTGGAAACTGCAGCAGACTTTATATATACACAGAGAATATGAAACAATACCTCCTCCCACCCCACTGTCCTGCTGGTAATAGCTTATCTAAAGTAATCATCAGGTTAGGCCATTTCCAGCACAAATCCAAGTTTTCTCACCCTCCACCCCCCCACACAAATTCACTCTCCTGCCGGTGTAAAGAGTTGTCACTTTGGATGGGCTATCACCAGCAGGAGAGTGAATTTGTGTGGGGGGGTGGAGGGTGAGAAAACCTGGATTTGTGCTGGAAATGACCTAACCTGATGATTACTTTAGATAAGCTATTACCAGCAGGACAGTGGGGTGGGAGGAGGTATTGTTTCATATTCTCTGTGTATATATAAAGTCTGCTGCAATTTCCACGGTATGCATCTGATGAAGTGAGCTGTGGCTCACGAAAGCTCATGCTCAAATAAATTGGTTAGTCTCTAAGGTGCCACAAGTACTCCTTTTCTTCTTACAACTACAACACCCAACTGCTGAAGTGAAGAAACAGACTGAGAGAGCCAGAAGAATACACAGGAATCATCTACTCCAGGACAGGCCCAACAAAGAAAGTAACAGAACGCCACTAGCCATCACCTTCAGGCCCCAACTAAAACGTCTCCAGCGCATCATCAAGGATCTACAACCTATCCTGAAGGATGATCCCTCACTCTCACAGATCTTGGGAGACAGACCAGTCCTCGTTTACAGACAGCACCCCAATCTGAAGCAAATACTCACCAGCAACCACACACCACACAACAAAAACACTAACCCAGGAACCTATCCTTGCAACAAAGCCCGTTGCCAACTCTGTCCTCATATCTATTCAAGGGACACCATCATAGGACCTAATCACATCAGCCACACCATAAGAGGCTCGTTCACCTGCACATCTACCAACATGATATATGCCATCATGTGCCAGCAATGCCCCTCTGCCATGTACATTGGCCAAACCGACATTCTCTATGAAAAAGAATAAATGGACACAAAACAGATGTCAAGAATTATAACATTCAAAAACCAATCTGAGAACACATCAGCCTCCCTGGATACTCAATTAGAGACCTAAAAGCTGCAATACTCCAACAAAAAAACTTCAAAAACAGACTCCAATGAGAAACTGCAGAAATTAATTAATGTGCAAACTGGACACCATTAAATTAGGCTTGAGTAAAGACTAGGAGTGGATGGGCCATTACACAAAGTAAAAACTATTTCCCCATGCTAATTTTTACCCTATTGTTACTCACACCTTCTTCTCAACTGTTTGAAATGGGCCATTCTGATTATCACTACAAAAGTTTTTTTTCTCCTGCTGATAATAGCTCACCTTAATTGATTAATCTCGTTATAGTTGATATGGCAATACCCATTTTTTCATGTTCTCTGTGTATATATATCTTCCTACTGTATTTTCCACTGCATGCATCTGATGAAGTGGGTTTTAGCCCACAAAAGCTTATGCGCAAATAAATTTGTTAGTCTCTAAGGTGCGACAAGTACTCCTCGTTCTTTTTGCTGATACAGACTAACACGGCTACCACTCTGAAACCAGACAACAAAATGAAATTCAACAAAGACATATGTAAGGTACTATACTTAGGGAAGAAAAACCAAACACACAAATGCAGACTGGGGGATAAGTGGCTTGGCAGCAGCACAGCTGAAAAGGATTTGGGAGTTGTGGTGGATCACAGCCTCGACCTGAGTCAACAATTAAAACTGTTGCAAAAAAAGCAAATACAATTTTGGGCTGCATTAACAGAGGCATAGCATGCAAGTCACAGGAGGTGATAGTACCGATCTACTCAGCGCTGGTTAGGCCTCAGCTGAGTACTGTGTTCCACTTTGGTCAAAAATGTATAAAAAGGATGTAGAGAAACCGGAAAGGATCCAGGTGAGTGACAAAGATGATCAGAGGGATGGAATGCAGCCATACGAGCAAAGGCTGAAGGAATGGGGTATGTTTGCTTTGGAAAAGAGGAGATTTAGGGGGGTCACGATTGCGATCTTCGAAGTATTGAAAGGCTGCCCTAAAAAAGATGGAGAAAAGTTGCTCCCTCTTGCCACAGAGGCAGGACAAGAGGCAATGGGGTCAAACTCCAGCACGGCAGATTTAGATTAAATCTCAGGAAAAACGCCCTCCCTGTAAGAACAGTAGGATAATAGAACAAATTGCCTGGAGAAGTCGTGGAAGCTCCTTCACTGGAGGTTTTCAAAAGGAGGCTGAATAGCCATCTGTCTTGGATGGTTTAGACACAACAAATCCTGCATCTTGGCAGGGGGTTAGACTAGACAACCTTTGCGGTCCCTTCTAAGCCTATGGTTCTATGAAAGAAGTCCCATAAGAAACAGGAAATGCACTCTCCAGGCGATCATAACCAGAAAATGAACAAAACTAAGACACTCAGCAGTCTCAGACATGAAGACTGAACACAGCTTGGGACTGAAAAAGGAAGGCTAGACTTCTGATTTATTACGAAGACAGGGGAGAGGCTTTGTTTCTTACGTTCCACCCAAGTAGGAGGAGTTTGAGTTATAACCATTTGGAAATCAGAGATTGCAGTTTCCTAATATTTTATTTACATTTTATTGCATCTCACACAGTTTGAATATAAGCTCCATATTCAGATGTTTATTCTGTAGTCTTCAGGGAGATTGGTGAAGTATGGTGGGCTAGTACTAGAAATACTCCACATGGACAGTCCAAAGTTTACAAATGCTGTAATTTTGGAACTAGGGATCAAATATTCTATTTGAAGGGAGCACTCAGACCTATGCTTAGCAAAATAAACACAAAAGGAGGGCTAGCTGCAATATGCTCACTGGCCTCTTGACCGATACCTGGATAGATAGAGGATAATATTCAATCTGACGAGCACAGGAGTGCCATAAGGGAAACTATAGCAAAAAATTCCTTTATTGTATGTTTTATGTTCCTATAGTTAAAGAAAATCTTCTATTGATTCCAGGTTTATGAAAAAAACAAAATGCAACAAATGGAAAGAGAGGGAAGTTGATGACAATGACTATAAATTAGCAGTAATGAAATGCAGACTACTGATCAAGGAAGCTAAAGGTATGAGTAAAAAACCTGACCAGTAGGACTGGGGACAATAAGAGGGATTTTGTAAAAATATATCAGGAACAAAATAAATCCTAGCAATGGGATAAGTCTGATACTAGACAAGGATGGTAAAATTGTAAACAATGAAGAAAAGTCAGACATGTTCAATCACTATTTCTGTTCCACATTTGGAAAGGAGCTGGATGATATATTCATATCTCACAGTGATAACAAAATATTTTCTATGAGAACAGTAACTAGGTAGAATATTAAACAGCAACTACCACACTTGACTATTTTTAAATCTGCGGGAAGGGTTGCACCCAAGAATTTTAAAAGAATTGGCTCTGTTGCTCAGAGCCACCAATGTTGATTTTTAACAAATCTTGGAATGTTGAGGATATTCCAAGGGACTAGAAAAAGAAAACCAACTACTGTTGTGTCATTATTTAAAGGGTAAATAGGATGATCTGGATAACTATGGGTTGGTTAGCCTGACATTGATCCTGCAGAGTTAAAAAATTAAATAATGGAAGCATAATTAATGCCAATCAACATGGTTTTATAGAAAACATGTCTTGTAAAACAAACTTGATATAGTATTTTGATGAGATTACAAGGGTTGTAGACAAAGATAACTGATATATGACATCTGTAAGGTATTTGACTTAGTCGTGCACAACATTTTGATTAAGAAATAGTAATATGCAAGATCAATGCAGTATATATTAAATTGATTAAAAACTTGTAGATCTAAAAAACTAATTGTAAATGGTCAGCAATGAGAGTATTTCTAATGGGGTCCCACAGCACTGTATTCGTGGTCCAATACCATTTAATGCCTTTATCAATGATCTGGAAAAAATATATCATTACTGATAAAGTTTGCATATGACTCAAACTGGTGGAGTGATAAAAATCATACAGACAGGTCACTTATACAGAGCAATGTGGATCGTTTAGTAAGCAGGGCTCACTTGAACAAAATGCATTTTGATCCAACCCAACTATAAGGCCACATATCTAGGAAGCAAGAATGTAGGTTACATGTACAGGACAAAGGAGTGTTTGTGAAAGCAGCAACTCAGAAAAGAAAAGAACTTAAGGATCAAAGGATAACCACCTGAACATGAGCTCACGGTACAACACAGTGGCTGAGAAAGCAAACAATCCTTGGATGTATAAGCAGTGGAATATGAAGCAAGAGGGGGGAGTGATACCAACACTGTATACACAGCACTGGTGAGACCACAACTCTATACTGTGTCCAATTCTAATGTCCACGCTTCAAAAAGAATGCGGACAAATTGGAAAGGGGTCAGAAAAGCACTAGAAGTACGACTCAAGATTTTAAAAACTTGGCTTACAGGAAGAGACTGAAGCAGTTCAATCTATTTGGTTTATCCACGAGAAGGTTAAGAGGTACCTGAATGGGGAGAAGATTTCTAGTCATAGGATTCTAGCAGACACAGGCATAACTAGATCCAGTGACTGGAAACTGAAGCTGGACAAATTCAGACTAGAAATAAGGTGTACATTTTTAACAGTGAGGGTAATTAACCGTGAGAACAAAATACCTAGGCATGTGGTGGATTCACCATCACTTGGAGTCTTTAATTCAGGATTAGATGTCTGTCTAAAAGACACATTCAAGCTCGCCCAGAAGGTCTGGCCTTGAGGCATCACTTCACTTAGTGAAATTCCATTACTTTGGCCATGTAGGAAGTTAGGCCAGAGCAGCATAATGAACTTTCTCTTATCAGTTGTGAACATGTGAATTTTTTCCTGTATCTATGGCAACAAAGTGCATCTGAGACTTGCGTGAAAAGCGATGACTTTTTGCAATTCAGAGATATCAAGTGTGTGGGAGACTGAATATAAAGGAGCTAGGCAGAATTCAAATTACTTTAATTAATTAATGGCCATGGATCACATTGCTACCAAGCAAGTGCACACCCAACATCTATATAAGCTCCAATTTGCTCTCATTTATCCACCTATTTAATGTATTCAAAATGATTTGAACCAAAGTTAAAATGCTGCCTACTTTCCCTCAGGTTGGTCTGTCAGGGATTCAGATCATATAGAAAATGACCACCTTCTTAAACAAAATCACTTTAAATGCTTGAACATGCACTTGGATTGTAAGCAACAACATTCTTCTGAAACATTCCAGAACAGCAGCCTGTTTACCAAGGGGGAAAACACCCTACCCCCTCGTGACACCGCTCACCACGTTGGTATGTAGCAGTGGGGAAAAGCTGGTGCAATTTGATTCCCACTCCCCCATCTCAGAACTGCCCTTACTCTGCACATTTTTAATCCTGGAGTTTTAAAAGCATCAATGTTCAAGGTCACAATCTAACCAAAGTCATTTCCCTGTCTCAGAAGGTGGTTAGAGAGGCATCTATTGTCAAGATTTTAAGTAAAATGGGCTGTAACTGTACCCTTGCAGGCCTGAGCCCATTAAACACATTTAATGCGTGTGAGCAGTGACTTACTGACTTGCCTGTAGGTATGGAATTAAAAGTCGAGGGAAAGAGAGGAAAAAGTAATCTAGATAAATGACTTTATTCCCTCAGGTGACATCTAGTTAGAGCAGATCCTCAGTGCTGTGCAAGTTTTAACAGAATTGTGAATAGTGAACAGCGGGGGATACATGACTCATATGCTGCTAAACTATATGCTTCTTCACTTATGCTCATCATTTCATAGGACGATCTAAAGACAGTACATTCAGCTACACCAAATCCATTTGATGAAAAAAAGGGGAGAATGGGAGGGAAGGGTTCAAATGTAGAAGGGCTTTGAAATGTCAGCCACTGAGGATTAGGCCCAAATGCTACACATACACCTTTTTTAGCTCACATACACAGTAGAGCATGTGCCTGATGGCTAGCTTGCAGGCACAGGAGATGCAATGGTGAGGGGCTAAGAGCTACGTATTTCTACCCTAGGCAATTCTTTTCTTTAAAGTGCTGACAGTGGAAAATGAAGAGAGCAGCTGAACAGCTTGACAGATTTATCTTCTTTCAGGGAAAGAGCCACTACACCTGCACAGGAAACTTTTTCATAACAAAATCCTCAATTATCACTATCTGCAATCTTAACTTATCACTTGTGCTTGAGAAGGCAATTCATGAAAGGTAAGTCAGCCCAGATCCCCTGGTCTGCAGACATGCTTCTCTGAAGACTAACTTCATACAACTCATGGGCACTCTATTTTTTACAGATCTCTCAATGGACTGAGACATGGTGCTCTCTCTACTGACTGGAGCTGAAAACTGCTGTAGGGAAATCTGCAAGTAATACTGTTGCCTTTTTGGAAATGTAACATGTTCAAGCCACAGCAGACGCAATACAGGGCTCCCAATTTAACAGAGGCAAGGGTCTGTGGGCCAAAAGGTGCTTTCAACGATGTTCTAGTCTCTCTCGTACATCCCTAAAGCAAAAAGCCTCTTACTTGCAATGACATCTCGATCAACATCAGGAGCTTCTTGATTCCGATCCACACTTTCTTCCCTTTGACATGATGTGCAATGGTGCTGCGCTCGTTATCTTTGAAGTTACCAAGAAGCTGGAAGGAAACCAGGAGACAGCCAGCAGCATTAGAAGGACAACTGTGCCAGCCACACTGGTGAGTGCAGAATTAGAAAACAGTCCTTAGCTTAGTCTTGGAAACAGTTAAGAGTAACTGCCTGGAGATACTGTAGAAACAGTCAGACCAGGATACTTTTATGGCATAGCTGTTATCAACAATATCATACAGAGCCAACCTTCCATCGATTTACTTTCTGAATCTTCTATCCTAGGCTAGTCTTCCCCAAATGACAGAGTCTATGAGGAACACAGTGATGTGTGCTAGAGCAACCTTGCAAAACTGTTGTAAAAATTACCAGACGTGAACTACCCTTTGTGAGGATGATGATAATGAAAATACCAACAGTATTTTAGTTACCCTTGTGGAGTGCCACTTTGAAGGCTGTACTACAAGTCTGATAAGCATTTACATCACCTGCTACAAACTCCACACTGCTGCTTGGAGCAGAAGCCGGCCATGGGCTTGACCCGTGGGAGGCCAAGCATCTCTTGACGTGCTGAGCTTTCTTAGCCCCATCAATCAACTCAATGGGAATTCAGTGCCTCACAGGATTGGGCCTCATGAATTCAAATTTAAAGAGTTTTGAGGACAACTCTGCTCTCTCTCTTCTATGCCCTCAGAACCGTTTCCAGCCAGCAGAAAAAAGAAGTCACACCCTCTCCGTGTTTTCCCTCTCCCTGTGTCTGCCTCCTGCTTTCCTTGCTTTGGGAACATGACATTCAGTGACACCGGATAGCTGGTGTTGGGCCAATAGAGTAAAGCAGGTCACTATTTCAAAATGGAGCCCTATCGCACTCCCCATGGACACCTTTTGATTCCATTCATCAAGTGCTCTATTGCATGGGACATTATTCACACTAACAGTCACTCAGGTGGTCTCTCAGCCGTCTTGACGTTCAGTGGGTCTCCTTACCTCCAAGGCCTCCATCAGCTGCTCTCCTGTTGCAATACTGGGTACATGAATGGTGGTGCTGAAAGCATCTAGCATTTCCATTTCCTGCAGGACATCTTTACGGCTGGTGGTTCCAATGATTAAAAGCTTGCGACCCTGCCCATATAAGAAGGAATAAATGTCAAGAAAAAAAGGAAAGCACAGGCGTCACCCTTGGGGAGATTAGGTCAAGTGCAGGGAAAAGAAATGAGGCAAATGGTGAGAAATGCTGCTTAAGGCCCCTACAACATATCTCTAACAGATTGAAAAATGAGAGATATCAGATTGAAAATAGTGGAAGTCACCAGCACAAATCTTTAACAAGACAATATCGAAGAATAAGGCTAAGGAAATCAGAATCCTTCCTGCCCATCAGAATCAGAAAAGACCAATAAAGATGGTTTTTTAAGCCCCATCCATAAAGCCTGCATATCGGAACTTTTCTGCTAAAATGACCATTTGTAACATCTGGGTATCATTAGGGTTCAGAGTTAACACTCACTGAGCTGAATTAGGGCACTTAAACCTCTGAGAGCTATAGTTTCTAGCTGATGATGCTGTGGCTGTGATGACTGTTGTGAAACCTAGTACAAAAAGTTCAAGCCCCTTTCAGCATTTTTACCACTGGGTCAATGTAAAAAGGCCAGAAACTGGCAGAGCTCCACCCTCCCCCACACCCCCGGCTACTGTTGCTGGAGACAAGGACAAGACGACAGTACTTCGTTGGATTATGTTCTGAAGTAGCATTTTCCACAACCAGGAAAGACAGAAACCTGATGATTATTTTTTTAAAAAGAAAAGGAGTACTTGTGGCACCTTAGTCTCTAAGGTGCCACAAGTACTCCTTTTCTTTTTGCAAATACAGACTAACACGGCTGTTACTCTGAAACCTGTCCTTATTTTTTTAAGTCAACACAAAAGTTTAAATTCTGATGAAAATGATATGAGTAGCAGAGAGGAAGGAGTCAGTCTGGCACACCCGGGGCATCTCCTCACTCTACCATACATAATTCTTTTTGCTGTGTCAGACAACACTGTGATGACGACACTCTCCCTGCCCCCAGGATGCACAGCATGCCGGACTCCTGAATAAAGTGAATAGGTATGAATGCTAGTAACAGTAGGTGCAGTTAATGCACAGGGGAGGCTTCTGTCCCATATTTATGAATTCTCACTAACGCAGCTCCCAAGTTCACATGTCTGGGTGCACACAGTGAGTAGGAAAAAGATTTGGGGGTTGTGGTGGATAATCAGCTGAACATGGAGTTCCCAGTTACATCTACACAGGGCTAAAAGACCCACAGCATGACCGCAGCTGGCCCAGGTCAACTGACTCAGGCTCGCAGGGTTCAGGCTGCGAGGCTAAAAATGGCTGTGTCAACACTCAGACTTGGGCTGGGATACATAAACAGCGGAATGTCAAGTAGGAAAAGAAAGGTTATTTTACCTCTCTATTTGGCACTGGAATATGGTGCCCAGTTCTGGTGCCCTCAATTCAAGGAGGATGTTGATAAATTGGAGAGAGTTCAGAAAACAGCCACGAGAACAATTACAGGATCAGAAACCTGCCTTATAGAGTTAGACTCATGGAGCTCAATCTATTTAGGGTGAAAGACCCTGGATCCCTGCAGGCACAAGGTGAGAAGGCTGCAGTCCTCACAGGGTAGAGCAGAGAGCCCCAGCCAGGCCCGCGAGGAGGCAGATCAGCCCCAGCCTGCGGAGGCCATCCTGCTGCTGCTAAGTGGTTCCATCCTCCTCCTCCTCACAGTCCTGGCCAGAGGTCTCTGCTCCACCAGGCCAGAACCAGCCTCTTCAGCACCTCGTGCTTGAATGTCTTGGGCCCCTCAACTGCACAGGGATACGTGGGTCAGAGGAAATGGTGTTACAAGCTTTGAAGAAATGTGTGATCTTGTTGCTCAGGAACATTTCCTAAGTTTTTGTAATGATGATGTAAAACTGTGTTTATGGGATAAAAAAGCGAAAACTTTTGATGAATTTGAACAAACCTAAGCATCTATTTGAAATAAATCACAGGTAGAGGGGTTTGTTTGGTGGGAAGAATGGTTCCCGTTTTACCCCTGGGAAGGAGGGTGGATGGGAGGCTGGGTGCTCACCTCCCCAAGTCCATTCCTCTAGTCCTCATCCCAAATCTCCTGTAAAAACAGAAGAGCCCAGAAGGCGCTATCACTGTAATTCCACTGAGCACCTGAGGAATAAATGCCCTGTGCTGAGTGGGAACAGACCACAAGCAACTCATGGGAATGCTGCTACGCAGAGCACAGAGGCACCTCAGGCAATTGCCACTTATACAGGATTTATAAACGTAGCCTCTGCACAGCCAGGCAGGAAGCACATAAAGGCTGTCAGAATTAATGGGAAGGAACTCCTTGGATGGAGGGATACAGGTGCAGACATTTCTGTGGTCCGGGGAAACATTGTTAAGAAGAAAAACATAGTGCCAGGACAGATGGCAGAGCTTTGGCTAGTAGGTCACAAAATCCTTGTGCCTTTGGCTAAAGTGCACATGGAAACTGAGGATTTGGAAGCTGAATGGACAGTGGCTGCAGTACATGATAACACACCACAATTATTACTGGGGAATGACTTTTTCGATGTAGCTCGGGCTGTCAATGGATTTGCCAGCAGCAAGGAGGAATATGGTGCTGAAACCCCAGAAGGAAAGAGCGAAGTCCCAGGAACTGCTAGAGGAATGGGAGTCTCTCTCTTTAATTCCTCTGCAGTAGTGGAAAACAGTCTACCAGGGGTGGGTGTGGTTGAGACCAGCTCCTGCTGCTTGGTGGTTAAAGGCAGCGTCTCCTCTGAGGGGCAGGGGAGTGTGTTTCTGTCAGTGAGAAAACTGTCCAGGTTGCTAGCTGCCAGCAGGCTGCAGTTGAACAGGGGGCAGACCTCTCTCTAGGGTGCATAGGGAGATGTGTCCTAGAGGGAAGGCCGGAGGAGGGGGATGGAATCCTAGAGATCACTGCCGTGGGTGAGGGTTCCATGGATTCTGTAGCTGGAGGCAAACCCAGTTCAAAGAGAGGGGAGGGGGTGGTCCCTGCCAGTGAAAGAACTGTTCTGGCTGTTAGCTGAGAGCCCTTCACAGATGAACAGGGGATAGATCCCACTCTAGAGAGCACAGAGGTGTGTGTCTTAGGAGGGGACCAGAGGGGGAAGTTGAGAAGGAATTTGGGGGAGTACATGAATGTCTCCTCACTGATTACACGGGAAGGTGTGCCCAGGGCAGATTTGCTGGGTCGGCGTTTGTGTTCCCAGGCACCCAACCTGTGGATCAGATTTTAAGAGGGAACTGTGTAACTGACTTCCCGGAGGGGAGCAGACATACTACTGACCTCTTGGGGACAGAGAGGAGCGACAGAGGGTACCCCAATCCAGGACCCACTTTTGCAAAATGCTGTTCCTGGTGTACTTGTGAAAACTTGAGTGACAGTGAAAATGCTGATGACCCATCTGAGAAAGGGGACACTGGACAAAACACTAAAGGGAAAGAAAGACCAGTACCCGAACACACACTATGGTTTAGAAAGGGGCTGCAAAACACAATAGGTATTGAACAAACTGGACTGTCAGAAGACGTGGTATGATAAACATAGTTGGAAACACCTCCCTGTCATGAATTTGCTGGTACTGTTACATTTCATAATACGGAGTTTATTGGTTATGACAAAGCATTTGGTACTTATGGTAAATCCTTTAAAAATGTGTAAAACACATAATACTGCTTCTCAGCAAGTACCTGTAAACAGGCTCAGAGGCTGGTCACAGCAGGGAAAACATAACAAAAGCTGAACTGCTATGTGGAAGGGGAAACTGGGGCACACCACCTCATGGCATGATGGCTAAATGCCAAGACACCTACACTCTAAAAGATATTGGTATGTGAATTATAGTAACAATGCCCACACCAGAATGTTTTCAGGCAACCTGGGAAAAGAAACACAGAACTTTGCAAAAACACATGTGGATGACACTACAATGTTTGGTAACACTTGGGAAAAACCTAAAGAGGGCATTAGGCACACTGCCTTCACATTAGTCAGTGACTAACCCATGGCAGTAATCTAAGGGGGCAGGTGTGACACCCTGGGACCCCAATATTCACCACTGTCAGGTAATGAGGATGTGTTTTGTACAAAGTATGCCTTGTGAGGTATCCTTCTAAAAGTCTTGATCTGCTAGACAGTGATATGTCGTTGGATTGTACATGCTATCGTCGTATGTGAAGTTATGAAGTTTGGCTCTGTAGGTGTTACTGAAACCTGTCATGAGGTTGAAAACGCCCACAAGCCGCCTTTCAGGTACAACAGTTGTCATAAATATAAAGGGAAGGGTAAACCCCTTTGAAATCCTGGCCAGGGGAAAGCTCCTCTCACCTGTAAAGGGTTAAGAAGCTAAAGGTAACCTCGCTGGCACCTGACCAAAATGACCCATGAGGAGACAGGATACTTTCAAAAGCTGGGAGGAGGGAGAGAAACAAAGGGGTCTGTGTGGCTGTCTATATGCTGTCTTTGCCGGGGATAGACCAGGAATGGAGTCTTAGAACTTTTAGTAAGTAATCTAGCTAGGTATGTGTTAGATTATGATTTCTTTAAATGGCTGAGAAAAGAATTGTGCTGAATAGAATAACTATTTCTGTCTGTGTATCTTTTTTGTAACTTAAGGTTTTGCCTAGAGGGGTTCTCTATGTTTTGAATCTAATTACCCTGTAAGGTATCTACCATCCTGATTTTACAGAGGTGATTTCTTTACTTCTATTTACTTCTATTTCTATTAAAAGTCTTCTTGTAAGAAAACTGAATGTTTTTTCATTGTTCTCAGATCCAAGGGTTTGGGTCTGTGGTCACCTATGCAAATTGGTGAGGCTTTTTATCCAACATTTCCCAGGAAAGGGGGGGTGCAAGTGTTGGGAGGATTGTTCATTGTTCACTGAGCCTCTCCTGGATGCTAGTAAAGTCTTGATGACTTTGGAAGATAGACCCAGCATTACTAAGGATTCCCTTTCGATAACCAGGCTGTTGGCTGAAGCCAATCTGGATATGGATGGAAGAATGAGCCTTGGGAGATGATACCCAGTCTCCATGGTAGCCATAGAGGAGGTTCCACTATCAGGTGTATTAGGTTGGAAAATCCTTGGCCAGCGGTAGTTATCAATATGACTGTCACCTGCTCCTTTTTTATTTTCTTAATCACCTTCCCCAGGAGAGGAAAAGTGGGAATGCATGAAGAAAGCCCTGTGGCCATCTGTGTGAAAGGGCATCTGTAGCCATGGATTCAGGAACTCTCTCTCTGATGGGAGTACCTTGGGCTCTTTGTCTCCCTTCAGACGATTTGTTTGTGAGAACACAATGTCCTCAAGATTAGACCAAAGACCTGATTGAGGCAGAGTGTTGAGCTGGCGTCTGCCTGAGCCAGTTCATCTTCTAGTTCAGCTCCCCTTTTACGTGGCTCGCTCTGAGGGACAGGAAAGACTACTCTGACATCTCCATCACTTCTGGTGTAGCTTTGGTCTCCGGGTCCCTACCTGGTTGTTTATGTACATGTTTGCGGTTGTTTCGTCTGACTGAAGCAGAATGCTATTTTCCTCCAGGGAGCTGCTCTGAGTTCCAGAAGAGCTATGCTGTCTCTCTTTTCCCTCAGGCTTCCTAGATGGTTTGAAAACCCAGATAAGCACCCCAGCCCTCCTCCTCAACTACTCTGACATCTGTTGGGAAAATAACACCACAGGGCAAAGATTATCCAACAACTTCTTGGAACGTATTGGAGACAATTTTTTATTTCAGAAGGTGGAGAAAGGTAATAGGGGGAGGCTGTTCTAGATTTGATTTTGACAAATAGGGAGGATCTGGTTGAGAATTTGAAAGTGGAAGGCAACTTGGGTGAAAGTGATCATGAAATTATAAGAGTTCATGATTCTAAGGAATGATAGGAGGGAGAACAGCAAAATAAAGACAATGGGTTTCAAGAAGGCAGACTTTAGCAAACTCAGGGAGTTGATAGATAAGATCCCATGAGAAGAAAGTCTCAGGAGAAAAACAACTGAAGACAGTTGGCAGTTTTTCAAAGAGATATTATTAAGGGCACAAGAGGAAACTATCCCACTGCATAGAAAAGATAGGAAGTATGGCAAGAGACCACCCTGGCTTACCCAGGAGATCTTCAATGATCTAAAAATCAAAAAAGAGTCCTACAAAAAGTGAAAAATAGGTCAAATTACAAGGATGAATATAAACAAACACCACAAGTATGTAAGGACAAAATTAGAAAGGCCAAGGCACAAAACGAGATCAAACTAGCTAGAGACATTAAATCATCCCAGACAGGGCTTTGTCAAGCCTGACCTTAAAAATTTCTAAAAAAGTGAAAAATAGGTCAAATTACAAGGATGAATATAAACAAACACCACAAGTATGTAAGGACAAAATTAGAAAGGCCAAGGCACAAAACGAGATCAAACTAGCTAGAGACATTAAATCATCCCAGCCAGGGCTTTGTCAAGCCTGACCTTAAAAATTTCTAAGGAAGGAGATTCCATCACCTCCCTAGGCAACGCATTCCAGTGTTTCACCACCCTCCTAGTGAAAAAGTTTTTCCTAATATCCAACCTAAACCTCCCCCACTGCAACTTGAGACCATTACTCCTTATCCTGTCCTCTTCCACCACTGAGAATAGTTTAGAACCATCCTCTTGGGAACCACCTCTCAGGTAGTTGAAAGCAGCTATCAAATCCTCCCTCATTCTTCTCTTCCGCAGACTAAACAATCCCAGTTCCCTCAGCCTCTCCTCATAACTCATGTGTTCCAGACCCCTAATCATTTTTGTTGCCCTTCGCTGGACTCTCTCCAATTTATCCCCATCCTTCTTGTAGTGTGGGGCCCAAAACTGGACACAGTACTCCAGATGAGGCCTCACCAATGTCGAATAGAGGGGGACGATCACGTCCCTCGATCTGCTCGCTATGCCCCTACTTATACATCCCAAAATGCCATTGGCCTTCTTGGCAACAAGGGCACACTGCTGACTCATATCCAGCTTCTCGTCCACTGTCACCCCTAGGTCCTTTTCCGCAGAACTGCTGCCTACCCATTCGGTCCCTAGTCTGTAGCTGTGCATTGGGTTCTTCCGTCCTAAGTGCAGAACCCTGCACTTATCCTTATTGAACCTCATGAGATTTCTTTTGGCCCAATCCTCCAATTTGTCTAGATCCCTCTGTATCCTATCCCTGCCCTCCAGCGTATCCACCACTCCTCCCAGTTTAGTATCATCCGCAAATTTGCTGAGAGTGCAATCCACACCATCCTCCAGATCATTTATGAAGATATTGAACAAAACCGGCCCCAGGACCGACCCATGGGGCACTCCACTTGACACCGGCTGCCAACTAGACATGGAGCCATTGATCACTACCCGTTGAGCCTACAGTTTAGCCAACTTTCTACCCACCTTATACTGCATTCATCCAGCCCGTACTACTTTAACTTGCTGACAAGAATACTGTGGGAGACAGTGTCAAAAGCTTTGCTAAAGTCAAGATACAATACATCCACTGCTTTCCCTTCATCCACAGAACCAGTAATCTCATCATAGAAGGCGATTAGATTAGTCAGGCATGACCTTCCCTTGGTGAATCCATGCTGACTGTTCCTGATCACTTTCCTCTCGTGTAAGTGCTTCAGGATTGATTCTTTGAGGACCTGCTCCATGATTTTTCCGGGGACTGAGGTGAGGCTGACTGGCCTGTAGTTCCCAGGATCCTCCTCCTTCCCTTTTTTAAAGATTGGCACTACATTAGCCTTTTTCCAGTCATTCGGGACTTCCCCCGTTCGCCACGAGTTTTCAAAGATAATGGCCAATTGCTCTGCAATCACAGCCGCCAGTTCCTTTAGCACTCTCGGATGCAACTTGTCCGGCCCCATGGACTTGTGCACGTCCAGCTTTTCTAAATAGTCCCTAACCACCTCTTTCTCCACAGAGGGCTGGCCATCTACTCCCCATGTTGTGATGCCCAGCGCAGCAGTCTGGGAGCTGACCTTGTTCGTGAAGACAGAGGCAAAAAAAGCATTGAGTACATTAGCTTTTTCCACATCCTCTGTCACTAGGTTGCCTCCCTCATTCAGTAAGGGGCCCACACTTTCCTTGGCTTTCTTCTTGTTGCCAACATACCTGAAGAAACCCTTCTTGTTACTCTTAACATCTCTCGCTAGCTGCAGCTCCAGGTGCAATTTGGCCCTCCTAATTTCATTCCTACATGCCCGAGCAATATTTTTATACTCCTCCCTGGTCATATGTCCAACCTTCCACTTCTTGTAAGCTTCTTTTTTATGTTTAAGATCCGCTAGGATTTCACCGTTAAGCCAAGCTGGTCGCCTGCCATATTTACTATTCTTTCGACAACCTCAACAGGATTCCTTGAAATACAGCCAGCTCTCCTGGACTCCTTTCCCCTTCATGTTAGTCGCCCCGGGGATCCTACCCATCCGTTCCCTGAGGGAGTCGAGGTCTGCTTTCCTGAAGTCCAGGGTCCGTATCCTGCTGCTTACCTTTCTTCCCTGTGTCAGGATCCTGAACTCAACCAACTCATGGTCACTGCCTCCCAGGTTCCCATCCACTTTTGCTTCCCCTACTAATTCTTCCCGGTTTGTGAGCAGCAGGTCAAGAAAAGCTCCCCCCCTAGTTGGCTTCTCTAGCACTTGCACCAGGAAATTGTCCCCTACGCTTTCCAAAAACTTCCTGGTTCAAAGTAACAGCCGTGTTAGTCTGTATTCGCAAAAAGAAAAGGAGTACTTGTACTTGTGGCACCTTAGAGTTGGTTAGTCTAAATTGGTAACTAAATTGGTTAGTCTCTAAGGTGCCACAAGTACTCCTTTTCTTTTTGCAAAAACTTCCTGGATTGTCTATGCACCGCTGTATTGCTCTCCCAGCAGATATCAGGAAAATTAAAGTCACCCATGAGAACCAGGGCATGCGATCTAGTAGCTTCCGCAAGCTGCCGGAAGAAAGCCTCATCCACTTCATCCCTCTGGTCCGGTGGTCTATAGCAGACTCCCACCACTACATCACTCCTGTTGCTCACACTTCTAAGCTTAATCCAGAGACGCTCAGGTTTTTCTGCAGTTTCATACCGGAGCTCTGAGCAGTCATACTGCTCCCTTACATACAGTGCAATGCAAACATTTCAACCAATGCAAACTATTTCCTTTATGACAGGTTTCAGAGTAACAGCCGTGTTAGTCTGTATTCGCAAAAAGAAAAGGAGTACTTGTGGCACCTTAGAGACTAACCAATTTATTTGAGCATGAGCTTTCGTGAGCTACAGCTCACTTCATCAGATGTATACCGTGGAAATTGCAGCAGACTTTATATATACACAGAGAATATGAAACAATACCTCCTCCCACCCCACTGTCCTGCTGGTAATAGCTTAGGGTGGGAGGAGGTATTGTTTCATATTCTCTGTGTATATATAAAGTCTGCTGCAGTTTCCACGGTATGCATCCGATGAAGTGAGCTGTAGCTCACGAAAGCTCATGCTCAAATAAATTGGTTAGTCTCTAAGGTGCCACAAGTACTCCTTTTCTATTTCCTTTATGTTATTCATAATGCACAATGGGGTCACCTATATTACATGGCACTATTTCTGCCTCCTGACTGGATAAACTTTTATTTTTAAATGAACAGGAAGAGGGAAATCCCATATTTTTAGTTAGCTGCATGAACCTATGCACCGATCCACATGCACAGGAGCACATGTAAGCCTCAAACAGTCCATGAACATTCTTGTTAAGAAAAAAAGTCACTTATATGAATGTTCATGGAAAACTACCTGGTCAGTAGGCCAGCAATGACACACCTAGCAGGTATGCAAACAACATTGACAAATGTCTACACTACCACTTACTTCGGTATAACTTATGTTGCTCAGGGGTGTGACTAAGCCAAGCCCCCAAGTGACGTAAGTTACACTGACCTAAGTGCCGGTATGGACAGGGCTGTGCCGGTGGGAGAGCTTCTCCTGTTGACATGGCTACTGCCTCCTGTGGTGGTGGATTTATTATGCTGACAGGAAAGCTCTCTCCCATTGGCATAGGGCATCTTCATGAGATGCACTACAGAGGCACAGCTGCACTCGCGCAGCTGCGTCGATGCAGAGCTTCTAGTGTACCCCTACTAGCGCTTCTAGTGTACCCCTTCATCCTCCACGTATTCGCAAATGGAATGTTTTTTACATCACTTTCGTAGCTTCACAGGTATCGAGGTCAGGCTGACTGGTCCATAGTTCCCCAGCTCCTCCTTTCTCCCCTTTTTAAAGATGGGTTCTATGTTAGCCCTTCTCCAGCCTTCCAGGATCTCTCCTGTCATCAGTGAGTTTGCAAATATTATTGCCAGGGGCTCCAAGATTTCTTCAGCATCCTGGGGTGAACAGCATCCGGCCCCACTGGTTCGAATGCATTCAAATTGGTCAGATCTCTGACGTGTTCTTAACTTATCCTGATCCGTATCCCTTCCCCTTTAACATCTAAGCATAAACATGAGATTAATGTGGTTTTGGGGAAAACATCAGTAGATGAATGGACAGGTCAAGATGGAAAATCAGGCAACACTTTAAGGTGTGTTCCCTACCCAACAGTGAAGAATCTCTTGTCACAGTTATTGCTGGAGCTGGGCGAGTGAAAGAGATACCAAGCAGACACTGAGCTGATTTTTCCACCAGTCTAGGGAGTTCTATCACCTGGAGGGGAACCATGACCCGTTTGTCCAAGCTGTCTCTGGTTGGCTAATGGGTCTTTCTGAGCCAGCCCTGGAAGCAATGGAGGTGTCATCTTGTATGCTTGGTCACGAAGGTGAGCTGTAAACAGTTCCTTATTGTAGTTCAGGGACTTCTTTGAATTGTCCCGACGAGATAAGATAAAGTTATGGAATTTCTGTCTCTTCCTAGTGCGTTGGGGAGGGATCTATGAAATCCAGAGAACTGGCCAGGAGACAATCTCTGCGCAGTTTGAGACCTACCAAATCTCCGTTTGTTCGTAGGAATGTACATATCTAGAGATCTTAACATGGCATGGAGTCCTTTAATGTGTGCATGGACTCATCTGTGGACTCCAAGCAGAGCTTTTGACCCTCAAACGGAAGGTCCTCCACAGTGTTTTGAACCACTTTTGGGAACCCCGATACCCTGTGCATAACAACAGCTGTGGATATGGATATGGCGGTGGTGTGCACGGCATTTAAGAACCCTTGGAGAGATTCTGGCTAATAACTGACCCTCTGTGATGATGGCCTGCAAGTGTTCTCTATGCTCCCATGGAAGATGCTCAATAAAAGCTGCAAATATATCAGTTGGTGAAGTTCTACTTGCCCATGATCACCTGATAGTTTGCAATCTAAAACTGGAGGGTCACGAATGAGTAACACTTTCATCCAAAAAAGTCTAACTTCTTTTGGTCTTTGTTCTAAGGGGTAGACCTAGAGTAATGCTATTTACCCCATTCATTTACAGCATCCACCGCTAGGGAATTAGGCAAGGGGTGGGGAAACAAAATTTCTGAGATCCTGGGTGGAACATAATATTTCTTATCCACCTGTTTATAAGTTGGCAGGATAGTGGCAGGCATTTGTCACTGTATCTTTGCTGGATCCAGGAGCACCTCACTAATGGGTAGAACCTGGATGGGTGTTGCCAACTGTAGAATGCCCAGCAGCTTGTGTTGTGAGTCTCTGACCTCTTCAACTGGTATCTGAAGGGTGTCAGCAACCCTCTTCACAAGGTCCTGGAATTGCCAAAAATCATTGGCCATATATTGTTGTGGAGGTATGACTGCCTCATCTGCAGTCATATCTCCACAACAATCTACGGCCAATGATTTTGAATGAATGATGAGAATGAAATAGGAGTTTGAGGGACAGCCTCCTTATCTGTCCTAGATTCCGGTTCTTCAAAGATTTCTTTGTGCTAGAGGACTGGTTAGGGGGACTGTGCAACCCTATCCTCTCTATGCGACAGAGCCGAGCTCTGGCAAATTGCTGTCAATACACATCCTCATGGTCCACTGGGGGGAGGGAAGGGGGCATACAGGAGAGGGGGAAGTACCCAGGTTGATCCCAGCACCCCGGCATGGAAAAGGATCTTTCTCAGAATACGGGTTCCCATACAGGATAGGAGGAGACCCCCTACAGTGATATGGAAGAGACTGAATGTCTCCTTCCTCCTCCTCAATGTTCTCCAATGGGGGGGGGAGGGGGGGGGTGGCACCAGTGGAAAAGGGTGGAGAGTCCTGTGGTATCAGGAAGCAATGGTAATCTGGAGACTGGGGTCTCAGTACTGAGAGTTGTTCGGTACCCATAAGTAGTGAAAACTCTGGCTCATCTAAGACTGCCAAGTCCCTGGAGTACCACAATTCCTGAGGTACCAAATGGGTCGGTCCTGACACAGTAGCTGAGGTGGACGGTGCTATCAATTTAGAGTGTCTCAATGCAGGCACTGAGGGCATCTGGAGCTTTGATTTGTCCAGTACCAAGCATGCCGAGTGGGAAGGTACTGATGGTAAGTCTGTGCTAGAGGATGCCATTCTGGAGGAGTACATATCCTTGGCCTCCCTATTCCTCTCAGACAGTACTGGGGTGGGGGTGGGGGGGCAGCTGGAGCGGTGCTTCTCTGTAGTGCTCCAGGAGTTCCCGGTATTGGAGGAGGAGTCCTTCATTTCTGTGGTACCGAGTCGAGAGGTAAAGGCTTCTGACACCACAGACTTAACAGGAGATCAGGGTCTTTTGGGAGCTGGTTTCTTTTGGTGAGAAACTGATCTCCTCTTCTTTGGAGCCTTCCCTGAGTCTTCCACGGCCTTCTTCTTCTTAGGGGAGATCTGTGTCAAGGTCAAAGGGGCACTGGATCTGTCTGGAAACAGATGTGCAGGGAGGGTCTCTCCTGAGCTAAGTCAGAGGCAGGTCAAAGGGAGCATGCCATCATCAGAAATCTCAATTTGATCCACTGGCTCTTCCATGCTCTAGATTTGAGAGCCAAGCAGATGTTACACTTCTGGGAGAGGAGGGACTCTCCCAAGCAATGGAAGCATTTAGAGTGGCCGTCACTAACCAGGATAGCCTCTTGACAAGGGAGGCAGCGGTTTGAAGCATGGCGAGCCAGGCATACCCACCCAGGCAAATAGGGCTCTCTCGAAAAGGGAAGGGAGAGGAAACAAATTCAATATTCTCACTACTTAACTAGCTAACTATATAACAACCCCTAACACGAAACTGCTAACACTAATTCTGAGAAAGGTGAACGATAGCATCTGAGGCACACACAAGGCAAACACTCTAGGGCTCTGTCTCATGCTGAGGCAGCTGGGAAGGAACTGAGGGTGGTTTGCCAGCACAGTCCTATATACCCTCACTGCACGGCATGAGATTGTATAGATCACATACATGGACTGAACAGCCACTGCTGATGGAAAATCTCCAATCAAAGGCTCAGTAGGCATATGCACACCTGAAGTGGAGCACCCTAGGGTTGCCAGGTGTCTGGTTTTCAACTGGAACGCCCAGTCGAAAAGGGACCCTGGCGGCTCCGGTCAGTTAAAAGTCCAGTCGGCGGCACAGTGGGGCTAAGGCAGGCTCCCTGGCTGCCGTTGCTCCGCGTGGCTCCCAGAAGCAGCAGCATGTCCCCCCGCTGGCTCCTAGGCATAGGGGCAGCCAAGGGGCTCCACACACTGTCCCCCCCCAAGCGTTAGCTTCTCAGATCTCATTGACTGGGAACCGTAGCCAATGGGAGCTGCAGGGGCAGTGCCTGCGGACGGGGCTGTGTGCAGAGCCACCTGGCCACACCTCCATGTTGGAACCGGAGCCAGGGGTGGGGGGGGAGGGAAGGGGGAAAGGGGTATGCCATTTCTTCAAGGAGCTGCCTGAGGTAAGCACCTCCCATAGCTTCCACACCCTCCCGTGCCCCAACCCCCTGCTCCAGCCCTGATCCCCCTCCCACACCCTGAATGCCTCAGTCCCAGCCCAGAGCACCCTCCTGCACCCCAAACTCCTCATCCCCAGCCCCACCCCAGAGCCTGCACCCCCAGCTGGAGCCCTCACCCCTCTGCGCTCCAACCCCCTGCCCAGCCCTGATCCCCCTCCTGCCCTCTGAACCCCTCGGTCCCAGCCCAAAGCACCCTTCTACACCCCAAACCCCTCATCCCCAGCCCCACCCCAGAGCCTGCACCCCCAGCCAGAGCCCTCACCCCCCCCCACACACCCCAACCCCCTGCCCCAGCCCGGAGCCCCCTCCTGCACTCCAAATCTCTTATCCCCAGCCCCACACCAGAGCCTGCACCCCCAGACGGAGCCCTTACCCCCCCCACACACAGCTGTTAGGATATAGATATTCAGATAGAGAGGGCCCTTGCACTGGCGGACAGTGGTTTTGATTCTTTCTTTTGTACCTCTGTCACTGGCCGGGTGGTGGGAGTGCACCTGGGTTCTTGGAGTGTAGGCCTTTACAGACAGGCCTGTGCTCTGGGAGTTTGGGTGTGTTCTTGTCGCTTGGCTGGTGGTGGAGGTGTGGAGGAGGGAATCGGAGCCACTGTCTGCCGGTGTGGGGGCCTTCTCTTACTGTGACAGTTTGTGGCCCTGTGCTTAGGCTCAGGCCTTTGGCTAAGCAGCAGAGGCAGCCATAAGCTGGGAAGCGAACGGTCACATTCTCACATTCCAAACTAGTCACACTGAAATAAGGTGCTATTGGGCTGTTAGGCACTATCAGGACAGGATGGTTCCTATCACCTCCAGAGAAAGGGAAGTGCCTAGACAATGTAAAAGGAAACTTAGTTTGATAGCATCCTGTCTGGCAAGAACTCACTTATCAATAGCTGGGATGTGAAATCCTCACTTCTGTATTGTTTTGTCATTATAGTTCCCACTTTGCTGTTGTTTGTCTGTATAATCTCTGTCTGGTTCTGTGATTGTTCCTGTCTGCTGTATAATTAATTTTGCTGGGTGTAAACTAATTGAGGTGGTGGGATATAATTGGTTACATAATCATGTTACAATATGTTAGGATTGGTTAGTTAAATTTCAGGAAAATGATTGGTTAAGGTATAGCTAAGCAGAAGTCAAGTTTTACTATATAATCTGTAGTCAATGAGGAAGTGACTGGGTGTGGGTGTGGGTGGGGGTGGGCATGTGGGTGTGTGAGATGGGAACAGGGAATGGGGGTAAGAAAATTGGAATCATGTTTTGCTAAAGGGGGAAATGGGAACAGGGAATGGGAGTAAGGAAGTTGGAATCATGTTTAGCTAAGGGTAGGAATGGGAACAGGGACACAGGTGTAAGGCTCTGTGGTGTCAGAGCTGGGAAGGAGGATACTAAGGAAGGAAACTGGAATCATGCTTGCTGGAAGTTCACCCCAATAAACATCGAATTGTTTGCACCTTTGGACTTCGGGTATTGTTGCTCTCTGTTCATGCGAGAAGGACCAGGGAAGTAAGTGGGTGAAGGAATAAGCCCTCTAACAACAGCAACCCACTGGCCCAGCCAGGAGCCCCCTCCCACACCCTGAATTCCTCATTTCTGGCCCTACCCTGGAGCCCACACCCCCAGCTGGAGCCCTCACCACCCTCCTGTACCCCAACCCTGTGAGCCAGCCAGTGAAAATGAGCAAGTGAGGGAGGGTGAGGTGAGCGAGTGACAGAGAGAGGGGGATAGAGTGAGCAGGGACTGGGCCTTGGAAAAGAGGCAGGGCAGGGCAAGTGTGTTCAGTTTTGTGCTAGTAGAAAGTTGGCAACCCCAGAGCACCCATAGGGACACTACTCAAAGAAGAAGAGTTACTGTCCATTGCTAGCCATTTTCCTTCACTAATTTTCATACTTTAACAGATTAGATTGCTACACAGATTGATGAAAGATTGGGAAATACATAAACTTGTAACTAACTGAGGAGAGAAGTTCAGTTTTGCTTTAAGCCTTGTTACTCAAGACTAAGACAGTACAAGGAAATTCATGGCCCAGGGCAAGCTCAGGTCTCAACTTGTAAGATATGACCTTCAAAAAGCATTATCAGGCAATTACACTGTTCTTGTACGTTTGTATGTTAATTACCATCACCTTCTCCAGAAGTACCCCTAGCATGAGCTATCTAATACAACATATTGGGCAATATAATGCAGAAGAGTAGCCAGCAGCCCATGAATCTATGAAAAAGCCTAAAATAAAATGCTAGTTTTAAAAACTAAAAATCAATCAATCCTGCTTCACTGACAGATGACGTTCACCTGCTAATGACATACACTGACTAGCAATAAAGTCACGGTATGGAAACATTCCCCTTAATGGAGCTGAGAACAACACGTCGACATATGAAAAAGCACTACACTATTCTGTTGCTGCTCCTACACTGGCAGAAAACCCACTAAAATCTTTGTATGCTGTGTTGTTATTCATATTCTTTTATTTATTGTATCATTTTTCTAGAGAGTTCAGAGAGGAGTTGTTTTATACATTTAAATAAATAAAGTCTGATCATTAGACCAACAGGTTCTTCACATATGGACTGAAAAGTGACAAATCTCCAATGGGGTGTTAATAATAAGTGAGATTGAATCCTCACTTCTGTCTGCAAAAAAGCAGCACAGGTGGAAGAATTAAAGTGAGAAAGATAAGCCACCAGTCAGGTGTTGATCCTTCATCTAAAGCACTTATTTATAGGCCAAAAAAAAAAAAGAAACTAAGCAATGTCTAAGCCTTTTGCTACACAAAAGACAAGACAAACCCAATAATCCTTATCCCTTTTTGTGATTCTCAGTCCTAACAAAACAGATTTTAAACAAAGGCTTGGAAGCTGTACGATGCCATTAATCCTAAAAAGAACATTTAAAAAAAACCCAATGAACCACAAAAAGTGATATTCCGTGATGCAGAGGGCCAACACTGCCCCAAGATGGCAAATTCAGAGTTAAGGCAGAAAGCGTGCCTCAAGTCATTCAGGCAAATCCAGCGGTATAGAGCCATGAAAACTGACCCGGTGTTCAAAACCTGCAGTACCTGGGACATAACTGAGATTTGGGCTAGGGACAGAATCTCAGCCTTCACCCTGACTTTCCTTGAGTTTTTGGGTCTTAGCGATTAGAACACTGTGTCTGATGGACGTGGGGAAGAGAAGTACCATGTTTGAATGCCCACATACAGCTCTCAACAAAAAAAGTGTAGGGTCAATTTACAAATATCACTCTTTAAAGCAAATACCAAGTCCTTGCTATTTGAATTCTGGAACAAACAGGAATCCTGGTAATGAATAAAGCTGCCCATTTTGCTGAAAATATCATATTTTAATCCCATGATAAGATCTTACACAAAGATTTTTATCCATCGCTCTAAAAGCACTTTAAAGGTATCAACCTTTAAATGATGAGAAAACTGAGGAACACAAGAAGTCAGCGGCAGAGGTGGAAATAGAACAGAGGCATCCTGACAACCAGTTCTGTGCTCTGATCTCCTGGACCACACGGTCTCAAGGGCTACAAAGCAAAATCCACGTAACATTACACTTGTGACATTTCAGAGATGTGCACTATTAAATGTAAGATTTATACAGGTCATGAGATTAAAACAACAACTGTGTAAAGTTAATAAACTATTCTATAAAAACACACAGTAAGTGCTACCATTCTGTACAAGTGATGGGACAAATCGAAGGTGTCTGTCTCTCTCACCAAAACCTGCTCCCACTGACTGCACTCAGGCAGTCAGTGTCAATTTATAGGACTCATCTGATAGCATGGGACCATGTGATTATCAGATGTCTGGAGTTCTGCAGGATGCCATCTGAGCAATTCCAAACACCTTCCAGATCAATAGATCATCACACTAACTGAATCTAAGATGAGGATTCATCCCAGATCTAGATTAAAGGGGTTTATCATGGACAGACATTTAACTGTCCCAGTAGTTCAGGTACTTGCCGTAATGAAACACATAAAATACTAATACTCATGAGCTACTGTAAGGTTTGTCCCTCTCTAGAACAGAAGGGAGAGATAACCCAAGAGCTGAACAGGGAGCACCACCCAATCGTCTCATCCAACATTTCTATTACGATAGCGCGCAGATGGCCCGAGTGGAACCCCACTGCACTGGGTTCTGTAGAGATATAGAAAAGAGATGATCCCTATCCCACAGAGCTTACAATTCAAGAGATATGGTTTCCAAAATTAACCAGAACATTGTGATCAGAGGGGCCAAAGTTATGCGTAACCATAACATCACTGATCACTAACAGGTGCTCCATTTTCTGTCTTGAGTCCTTTTAAAATTATTCCTAATCTCACCCAAGGCCCTCTTGCTACTTGTTGTAGTATAAAGATGAGGCTAACAGGAAAATGGATGCTGGCTGCAGTGTAGAACAAACAGGGATACACGTGGTAGAAGACAACCTGACCAAGTCTGAGGAGACAGGATTTGTACATTTTGCAATGAGTTGATTTTCTGTTACAGATTATCCACGGACACTGCAACGGTTTGGAGGTCTCCTGCAAGAGGAGCATTGTGCAGCATTCTACCACCTTAACAACTATCATAGTAGTAGAAAATTCCTGCTACCTGGCTAGCTGGATGTAATGAGTAGAGCTGGTGGGAAAATATTTCCCCTGCTGCTCCACACAAAATTTCAACAACAAATGTTTTCATTGAAATGTGAAGCAGAAGATTTCAGATTTTCATAAAGGGGCCAAAATCTGAAACATTTCTAAACAATTTTTTTTTCCAGTTTTGGGTTTCTGGCAAAACAAATTTGAGGAAACCCAATTTTCCATTAGAAATGAGTTACGGAGAAAACTGAGTAAGACTGGCAGAGGCTGGTGAAGACACCACACACACTGACTGGCCCTAATCTGAATTCGTACTAGGGAGAGAAAAGGGAGCTTCAAGACAAACCCTGCCTGGAGCGCTCATGCTCAGTGGGTCTGGGGCCACTGCTTTTTTCAGCCTAACCAAATATCTAAGGAAGGATTTTCCAAAGAAATCATGCAACTACACAGACAACTCCACTTAAACTTCTCCATTAGTTTCTACCCTGCAGCATATCACCAAGCTCACTTTCAAACAGTCACCAGAAAGTCGAAGCTAAGGTCTCACCATGGCCAGACTCTGAGAGGAGCAGAGCACTCACCTCCCACTGACTGCAGTGTTAGTCACCTAGGGAACTCCCAAGATTCACAAACTGCCCAGTGAAAAAACTCACAAGCAACCCATCTGCTGGCCCCAGACAGCGTCACATCTCCCATTCTGGAGACAGACACCTGACAGCAAGGGAACAAGATATGCGCTACGGCAGAAACTGGTCTCTGGGACTTTGTTTCAAACTCACACTCCGTAAAGGCAGCTAATCAACATAAAACAAGAGGTCTCTAAGAAAAGAATCATTCACAATCAATAATTTAAACAGAAGTTATATTAGTAGAATTCACTTGCATTTCAGAAGTTTCATCCAGTCTGTTCAGCACAGTATTGTGTAAGTTTAGTGGGGAGGAGTGCTTCGCCCTGGGTATTACTTGTGAAACGCATTTGACAGTGAAGACCCGAACAGCAGCCAATCCATATTGATGGAGGCTAATCACACATGACAGAGTTTTACAGTCACTTGCTGGAGCTTAGATTCCATCCATTTTCATCTTACTTTAATACCGAGGTGGTGGACGTCAGCAGAGTCTGACTGGATCTTGAAGCAATTGGCAGATGAAGCCCCACAGCCCCTCTGTTAGGCAGGTCAGTATCATTATCCTCATATTCAGTGGAGAATACTGAAGCACAGAAAGCCTACGGCCAACATTTTCACAAGCGGACCCGTTTTCAACGCCCAACCTGGGAAACCGAGGGACCAGCTGCCACAGGTTCTGAGCAATGGCAAGTTCCTGGGAAAGTCAAGAGGAGCTGCAGGTGCTCAGCACCTAAAAGAAAAGATGTTTCAAGCTGGTCACCTAAAACATTATTCCCCCCTGACCAGCAGCGGGGATTTAACCAGCACAGTGCATCCCACACAACAGCGTGAGATGGATGGTTTTACTTCAGAACCATCCTTTACAAGGCTGGGAGTCAAAAACCTTGACTCTGCCACTGATTTACTGAATGACATGGGCATGTCTCTTAGCCTGTCTGAGCCTCAGATACTTGATCTGTATATTGGGGATAATACTTACCCAAATTTAAAAAGTAAGAGCTAATTATTTTAACCAGAGTTATTTTCCCCTCTTCTGAAACAATATAGATTTTTCAGAGTTCAACACTATTCAAATGACTTCAGTGGACAGATAGGATTCTATATAAACTACGTGGGGACTCTGCTACTCACAAGATTATTCAGATCCCCAAGAGAGCAAACTGGGTTCCAAGCAACTACCAAATCCAGCAAATCTGATCAGTCGGTACGGGCCTGACTGAGAAGCTGCAGCTACATTATAGCTGGGCAATTGTAGAAAGCAGAGGGAGAAAATAAAGCTATGCTATTCCATAAGTTTCCATGTTTGATAAAGACTATTCACTTGTCCTTGGTTCCTTATAGCTTTTTAAACAGACCTTTTGGGTGACTGGAATCCTTCCCTAAATGATGGGTTGTTGTTTTTTTTTGTTTTTTCAAACAATAGTACAGCTTCTGCTCTGAGCTGCGCAGATGTAACTCCAGAATAACTATTGACTAAAATGAAGTTACTCCCAGTTTACACCAGTATAAGGGAAAGCAGGATTTGGTTCTATAATTTTTAAACCTACTGTCCCACATGTACATGTCCAGCAACGCTGGGACATCATTATTCTGCATGTGGAACTGTACCAGACAAGGAGCATGTTCCCCTCCCCCTCCAGCCTTCACAAATCTGCAGAAGCCTGCCAAGTCCCAGAAAAGGAGGAGGGGGCCTCAGGGACATAGGAAGGGCATTCGCAAGGGTGTCCGAGAGCATCTTGCTAAGCCGGACATTTCACAACACTGAACAAATTGTACGTCCAGCTTAGTCAAGGGATGCTGCAATGGTCTTTCACTACCCGAGCTGATTGTTAGCTTTTCATAGGAACCAGCAGGGAAGCACATGTGAAATCTCTGTGGTGTTGGTGAGCGTCCCCATGCCTTGTGTGACTCTGCATGTAGATGAAGCAGCCTCTTAGGCTTTCAGAGCTGCTGCTGCTTAGTTCTCAGAGAAGTCCTTTTCTCCAGCTTGGCTCCCTGCTGCGACAGCCCTTTTCAATCTTTCTATTTCTCCCCCACCCCCATCTCTTCTGCTGCAGAACACAGGGAAATCTGATTGAAATAAAGATCCAGGAGAACATGTTTTATTTTCTTCTCTTCAAACCATTTCAGAAAAGCTTTTTAATTGGTTTAAAAAGATGCTAAACAAAATGCAATGTTTTTCAGTCTTCTTGAACTGGTAATAGATACCACTTTTTAAGCATTGCTCAAAGAAACTCTGAATCGTGGAGTGCACCAAGGAATTTAAAGCAAACTCAGAGTGGTTTTCTATGGCTCTTAAAGTCTCATAGATTTAGTTTGCAATTTTTTTTTTAAATAGCAAACAAGCCAGAAATCCCAACTCCCAGGGGCTGCTATCTGACTAGCATTTTTAGTCCTGCACAGGAAGTGTAAAGACTAAGACAGTCTCAATGGGGAGAGGGGGAATCTGGGAGGCAGCTCCCTTAAGCCAATTTAACACAGAGCCATACATCTGGATGCATAATAATACAGTGGCCCAGAAATGCCCCTCTTACACACTAATTTTGCCCATGGTAGTTGTGGGAAGCTGTTTGCAGATTAAGTCTCCATTCTGTGACATGATGACACTGTGTGAATGTGTAACCTACGGACTTACACCATGAGTACGCGTTAAGCTGTCTCCCACTCTCCCCATCTCTGTGGTTCCTATAAGTCTAGACCTCTGTCAGACAGATGATACTGTGCATGCTGCATGGCATGCTGACCAAAAAAAAAAAGCCAAAAGGCCTGTTTGACAGCTGTGTGAGAGATGATGGTTGCCTCTTCTGCTATTCAGTGGCAACTCTTACAAGTGCTTTGGATAGCTTGGTAAGGGTCAGTGTATTTCTATTAGGAGTGAGTCTGAACTAAGGTGTCAATCCTGCAGAGAGTTGTGTGCTTGCCTAATTTTATGCATGTGAGTAGCAGCAATGGGACTTAACCACATAAGTCTTTAGAATCATGACCAAAATCAGCAGCTAGTACAGACTAATCACTCACCGTGGGAATGACTGATGACATAGTATTGCCTGCCAGTAGTTCCCATTCCAAATCCCCACCTCTCCCTTCTGGTTTTTCGACCTTCCTATGAAGTCCTGTGACTTTCTTAACCCCCCTTGCCTCCCCAGATCAAAGCCAATGTCATAATCACCACCTTTCTCATGAAAGGAAACACCCTTTCCAAAAATTGCTTGTCTTTTCCTGCCCCACTGTGGGTTTGAGATATAGAATAATAGCAGATTAGGGTTGGAAGAGACCTCAGGAGGTCATCTAATCCAATCCCCTGCTCAAAGCAGGACCAATCCCCAACTAAATCATCCCAGCCAGGGCTTTGTCAAGCCAGGCCTTAAAAACCTCTAAGGATGAAGATTCCACCACTTCCCTAGGTAACCCATTCCAGTGCTTTACCACCCTCCAAGTGAAATAGTTTTTCCTAATATCCAACCTAGACCTCCCCCACTGCAACTTGAGACCATTACTCCTTGTTCTGTCATTTGCCACCACTGAGAACAGCTGAGCTCCATCCTCTTTGGAACCCCCCTTCAGGTAACTGAAGGCTGCTATCAAATCCCCCCTCACTCTTCTCTTCTGCAGACTAAATAAGCCCAGTTCCCTCAGCCTCTCCTCCTAAGTCATGTGCCACAGCCCCCTAATCATTTTCGTTGCCCTCTGCTGGACTCTCTCCAATTTGTCCACATCCTTTCTGTAGTGGGGCGACCAAAACTGGACACAATACTCCAGGTGTGGCTTCACCAGTGCCAAATAGAGGGGAATAATCACTTCCCTCAATCTACTGGCAACGCTACTACTAATTCAGTCCACCACGCCATTAGCCTTCTTGGCAACAAGGGCACACTGTTGACTCACATCCAGCTTATTCACTTGAATTCCCAGGTCCTGTTCTTCAGAACTGCTGCGTAGCCAGTTGGTCCCCAGCCTGTAGCGGTGCATGGGATTCTTCCATCCTAAGTGCAGGATTCTGCACTTGTCCTTGTTGAACCTCATCAGATTTCTTTTGGCCCAATCCTCCAATTTGTCTAGATCATTCTGGACCCTTTCCCTACCCTCCAGCATATCTACCTCTCCCCCCAGCTTAGTGTCATCTGCGAACTTCCTGAGGGTGCAATCCATCCCATCATCCAGATCATTAATGAAGATGTTGAACAATACCAGCCCTAGGACCAACCCCTGGGGCACTCTGCTTGATACCGGCTGTCAACTACACATCGAGCTGTTGATCATTACCTGTTGAGCCCGACAATCTAGCCAGCTTTCTATCCACCTTATAGTCCATTCATCCAATCCATACTACTATAACTTGCTGGCAAGAATATTGTGGGAGATCATATGAAAAGCTTTAATAGCTCTTTCTTAATGGAAAAATTATCCACTCAGTCATAGGGGTAGGAAGAACATATAAAAAAAACTAGAAGCTTGCTATGGGGTGTCTCAACAATACTCACTATGCCTACCAGTCTCAAAGGCATTTGAAATTCACAGCGCACATATAAACTCACCAGATAACCCAGAGCCCTGCATCCTACTCCTAGGACACTGCAGGGACAATGAGATGCAAGTAGGGGCAAGAAATGAGCAGTGGATCCACCTATCCAAATCTGGTGCGCTTTGGTACACTCCTTTCTCCAAGTGACCCTTTCAGTAACACTGGACAGAGTTCACTTCCATCACTAACTCCACACCAATAACTTTCGGTATGAGATATTACTACCAATCATTCCAAGGACAGTCTTGTGTTTGTTTTTAAGGAAGAGCACTAATGCCCCAGAGCCTGGCTTACGTTATTTGAGAGATCTATATCAATATTATTTGAAGTTTCTTGTATGGAAACACATTATGCTCCTAAGAAGTGAGCTGCACATGCCTATTCTTTTGATTTTTTTTAGGCTATGTTACTTTCACAACCAAGTTAGGAAGGGTGAAGGAAGGGGTGTAATATTTACTGCATCCTGAAAAGTTCTTAAATACTAGGAAACTGTAAGATAGCTTATTGAAAGAAACCATGACTTCTAACTGTATTAAGCATGGAGTGCAAGGTACCACCCTATGTAGTTCAAAACCCAGTTAGGAAATGCAAGGTTTAGTTTTATTCCAAATAATGTAAAACCATATTTTAACACACACACACACACCCCACCCCCAGAAATACTGGAACAAACTGAAATGGTTCGTCTTATCTCTATACTCTCAGTAATTCTGTTACTTAAATAAATTATTTCCTTAGCACTTTGCACATACAGAAGAAAAAGTCCTTGCCCAAAGCAGGTTGCCATCTACAGAGAACACATAGTGAATGACGACAACAAGCCACATGAGAAGGGAAAGAAAAAGCAGGTCGAGTTACAGGATTTGTACCGTATACCTCGTTTTTCACTTTTAATAAAATAAGGTATGTTCTAAATGAATTGTTTTTCTTAGATACATTGTTACAAATATTAGTGTCCACTTGATTAATCTAACATGGCTGGGTATTTAAATAAGTCTAAGTAACTAGGCTTAGAGAAAAGACTTTTCCTGGAGTAAATCCTATTTTATTACTCTTAGGCCATGTCTACACTACCAGCCAGATCGGCGGGTAGTGATCCATCTATCGGGGATCGATTTATCGCATCTAGTGTAGACGCGATAAATCGATCCCCGATCGCTCTGCCGTCGACTCTGGAACTCCACCACAGCGAGAGGCAGAACCGGAGTCAATGGGAGAGCAGTGGCCGTCGATCCTGCACCACGAGGATGCGAAATAAGTGATTCTAAGTCAATCTAAGATACGGCGACTTCAGTTGCGTATCTTAGATCAGCTCCTGCCCCAGTGTAGACCAGGCCTTAGGAAGGCTACAGTTAAAAGATTTTTACAGAGTTGTTTGTAGGAGACCATTTAAGATGAGAGGTGTTAAGTGCTCACTTCATCTTAAGTGGTCTCCTACAACATGTATTAATTCTGCATACATAACAATCTGTTCCAGCATGTATTTAACTGTGATTCTCTGCTTACCTTCTCCAGACTTGAAGAAAAGCTCTGTGAAGCCTGAAAGCTTGACATTGCACCAAAAGAAGTTGGTCCAATAAAAGCTATTATCTCACTCACTGTGAGTGCTTTGTACAGGACAAAGAGCTCTTTAGTAGAAGTCTTCTGTCTTGCAGTTTGCTGGTGCTACTAGCAGAAGTACTGGAACTAAGGTACTGTGTACTCCAGTGGGAATTTTGTCACTCACTTCTACAATTAAACCAAGAACTGTCTTAAATAAGAGTGTTGATTTGTGCAGCATTACTACTTTATTTGCCAGCATGTGACAATGTGAACAGGCTACCAATTTATTCAGGGTGTGTGTTCGGTTCCTTTGCCACAGCCTTTCTTCAACTTCCCCTTGTTCCACATTTCACAGGCTCATACAGTGGAACTCAAATGAATAGCCAGGAAGCGGTGCTAGAAGCCCTCTCTCCTTGCCTCCCCTAAAGCAAACCAAGTAAGTTGTCATTTGCAAGGTACCTAAACTTCACCATGTCAGTGAACATAAGTACAAAGGCCTTCTGAGCCCAATTTTTAACTATGGAGTCTACCATCAGACTTTAAAAACATTCATTTTCACAGGTACCTGGGGAATTCAATTGAGGCAGACAAGATAAAAAACCCATGCTCAACTGAAAAAACGTACATACACCGGGGGAATTTCATTTTTTAAAATTAGATAAGAGAAAGACAACTAGATCTGAGTTTGGGAAGATTAGAATTTACTGTTTGTTTCTCAGACAAATCAGTGACCAGAGAATTTTAATCTTCCCTCTGTAAACTTGCTGCGTATTCAGCATGCTGCCTTCTTGTTTAAGCAACGTGCAGCTATCCAGGGCTGAGTGTGCTGCTGAATAAACAACAACGCACCAGGATAAACTCAGTTAAAAGCCTTTATTCAGCCAACAGCAGTTAGCAACTGCAATAGTTAATTGTCTGCCAGGCGGGCGTGGCGACCGCTCCCGCAGGACAAAGCTCGTGGGACCTCTCAGCCCACCATGCAGCTTTCTTACCTGAGGAGGTGCCTTTTTTAGCAGCACGAGAAGGGCCTGCAACACCAAGTTGGAGAATCGTGGTCCAATAGGAACATAATCTGGAAGGGGAAAAACATGAATAAACATGATCACGTCAGACAGCAGGAATCAAACTTTTCTGGTTCACTTTTCAAGTTCCATTGTGCTCCTCAGAGGAAAGCAGAGTGGTTTGAAGAGAAATCTTCACTCAGCCTTGCAGTCACAATGAAACAACGGGAAAAAATACTGGATTTTAAATTCAGTGATCACACGGTTTCTATTTCCTTGTCACTTGTGAATGCCTGCTGTACGGCTGCTTCTCAGTAAACCTCCCTACAGAGCAGCAGCCTTTCCTCTCGCTGCAGGACACCTCTGGTATTCTAGTTCTGAGTATTTCCTGAAGAGACACTGCCTTATTGTAAGGTATATGGGCTAAATAGAGAGGAAACCATTTTTCTTGGATGACCTAAATCTGTGTCCACAAAAGTGCATTAATAACCAGGGCTTTCAATATACAGTGCCTGTCTATTACCCCAGAAGTGTGTGTGTCTTTTTTTTTTTTTTTTTGGGGGGGGGGGGGAGGGGCGCATATCCATTAACAAAAGCAAATACTGCAGAAACCCAACTCCAGGAACCCAAAAGCATTAAAAGAAAAAATCAATTAAAAGCACCTACAGTGCTTGAGTTATATGGTCACTCTACTGTTCTCTTAAGATTGTCTTGGTTTCTACAATGGACACCCCTTGGGACAGCTGCCCCACTGCCTTGCCCCTTGTACAGTGAGCCCCAGTTGGGTGTAAAATGCTAGGAAATCAGAATTCTGCACTTATTCAGACTGGTGGTACAGCAGAACCTCAGAGTTACAAACACTGGAGTTACAAACTGACCAGTCAATCACACACCTCATTTGGAACTGGAAGTACGCAATCAGGCAGCAGCAGAGACTGCCCCATCCGCCCAAAAGGCAAATACAGTACAGTATTGTGCTAAATATAAACTACTAAAAAAATAAAGGGAAAGTTTAAAAAAAGATTTGACAAGGTAAGGAAACTGTTTCTCTGCTTGTTTCATTTAAATTAAGATGGTTAAAAGAAGAATTTTTCTTCTGCATAGTAAAGTTTCATTGCATTAAGTCAATGTTCAGTTGTAAACTTCTGAAAGAACCACCAGAACGTTTTGTTCAGAGTTATGAACAACCTCCATTCCCGAGATGTTTGTAACTCTGAGGTTCTACTGTACTATTTTACACAGTTGCAAATGACTGTTCAAAGGTGCAAGGCAGTGAAGAATCAGGCCCCTTTCTGACTTGTTAATTAAGCCTATAAATCTCATTTAGTTAAAATGATACACATGGAGGCTGGAGCACAAGGACCAGCTCAAATACCTTAGAACAAGATGAAGCCAACATTGAGGTAGAGGACAAGATTACTACTGCTGGACTTCAGAAACGATACATGTTTAGACCAACATGGAGGATCAATTCAAGGCTCTTGAATCATCATACTTAGATTAGACTCCATACACACTTACGGTTCCTGAATCATTTCTGGTTTGTAACATTACATTGTCTGTTGCACGGTGCAACAAAATTCTATGACTCACCTAGGAGCCTTTCAATGTCATCAACTACTACACAGCTGAGCTGGGACTTGTATGCATCATCAAAGATCTAGGGAAAAAAACAATTTATTATTGTCACAAATCTCATCATGAGAGATCTCCAAGACCATCCAATTATATACATATGAACATGCCTCGAGTTCCTTGGACACATGGCCTTGTGTACTTTTGTGATGCCATGCATCAGACTGCACCTCAAACCGTTTCAGGATGGCTGAGGTCAGTCTATCAACCAAACAGGCAGAGCATGAACATGTAACTCAAAATCCCAGCACATTACAGGAAAAAGTGATCAATGGCTCCATGTCTAGTTGGCAGCCAGTGTCAAGTTAGTGATCAATGGCTCCATGTCTAGTTGGCAGCCAGTGTCAAGTGGAGTGCCCCAGGGGTCGGTCCTGGGGCCGGTTTTGTTCAATATCTTCATAAATGATCTGGAGGATGGTGTGGATTGCACTCTCAGCAAATTTGCGGACGATACTAAACTGGGAGGAGTGGTAGATACGCTGGAGGGGAGGGATAGGATACAGAAGGACCTAGACAAATTGGAGGATTGGGCCAAAAGAAATCTGATGAGGTTCAATAAGGATAAGTGCAGGGTCCTGCACTTAGGACGGAAGAATCCAATGCACCGCTACAGACTAGGGACCGAATGGCTAGGCAGCAGTTCTGCGGAAAAGGACCTAGGGGTGACAGTGGACGAGAAGCTGGATATGAGTCAGCAGTGTGCCCTTGTTGCCAAGAAGGCCAATGGCATTTTGGGATGTATACGTAGGGGCATAGCGAGCAGATCGAGGGACGTGATCGTCCCCCTCTATTCAACATTGGTGAGGCCTCATCTGGAGTACTGTGTCCAGTTTTGGGCCCCACACTACAAGAAGGATGGGGATAAATTGGAGAGAGTCCAGCGAAGGGCAACAAAAATGATTAGGGGTCTAGAACACATGACTTATGAGGAGAGGCTGAGGGAGCTGGGATTGTTTAGCCTGCAGAAGAGAAGAATGAGGGGGGATTTGATAGCTGCTTTCAACTACCTGAAAGGGGGTTCCAAAGAGGATGGCTCTAGACTGTTCTCAATGGTAGCAGATGACAGAACGAGGAGTAATGGCCTCAAGTTGCAGTGGGGGAGGTTTAGATTGGATATTAGGAAAAACTTTTTCACTAAGAGGGTGGTGAAACACTGGAATGCGTTGCCTAGGGAGGTGGTGGAATCTCCTTCCTTGGAAGTTTTTAAGGTCAGGCTTGACAAAGCCCTGGCTGGGATGATTTAACTGGGAATTGGTCCTGCTTCGAGCAGGGGGTTGGACTAGATGACCTTCAGGGGTCCCTTCCAACCCTGATATTCTATGATTCTATGATTCTATGAAAAGGGGTTATGAAACATTAAAAGGCCTATATGCTTGTCTGTCTTACGTAAAGCTTACCATCTCCCTGACAGCTTAGGAAGGAGCCTGTCCTTCAGACCTATCCAGTCTCTGTATCTGTCTGTTTCCCCCAAAACAGCCCCCAACAACTGCCTCCCATTCTACCCAGAATCACCTTTTTAACTCTTTAGTGTCTTTTGATTTGTTAATTCTCAGTCTGGGCAAAACAGCTCTGTAAATTAGCTGGCACTTGTAAGCAGCATCTTCCCAGCTTAACAGCACAGGTATGGTTTCTTAACCTTCAGCACTGTTTGCCAGGAGGTGTTTCATCGGAACCCCATGTGTTACCTTCCCTCTAACACCTTATTATTAAAACAACTCCCACACCATAAACATTTTAGTAAATATTTCTCATGACCTTGTAACATGCAGTACTGATAAATTAATACCAATCAGTATTTCTAGATTATTACATATCAGTCCCATGTCCAACACAGCAAGAACAACGGTGATCTGCAGCACTTTGAGGTGGCAGCTTTATTTAAATTACAAATGGAGGCTTTTATTGAAATAAGTATGAAAAAAATGGTTACCTATCTTTTCGTAACTGCTGTTCTTCAAGATGTGGTGCTCATGTCCATTCCATTCTAAGTATGGGTGCACCCACGTGCACATTGTGTGAGATTTTTGCCTTTGCAGTATCCATAGGGTTGGCTGTAGCGCCCTCTGGAGTGCCACGCTCATGCATCAGGATAACAGGCACTGCCAACCCTACACCCTCTCAGTTCCTTTCTGCTGGCAACTCCATCAGAGGGGTAGGAGGGCAGGTAATGGAATGGACATGAGCAACACATCTCGAAGAACAACAGTTACAAAAAAGTAGGTAACTGTTTTTCTTCAAGTGCTTGCTCATGTCGATTCCATTCTAGGTGACTCACAAGCAGTAGCCTTGGAGGTGGGCTCGGAGTTCAGTCTAGCGGCTTGCAGCACTGCTCTATCGAAGTCAGCATCATCCCGGGCAAAAAATCTAAGGCAAAAGTCTCCGACGACTGTGTACGAACACACCTAGAATGGAATCGACACGAGCAAGCACGCGAAGAAGAAATGAATAATCCAACCGATGCTGAGGCTTATCTTATTTATTTTGCTATTAAATTCAACTGATTTCACAGTTTCCTTGTAATGGTGCAGGCAGTGACTGAGCGCCCCATTGCAGACCCGGGTGGCCTTGCAGGTGGGCACTACCTTACTTTCCCCAAGGGCAGTAGCACAAGACTCACTTTAACCACCAAGGGCAAGAAGAAGCCAACGTACAATTAGTAAAACACAACTTCCCATTTTAATCCAGTTTCACTCCAAGAATCATTGTAATAACAGTTCATCAGGATCCAGGCTCAGGGTTCCCCAAACTTACAGTTGAGACTTAATTCTCTGAATCAGGTCAGGTGTGCCTCCAAGTGCCTGTAAGAGCAATGGCCACCCACTGCAGCCTGCTTGGCTTCTACTCCTCTCTCTGTGTCTCCTGTTCCTGTTTATATATGACCCAGCCTCCAAAGCCAGACAGGGCCTTGTTGATTATCCCCAGGCTGCAGACTCCAGCCTGTCCCTTAAAAGGATAAGTTTCTTAGTTGATTTCACTAGAGCTGCTGACCTAACCACTTCCCCTGAACCATTTCCTCCAAGCAGCAGAGCACCTCCTGCTTAGCAGCCCAAGGAAGTCCAAGTCCGTTGGCCATATTTTTGTCTTTGTCACCAAAGTATGTAGAGACCAGAAGTTGTGTTCCCCAATGTCCAGAATTCCCCAGAGTTGCAAAGTTTTCCACTTCTCCTCCAGCTGAGACTTCACCCGTTTATGCAAGTACTACTGTTCTTTCTTCAATTACTTCAATTGGAGGCCAACTTGGAGTTTCCTCAGAGGAATGTTGCAGTTGCTTTTCAGCGTGTGCATTAATTTGCCCCATCTTAGCCACAACCAAATGGCTGTCTGTCTTTTAAAGCGCTGAATTTTTTCCTGTTGCTTATCCAGGTTGTGCTGGAAAATGTGCATCTGGGCCTGCAAATCTAACTGTTCAAGACTATCAGAGCCCCCAGAATCACTGACCTCATTTTGTTCTTTTCCCTAGTTCCCCCAGCTCGGGAACTCTGCTGCCTTTCAGAGCAGCTAACTGACTTCTTCAGGCTCCCCACACTCATTCTCTGAGGGTGAGAGGACTGAGTTAAGGCATTCCCGGTAAGTGGGGAAAAGTCTGAAATCCATGGCCAACCTTGGCCCCTACAGCTCACTGCCCCCTACCCACACTGGAAGCTTCTGTAGCTTCCCTACTACACTCTCTTACTTCCCCATAATCATCAAGAAGTTTTTGCAGGGCAGCGTCTTCTGACATGCCCTTCTTCCCCACACCTAAAACAAATGACTACTAGGGTATCACCCTTCCTGGCCTAAAACTGAGACCCCTCAAGTACTTTCTTCAGCTTCTGCACCTGTCTGGGGCCCAGCATCCTTAACAGTCCAGACCTCCCCAGGATTCTCAGTGCCCCACATCAGCCAGAATTCCACAGTCTCAGGTTTCCCAGTGGCAGACGCAACTTATATGCCCCTGTTGGTGACAGTCCGTGCACACAACTGGCAGGACACAGGTCTCCTTTCCTTTCAGAGTTGTGTCCTCTTGCTCCTGAAACCACTGGGCCCCTCACCAAGCCTGAGACCAGAACTTCTGGGGTTGTCGCTGTGGCTGTCTGCTCCAGCCTGGGAAGTTGGACATTTCGTCACCATGGATAGCACGAGCACCTCTTTGCCTTCTCATCCCTCCTTGCTGGGAGGGAGTTTTCAGTCCCTGTTCAGACACAATGTGTAATGGTGCGGACAGTCCCTCAGCACACCCATGGAATAGCCACACCTTAGTTTCCCCAAGACTCACTTTAATAGCCCTGGGCAAGGAGAAGCCAACACACTATTAGTAAAATGCAATGCCTCCTTTAATCAGGTTTCAAGACAGGAATCTTTGTAACAGTTCATCAAGATCCTGGCTCAGTGCTCCGCAAACTTTAGTCAACAAAATCTCTGAATCAGGTCAGGTGTGTCTCCAAGTGCCTCAGAGAAAAACTGCTACGCACTGCAGCCTGCCTGGCTTCTATTCCTCTCTCTCTCTCTCTCTGTGCTTCCTCTTCATATAAAACACAGCCCCCCAGGGCAAGGTGATGCCTTCTTGATTATCCCCAGGCTGTAGGCTCCAGCCAGTTCCTTTTTCCTATGTATTCTTCCACATCCCCACACATTCATGTTTCAGTATGCTGTAGAATTTTATACATACACACAAATTATATTACACACAAAAATGTTAAAAGAACATGAAGGTTACAAAGTCAGGCACGCAAAATTAGGAAATGCCAAGATTAAGTTTAGCCATGCAACCTTAATTGATGCAGATGCATAATCAGTCTAATTACATTACCACTTTTTTTCTCCTATAGGACACTGCCTAATTCAGTGCACCGAATGGACAGTGCACACTGAATGATCAATTATTCAATATTTCGTTTTAGCCTCATTGTTCAGTCTGTGTCTCCTCATTGGTTAGTCTCTAAGGTGCCACAAGTACTCCTTTTCTTTTTGCGAATACAGACTAACACGGCTGTTACTCTGAAACCTGTCTCCTCATGGTTTATTTACTGCATACTATTCAAATTCTGCACAGAAGACAGAATTATCTATTTCCTCATTGGCTTTTCTATGGCACTTATATCTACAGCATGAGAGTGCTTCACAATCATCCATCTATCGTGGCAACATCCCTGGAAGGTTAGGGGGCTATTATCATCTCCCTTTTACTGACGGGCAACAGAGGCAGAGACCGATTAAAGTCAGAAGTTTCCAGCAATTGGGGGTGCCCAATGTGAGACACCTTAAATCTACTTATTCAGAGTTCTTAGTACTTTATATGTTCAAAAGACAACTCCCAGTGTCTTCACTTGCAGCTGAGAGCGTTCACAGCACTTCTGCAAATCAACCTCCAGGATCTCAAGTCAAGCACCCAGAAAATGAGGAACAGACAATTAGTGACCACCTGTGTGGGGGAGTGGCACTATATGTGAAAGAAATAACAGAGCCAAATATAGTACAAACCTTAAATGAATCCGTCCATACCATAGCTTCTGTATGAATAGAAATTCCATACTTGATTAATAAGCGTATAATAGTAGGAATATACTACCGATCGCCTGATCAGGATGGTGATGGTGAAATGCTCAGGTAGATTAGAGAGGCTACAAATATGTAAAACAATAATAATGGGGAATTTCAACTATCACCATATTTACTGGGTACATACAAAAATGATTATTTCTCAGAGCAGCTAATCTTGAACCCACAAGGGAGAGGAAATTCTGGACTTAATCCTAAGAAGAGTACAGGATCTGGTCCAAGAGGTGAATATAGCTGAATCGCTCAATAAGCAATCATAACACAAATAAATTTAAAATCCTTCTAGGAGGGAAAACTACTAAAGATACCCACCATAGTATCATTTAACTTCAAAAAGGGAAACTACACAATAATGAGGAAGCTAGTTACATGGAAATTTAAAAAAGCAGTCACAAGTAAATGAATGCAAGCTGCATGACACTTTTTAAAAACATCATAATAGAGGATCAAATTAAATATATACCCAAAATTTAAAAAAAGAGGACCAAAAAATACCACCGTGGCTAAACAACAGAGTAAGAAAGGCAGTTAGAGGCAAAATAGCATCTTTTAAAAACTGGAAGTCAAATCCTACTGAAAAAAATAGAAAAGAGCTTAATCTCAGACAAATGTAAAAGTATAATTAGGCAGGCCAAAAAAGAAATTGAAGAGCAACAAACAAAAGACACAGAAACAAACAACAAAAAAACCTGAAGTACATCAGAAGCGGGAAGCCTGCCAAACAATCAGGGGGCCACCTGGACGATCGAGGTGCTAAGTAAGGGTAGTCAATTATTTTTGGCCACGGTCCAAATTTCTTGGTGAAACTATAGTCAAGGTCCAGATTCCAGAGAAAATCATAAAAATAAGTGAATAAAAAGATTTTGGGGTCTATTCAAAAGCGTCTGGCAGTCCGGATTTGGCGCACGGTCCGCTTATTGACTCCCCCGTGCTAAAGGAGCACTCAAGAAGAGTGACCAGGGAAGAGTATAAAAATATTGCTCGGGCATGTAGGAATGAAATCAGGAGGGCCAAATCGCACCTGGAGCTGCAGCTAGCGAGAGATGTCAAGAGTAACAAGAAGGGTTTCTTCAGGTATGTTGGCAACAAGAAGAAAGCCAAGGAAAGTGTGGGCCCCTTACTGAATGAGGGAGGCAACCTAGTGACAGAGGATGTGGAAAAAGCTAATGTACTCAATGCTTTTTTTGCCTCTGTTTTCACTAACAAGGTCAGCTCCCAGACTGCTACGCTGGGCATCACAAAATGGGGAAGAGATGGCCAGCCCTCTGTGGAGATAGAGGTGGTTAGGGACTATTTAGAAAAGCTGGACGTGCACAAGTCCATGGGGCCGGACGAGTTGCATCCGAGAGTGCTGAAGGAATTGGCGGCTGTGATTGCAGAGCCATTGGCCATTATCTTTGAAAACTCGTGGCGAACCGGGGAAGTCCCGGATGACTGGAAAAAGGCTAATGTAGTGCCAATCTTTAAAAAAGGGAAGAAGGAGGATCCTGGGAACTACAGGCCAGTCAGCCTCACCTCAGTCCCTGGAAAAATCATGGAGCAGGTCCTCAAAGAATCAATCTTGAAGTACTTGCATGAGAGGAAAGTGATTAGGAACAGCCAGCATGGATTCACCAAGGGAAGGTCATGCCTGACTAATCTAATCACCTTTTATGATGAGATTACTGGTTCTGTGGATGAAGGGAAAGCAGTGGATGTATTGTTTCTTGACTTTAGCAAAGCTTTTGACACGGTCTCCCACAGTATTCTTGTCAGCAAGTTAAGGAAGTATGGGCTGGATGAATGCACTATAGGGTGGGTAGAAAGCTGGCTAGATTGTCGGGCTCAACGGGTAGTGATCAATGGCTCCATGTCTAGTTGGCAGCCGGTGTCAAGTGGAGTGCCCCAGGGGTCGGTCCTGGGGCCGGTTTTGTTCAATATCTTCATAAATGATCTGGAGGATGGTGTGGATTGCACTCTCAGCAAATTTGCGGACGATACTAAACTGGGAGGAGTGGTAGATACGCTGGAGGGGAGGGATAGGATACAGAAGGACCTAGACAAATTGGAGGATTGGGCCAAAAGAAATCTGATGAGGTTCAATAAGGATAAGTGCAGGGTCCTGCACTTAGGACGGAAGAATCCAATGCACCGCTACAGACTAGGGACCGAATGGCTAGGCAGCAGTTCTGCGGAAAAGGACCTAGGGGTGACAGTGGACGAGAAGCTGGATATGAGTCAGCAGTGTGCCCTTGTTGCCAAGAAGGCCAATGGCATTTTGGGATGTATACGTAGGGGCATAGCGAGCAGATCGAGGGACGTGATCGTCCCCCTCTATTCGACATTGGTGAGGCCTCATCTGGAGTACTGTGTCCAGTTTTGGGCCCCACACTACAAGAAGGATGTGGATAAACTGGAGAGAGTCCAGCGAAGGGCAACAAAAATGATTAGGGGTCTAGAACACATGACTTATGAGGAGAGGCTGAGGGAGCTGGGATTGTTTAGCCTGCAGAAGAGAAGAATGAGGGGGGATTTGATAGCTGCTTTCAACTACCTGAAAGGGGGTTCCAAAGAGGATGGCTCTAGACTGTTCTCAATGGTAGCAGATGACAGAACGAGGAGTAATGGTCTCAAGTTGCAGTGGGGGAGGTTTAGATTGGATATTAGGAAAAACTTTTTCACTAAGAGGGTGGTGAAACACTGAAATGCGTTGCCTAGGGAGGTGGTGGAATCTCCTTCCTTGGAAGTTTTTAAGGTCAGGCTTGACAAAGCCCTGGCTGGGATGATTTAACTGGGAATTGGTCCTGCTTCAAGCAGGGGGTTGGACTAGATGACCTTCAGGGGTCCCTTCCAACCCTGATATTCTATGATTCTATGATTCTATGATTCTAAGAAAGATAAGACTGTTGCAGGGAATAATATGATTAGAAGGGAGCACAAGGGTCATCTAGTCTAACCCCCTGCCAAGACACAGGATTTGTTGTGTGTAAACTATCCCCGATAATGTCACGGCTAACCTGGTGGCTGAACTGTGTGACTTTGTCCTTACTCATAACTATTTTACATTTGGGGACAATGTATACCTTCAGATCAGCGGCACTGCTATGGGTACCCGCATGGCCCCACAGTATGCCAACAATTTTATGGCTGATTTAGAACAACGCTTCCTCAGCTCTCGTCCCCTAATGCCTCTACTCTACTTGCGCTATATTGATGACATCTTCATCATCTGGACCCATGAAAAAGAAGCCCTTGAGGAATTCCACCATGATTTCAACAATTTCCATCCCACCATCAACCTCAGCCTGGTCCAGTCCCACAAGAGATCCACTTCCTGGACACTACAGTGCTAATAAATGATGGTCACATAAACACCACCCTATACCGGAAACCTACTGACCGCTATTCCTACCTACATGCCTCCAGCTTTCACCCTGACCACACCACACGATCCATCGTCTACAGCCAAGCTCTGCGATACAACCGCATTTGCTCCAACCTCTCAGACAGAGACAAACACCTACAAGATCTCTATCAAGCATTCTTACAACTACAATACCCACCTGCGGAAGTGAAGAAACAGACTGATAGAGCCAGAAGAGCTCCCAGAAGTCACCTACTACAGGACAGGCCCAACAAAGAAAATAACGGAACGCCACTAGCCGTCACCTTCAGCCCCCAACTAAAACCCCTCCAACGCATTATTCAGGATCTACAACCTATCCTGAAGAATGACCCAACACTCTCACAAATCTTGGGAGACAGGCCAGTCCTTGCCTACAGACAGCCCCCCAACCTGAAGCAAATACTCACCAGCAACCACATACCACACAACAGAACCACTAACCCAGGAACCTATCCTTGCAACAAAGCCCGTTGCAAACTGTGCCCACATATCTATTCAGGGGACACCATCACAGGGCCTAATAACATCAGCCACACTATCAGAGGCTCATTCACCTGCACATCCACCAACGTGATATATGCCATCATGGGCCAGCAATGCCCCTCTGCCATGTACATTGGTCAAACTGGACAGTCTCTATGTAAAAGAGTAAATGGACACAAATCAGATGTCAAGAATTATAACATTCATAAACCAGTCGGAGAACACTTCAATCTCTCTGGTCACGCGATTACAGACATGAAAGTCACTATTTTACAACAAAAAAACCTTCAAATCCAGACTCCAGCGAGAAACTGCTGAATTGGAATTCATTTGCAAATTGGATACAATTAACTTAGACTTGAATAGAGACTGGGAGTGGCTTAGTCATTATGCAAGGTAGCCTATTTCCCCTTGTTTTTTCCTACCCCCTGTCCCTCCCCCCCAGACGTTCTTGTTAAACCCTGGATTTGTGCTGGAAATGGCCCACCTTGATTATCCTACACAATGTAAGGAGAGTGGTCACTTTGGATAAGCTATTACCAGCAGGAGACTGAGTTTGTGTGTGGGGGTGGGGGTGAGAAAACCTGGATTTGTGCTGGAAATGACCCACCTTGATTATCATACACATTGTAAGGAGAGTGGTCACTTTAGATAAGCTATTACCAGCAGGAGAGTGGGGTGGGAGGAGGTATTTTTTCATGCTTTTTGTGTGTATATAATAAGATCTTCTACACTTTCCACAGCATGCATCCGATGAAGTGAGCTGTAGCTCACGAAAGCTTATGCTCAAATAAATTGGTTAGTCGCTAAGGTGCCACAAGTACTCCTTTTCTTTTAGCATTATATTGCTGATTCATGTTGGGGTTGTGATCCACCACAACACCTAGATCCTTCTCAGCAAGCGTGCTGCCAAGCCATTTATCCTCCATTCTGGATTTGTGCATTTGGTTTTTCTTCCCTATGTGTAGGGCCTTACATTTCTCTTTTCTGAATTTCATTTTTGTTGTCTATAGACCAGTTCTCCAGTTTATCAAGATCCCTCTGAATTTTTGCTCTGTACTCCAAAGTGTTGGCAACCCCCCTAGCTTGTCATAGGCAAATATGATCAGTATGCTTTCTATACCTACATGCAGGTCATTAATAAAAGAGTAAAACAACACTGGACCCAGAACAGATCCCAGGCACAGCCCCACTTGAGACCTCCCTCAAACCTGACATCATTCCATTAATAATTTATCTTTGTTTGCAGTTGTTTAACCAGTTATGCATCCACTTTATGGTAGTTATGCCAAGCCTGCATTTCTCCAGCTTACTTATCAGAATATCATGTGTGACAGTCTCTAAAGCCTTGCTGAAGTCCGAGGTTTATTATACCCACCACATTCCCCCATCCACCAAATCAGTTACCCTGTCAAAGAAGGACATGGTTTGGCATGACTTGTTCTTAGTTAATCCATAAGGACTCACCCCTTCATCTTCCAGGTATTTGCAAATTGAATGTTTTATACATTGCTCTAGTAGCTTCTCAGGTATCAAGACAGGCTGACTAGTCTATAGTTCCCTGGCTCCTCCTTTTCCCCCCTTTTAAAGATGGGCAGTACGTTAGCCTTTCTCCAGTCTTCCAGCATGTCTCCTGTTATCTATGAGTTTGCAAATATTATTGCCAATGGCTCCCAGATTTCTTCAGCTAATTCCTTCAACACACTCAGGTGAATAGCATCTGGCCTTGCTGATTTAAATTCATTCAAATTGGTCGGAAGATCTCTGATGTGTTCTTTTCTTATCCCGATCAGCGTCCCTTCCCCCTTTTTGTCTATGAAAACTTTGCTAATCATCCAGTCACATGTTATTTTCTAAGAGAAGACTAAAGCAAAGTAGCCATTGAGCGGCTCTGCCTTCCTAACATCTTCCGTTACCAGCTCATCTGCTCCCTTGAGCAGTGGTACCCCACCGTCCTTGATCTTTCCTTTTTTTCCCTGGACAAATTTGTAGAACTTCTTCTTGTTGTCTCTAACATTCCTTACAATGTAACTCATTCCTTGCCTTGGCTTTCCTGATTTTGTCAGTACACATTTGTGCTACTCCCATGTATACTTGCTTGGTGATATGCCTCTCCTTCCATTTCCTGTATGTATCCCTTTCGGGTTTTAGATAGTTAAAAAGCTCATTGTGCAGCCACACTGGCTTCCTGTGTTTCTTCTGATCATTCCTCGGCATTGGAATAGCGTGATGTTGAGGCTCTAGTATTACATACTTTTACGAACTGCCAACCCCCTTCAACTCCTTTTCTTCCTAATTTCTTTCCAGGGGACCTTGCCTACTATTTCTAGGAGCTAAATGAATTCTTTGCAACTGTCTTCACTGCAGAGGATATGAGGGAGATTCTCACACATGAGCCATTCATTTTAGGTGACAAATCTGAGGAACTGTCCAAGAATAAGATGTCAATCGAGGTGGTTTTGGAACAAATTGAGAAATTAGACAGTAATAGATCACCAGGACTAGACAGTATTCAACCAAGAATTCTGAAGGAAATCGCAGAACTTCTAAACATGGTATGTAACCTATTACTTAAAACAGCCTCTGCACCAGACAACTCGAGAACAGTTAAAGTAATGACAAGTGTTAAAAAGGCTCCAGAGGCAATCCTCAAAATTACAGGCTGGTAAGCCTAACTTCAGTACCAGGCAAATTGGTTAAAACTATGGTAAGGAACAGAATTATCAGACATACAGTATGCTGGGGAAGAGTCAACATGGCTTTTGTAAAGGGAAATCATGCCTCACCAATCTATTAGAATTCTTTGAGAAGGTAAACAAACATGTGGACAAGGGTGATACAGTGGATATAGTGTACTTGAACTTTCAAAATGCCTTTGACAAAGTCTCACACCAAAGGCTCTTATGATAAGTAAGCAGTCGTGGGATAAGAGGGAAGGTCCTCTCATGGATCAGTAACTGATTAAAAAACAGGAAACAAGGGTTGGGAATAAATGGTCAGTTTTCACAGTGGAGAGAGGCAACTAGCCTCGTTGCCATGGGATGTTGTGAAGATGAAAAGTATAACTGGGTTCAAAAGGGAATTAGATAAATTCATGGAGGACAGGTCCATCAACGGCTATTAGCCAAGATAGTTAGGGATGCAAGCCTACGCTCTGGGTGTCCTTAAGCCTCTGACTGCCAGAAGTTGGGACTGGAAGACAGGGGATGGATCATGTGACAACTGCCCTGTTCTGTTCATTTCGTCTGAAGTATCTGGAACTGGCCACTATCAGAAAACAGTATATTGGGCCAGATGGACCATTGGTGTGACCCAGTATGGCCGTTCTTATGTTCTTAAAAGTTTGCTTTAAGTGTTTCACCTACGAACTCTATTGCTGAGATGGTATCCAATTTGCCAGGGCAGCATTCAACCGCCTTAACCATGAGAACATTCTTTCTATTCCTGAAATCCAATCTTATTCACTACACCCCTCCAACTTCAGCAACAGAAAAGGCAGGAGTCCCCTTTGTTACACAACCCCTATTCATCCCTAAAGCATGGTCCATCCTGAGCACAGAATGAGGCAAGGGTCCTGGGGGGAAAAAAGTATGCAATCATATAATTAAAGACTGTCGCATAACACATATGCACGAGGGGGCCATATTAAGGCAATCTTAATTCTGGCATTTCCTAACTTTTGAGTGCTTGACTTTGCACACTGTTAAAAAGATACTGAGGTTGACTCAGATTTCAGCCATATTGCTGATGGTAGTTTATAAGATCAATGCTACGTCAATAGCCCCCAGCCTGCTAAACAAGAGCATGCATACAAGGAAGGGGAGGAGCTAGGGGGTAAGTCTACTTTCAGAATGGAGAGCACAATTTAGGGCAAAGTCATTTTTCAATCCCATGTCAGAGTGCACAAGAATCAGGTTCAGATAAATTACAGTAATACCCACAGTACCTTCTTCATAGCTTGGCACTTAGCAGTTTCAGAAAAGCCAATTGTCTTATCAGGAGAACAGATCTTGATAAATGGAAAGTTGGATTCTTCTGCAATCTTTGCTGCCAAGGCAGTCTTTCCACTATGTGGGGGACCTGTACAAAGGAAGAGATACAAGTCAGAAAGAGGGGAAAATAGATTTTGCAAGGCTCAAGGTAAACTATATGGACTTGAGCAAGTTAATAATCTTATTCACAGGGACTTGACTTTTTGAAGCGACTCTTTACTCATAGAAGATTCACTCTCCTTTCTTAGCTCCTGTACAGCATTGCTTTCAAAATGGGTTCATTTACAGCAGGGGTTCTCAAAAGGGGCCATGAGGTTACATGGGGGTTGCAAGCTGTCAGCATCCACCCCAAATCCCGCTTCACCTCCAGCATTTATAATAGTTTTAAATATAAAAAAAAGTGTTTTTAATTTATAAGGGGGGGTCGCACTCAGAGGCTTGCTGTGTGAAAGGGGTCACCAATACAAAAGTTTGAGAACCCCTGATTTACAGAGACTATTTGGACTCCAAGGAGTGCGACTTTCAAAAAAACCCAAGAACCAAAAAGATGCTGTGTGTCTTATTGTGTCTTATTGAGCTGGCTGACTACTGCAAAACATTGGACACACTTGCTTGGATTTTAAATGAATTTTCTTAAATTACATTCATGCCCCCTTGTGCATTTGCAAACGAGTGGGCTGGCAGGAATTCTATGTAAATGTTGAAAATACCTGCGAAAGGCAAAAGTGGAATTTGTAACTGGAAACTCACACCAGAAACCTAATTCCTCACTTACAGACAGCCCCCAAACCTGAAGCAAATACTCACCAGCAACTACTTACCACACCACAGAAACACTAACCCAGGAACCAAACCCTGCAACAAACCTCGTTGCCTACTCTGTCCCCATATCTACTTTAGCAGCACCATCAGAGGACCCAACATCATCAGCCACACCTCAGGGGTTCATTCACCTGCACATCTATAAATGTGATATATGCCATCATGTGCCAGCAATGCCCCTCTGCCATGTACATTGACCAAACCGGACAGTCTCTACATAAAAGAATAAATCGACACAAATCAGACATCAGGAATGGTAACATACAAAAGCCAGTAGGAGAAAACGTTAATCTTCCTGCACAGTCTATAACAGATTTAAAAGTAGCCATACTTGAACAAAAAAACCTTAGAAACAGACTTCAAAGAGAAACTGCCTAACTAAACTTCATTTGCAAATTTAACACCATTAATTTGGGCTTGAATAGGGACTGGGAGTGGATGGGTCATTACACAAGCAGCTTTGCCTCTCCTGGAATTAACACCCCCCTCATCAATTATTGGGAATGGACTACATCCATCCTGATCGAATTGGCCCTGTCAACACTGGCTCTCCACTTGTGAGGTAACTCCCTTCTCTTCATGTGTCAGCATAATAATGCCTGCATCTGTAATTTTCACTCCATGCACCTGAAGAAGTGCGGTTTTACCCACGAAAGCTTATGCCCAAATAAATCTGTTAGTCTTTAAGGTGCCACCAGACTCCTGGCTGTTTTTGAGGATACAGACTAACACGGCTAACCCCTGATACCAATTCAACCAGGTATCAAAAAAAAATAACATACATGCTACATGCCGAACCAAATGAACGAATAATACAAAATGTGTAGGTGTCACACACTAGCAACAAACTGCTCACGAACAAGCAACAAACTAAAGAGTTACTCTCAGGAGCTACTCACTGAATAACTTCAAGTAACATATCATAGAATCACAGAAGATGAGGGTTGGAAGAGACCTCAGGAGGTCATCTAGTCCAACCCCCTGCTCAAAGCAGGACCAATCCCCAACTAAATCATCCCAGCCAGGGCTTTGTCAAGCCGGGCCTTAAAAACTTCTAAAAGATGGAGATTCCACCACCTCCCTAGGCAACCCATTCCAGTGCTTCACCATCCTCCTAGTGAAATAGTGTTTTCTAATATCCCACCTAGACCTCTCCCACTGCAACTTGAGACCATTGCTCCTTGTTCTGTCATCTGCCACCACTGAGAACAGCCAAGCTCCATCCTCATTGGAACCCCTCTACAAGTAGTTGAAAGCTACTATCAAATCCCCCCTCACTCACTCTTCTCTTCTGCAGACTAAACAAGCCCAGTTTCCTCAGCCTCCCCTCGTAAGTCATGTGCCCCAGCCCCCTAATCATTTTCTCTACCCTCCGCTGGACTCTTTCCAATTTGTCCATATCCTTTCAGTAGTGGGGGGCCCAAAACTGGATGCAGTAGTCCAGATGTGGCCTCACCAGTGCCGAAGAGAGGGGAAATCATTCCCCCTCTATTCAAGGTATCAAATCAATTCAAGGTAACTGCAATCTGCTCGCAGACTGGTTACAAACAAAGTCAAAACTGATCGAACAGGTTATTAGTTACAAATTTTTCACCCCGCTCTAGTGTTTCAAGAGCAGCCATAGGATGGACAATGTCCTACTCTCCCTCAGAACCAGATAAACCTATTTTAATATCTGATGCAACATTAATTCATCTAGTCATTTTGCCAGGTACTAATGATACTTTTCTTTCTGATAAGTGGACTTCACATACTACTGGATGCCTAATCCAAGTACTTGTATGTGATAACTGCACAGACTGGATTGTGTGTGTTACTCACTTTCAGACATTAGTACCCCTAAACTCACCTTCTAAAAGAACGCTAACCAGCGGAGTGCGGTCACTGTTTTTGGTTTGCTGGACAAGCAATTCTCCATCTTCCAGCACCCTTGTTACAGGGTCTCCCCACTGGATAATGCCATTCATGATGTAACTTGCATAATCCTCCTGGTTCGTTCCAAATGCCTGTGTTTCGGAAAATGAAAAAAATATTCTCAATAGTGAGTTTTGTTTGATCACAGGAAAACATGGCAAGGACAAAACTAGAGTAACAGGAGCTGTGGTGGGCTTTTTCAATATAATTATGAGAGATTTTGGTACACATTTTAACTGAGTGAGCAGTTAAATCATACATTTACCAGTGATGTAGTACAGGTTGTCTTAAAGGACCATAGAATAAGATGTTATTGCCTATTTAGCAAATGGTAACTTCTAATCAAGTACAATATCATCTACCCCTATGTAAATTACCATTAGGTTCTGAAATCATCTACACTTTACTAAAAGATAAGTTCTCTTCATCAGAGTCCTAATCCTCCTGCCACTGAATTCAATGTCAAATCTCTCATTGATTTCAATGAGATTAGGCTAACGACCAACTAGTGTGTACTGCAAAGTGAAGGGTCCGCTCTTGCAATCGCTCTATTTGACACTTCCCATGCGCAGAGAGGCTGCAGAACAGAGCCCTAAAATGATGGGAAAGAGACAGAGTCTCAGTTCATTCCTGTTGAACAGTATTCAATTTTATTAAGCCACAGAAATGATCTCAAAAGCCATGCTGCAACATTACATTTGTGCATGTGCACAGATTTGAAGTGGTTGCTGTATTCATTGATTAAGGAAGCACAAGTTCTTCTCCTGCATTCACTGCTTTATTATATGAATTAAATAGGTCCCACTCACCGGCTTGATATCATTCTCCAGAGAGGCTAAGAAGTCTCCCCTTGTCACCCGCAGACACTCTGCCGTCTCCATATTCACTTCCACTTTGGTGGTCGCCTAATTAAATTACAAGGAAATGGGTTAACATACAGTCTCAGAGTACAAGTTATCTCAAGGGCAGTGTTGAACATCATTCTCTGTATTCATAGGATTTTGATTCTGTAGCTAATTATACACCAATAAAACCTAAAACAAATCTTCTTTAACAACACATTTCAAACACGAATATCGAGTACTCCTGGAGTAGTTTTCATCTCCAGTGTGAATCACAGCCATTAGCTAGTTCTCACATGTCAGGTTGTGAAGCATTAATATTAACATTTTTCAGGGTGGGAAACTGAGGGATGGAGTTTAAGGGCTTGGTCCTGCAGAGTGTTCAGCACCTCACAAGATGTGGTCCTGGAGTTCCTGGCTCCCATTTCTCCACTCTGATCATGCTCCCACCCATCCCCTCAAGAACTGTCTTTACGTGGGAATTTTAAAACCCTAAATGTTTGGTTTCTTGCTGTTTTTCCTATATTTGTATCAGATGAACCATACTTGAGAGCCCATTTTAATTTAGAATCAGACTGCCTTCCTAAAAATGGCACTATTAATATTGTTTAGAAGAGCTGAACCCAGCTGGGAAGTCTCACGCACAGCCTCACATCAAGAATTGCCTTTTCCAGGTCTAAAAAGGACTCCCATTTCCTTCAGTTCAGCCCTCCCAAGAACTAACAGGCAAGCTTTAAAAAGTAGTGAGTAGGAGTATATACATCCTAGACTGGCAGAGACTCTGGAGCCCTTTTCACCCCTTACAAATGGCTTGTCAGTCACAATGAAATGCACAGGTAACACTGGCATGTCATGCGGTCTTGCCCACACAGTGCATTTTAACTCACTGTCAACATATTATCAGGAAACAGCCCTCACAGCCTGCAGAATCTTTTCATCAGAATGTGTACAGCTCCTTGCTGTACAAACCACACTCACTGGCTAGGATTAGCTGATAGGTCTACGGCACTTTGAAATCTTGACTGCCCTGGGCAGCAATCAGGAGTCATAAGTGGATTTAAAGAAACTTTTCAGGTCTTAACACGATATAGATAAAAGAACTGGTTCTTACTACTGGCACCACTGCCACAATTGCCTGCCGATCCTGAGCAGAGGTTCGCAGATACAAGGAGAAGGTGTAAGTATAAAGGGGGACGGAAGTCAAAATTTGAAAAAAATGATTTTCCTATAAAGTGGTAAAGTACAAGTCAAGTTTGAAAGAACATGATGCATTACACAGTAACTTCATTTTACTTACTGTCATCAGGTGATGTGTCTATCAACACACCTTGGACAGATTTCATGATCCTTTCTACATATTTCCCATAATATAAGATTTATTTTTATATTTGTTACTTTGGGACTTAAATAGATTTTGCTCTTTATCTCCAAACTGTACATATTTTACAGTTAAAATGACTTCTGACCCTTACTACACCAGGCACCATCAATGTTTACAGGGTCATTTAAATGCACCAAGCCGGATGGCTCAGGAGATTAGTGTTTGGGATTCAAAGACTTTCACCGGGCCCAAATCCAATCAAGGTGCTGACAGTACCTGAAACTCATTACCACCTAAACATCTCATGCTGTGACTTGTGAAGGCAGCATTAACTCTTGGAATGAGAGTAAGTTGTCTGCATGTGTTGTTAAGTATTTTAGTTTAATTTCTGTCTGTGCACCCTGAGACAAGATGGACACATCTGACAAGTCCAATCAATAAGTGTTTTCCCTCACTGAGTGTCAACTGAGAGGCAGAGTCATGGATGGGCCATGGAGACCAGACTCCCCTATGATTCCTAGAGGTGGCATTACTAGACCAGGGCTGTTCACTGGTAAAGTGGGAAAAGTTTACCTTGCCTCTGGCTCATATGCAGACCAGGCACAGTATGACTAGCGATTGATGGGTTCCAGGGATGTGTATCTGGAACCTTTGAAGAGAACTGAATTAAGCTTACCCAATGTACGGTGGGGGACCACTGCTCAAGGGAGAAGCAGAGCTGCTTTCAGTCTTCTCACAAAAAACAACATGTGACTAGATGACTAGCAAAGTTTTCACAGACAACACAGGGGAAGGGACGCCGATCGGGATAAGTAAAGAACACGTCAGATCTTCTCACCAATTTGAATGAATTCAAACCAGCAGGGCCAGATTCTATTCACCCAAGGGTGCTGAAGGAATTAGCTGAAGAAATCTCGGAGCCACTGGCAAAAATATTTGCAAACTCATGGATGACAGGAGACGTGCTGGAAGACTGGAGAAAGGTTAACGTACTGCCCATCTTTAAAAGGGGGGAAAGGAGGAGCCAGGGAACTACAGACCCTCCAGCCTGTCTTGATACCTGAGAAGCTACTAGAGCAATGTATAAAACATTCAATTTGCAAATACCTGGAAGATGAAGGGGGGTGAGTCATAGAATCATAGAATATCAGGGTTGGAAGGGACCACAGGAGGTCATCTAGTCCAACCCCTTGCTCAAAGCAGGACCGATCCCCAATTACATCATCCCAGCCAGGGCTTTGTCAAGCCTGACCTTAAAAATTTCTAAGGAAGGAGATTCCACCAGCTCCCTAGGTAACGCATTCCAGTGTTTCACCACCCTCCTAGTGAAAAAGTTTTTCCTAATATCCAACCTAAATCTCTCCAGTAAGTCCTCATGAATTTACTGAGAACAAGTCATGCCAAACCAGCTTGATTTCCTTCTTTGACAGGGTAACTGATCTGATGGATGGGGGAATGTGGTGGACACAACATACCTTGGACTTCAGCAAGGCTTTTGAAACAGTCCCACGTGATATTCTGATAAGTAAGCTGGAGAAATGCAAGCTTGGCATAACTACCATAAAGTGGATACATAATTGGTTAAATAACTGAAAACAAAGATAAATTATTAATGGGATGATGTCAGTTTGGAGGGAGGTCTCAAGTGGGGCTGTGCCTGGGATCCGTTCTGGCTCCAGTGTTGTTTAAACACTTTTATTAATGACCTGCATGTACATACAGAGAGCATACTGATCAAATTTGCCTACGACAGAGAGTGGTTGCCAACACTTTGGGAGTACAGAACAAAAATTCAGAGGGATCTTGATAAACTGGAGAACTGGGCTATAGACAACAAAAATGAAATTCAGAAGAGACAAAAGTAAGGTGCTACAGTTAGGGAAGAAAAATAAAATGCATAAATCCAGAATGGGGGATAACTGGCTTGGCAGCAGCACAGCCGAGAAGGATTTGGGAGTTGTCATGGATTACAACCTCAACATTAGCCAACACTGCAATGCTGTTTCAAAAAAAAGCAAACGTAATTTTAGGTTGCATTAACAGAGGATAGCACGTAAGTCACGGGAGGTGATAATACCACTAGTTAGGCCTCAGCTGTACTGTGTCAAATTTTGGTCACCAATGTATAGAAAGGATGTACAGAAACTGGAAAGGATCCAGAGGTGAGCAACAAAGATGATCAAAGGGATGGAATGTAAGCCATAGGAGCAAAGGCTGAAGGAAATGTGTATGTTTAGTTTGGAAAAGAGGAGATTAAGGGAGGGACATGAATATCATCTGTCTTCAGATACTTGAAAGCTGCCCTAAAAAGATGGGGAAAAGTTGTTCTCTTTTGCCACAGAGGGCAGGTCAAGAGGCAATGGGGTCAAACTCCAGCATAACAGATTTAGATTAAATCTCAGGAAAAACTTCCGAACTGTAAGAACAGGAGGACAATGGAACAGATGCCTAGGGAGGTTGTAGAAGATCCTTCTGTGACATTATGTCCCGTATTCTTCATAGAGATGATGTTATTACATGAATATGGCATAATTAAGATATGTTTTATACAAAATGGTATCACTGGAAAGGTTATGATGTACTGACTATGATTATCCAGGTATCATTTCTGTATCTGAAATTAGGAATATTAACTATGTAACAATTACAACTGTGTTTACACCTGGGAAATGCCCACCAGACAGTAGGCAATCAGCCTGCATGGGCCATTAGGGAGAACAATAGGATTTTGAAGTTGCTAATCTCCCACCTTCCTGAGAAACTTCCTCGGATGCTGCTTTGACACTACAGGGTCATGTGATTATGTCACCTGGTACTGAACCCCATCAAACTGGGAAATAAAGGATTCCCACCATATGCACTGAATCCCCACCCAAGATGACTGCTGAAAACACCTGATCTGGGGAAGAAAGGACTGGACCCAGGCTAGAAGGTGTCTGGCCTATGAAAGGAATATCTGGAGTTCTAAGCTGCAACCAAGAGCAGTTTGCCTACAAGAAACTCTGCAACCTACTTAAAACAACATTTAGGGTGAGAAATTACTACTTGTAGCCAGTTTCTTTAGTGTACTAAGATTAGTTTGCATTTTTGTTTTATTTACTCAGTAATCTGCTTTGAGCTATTTGGTATCCCTTATAATCACTTAAAATCTGTCCTTTGCAGTCACAATTTGGTGATTCTTTGATTTTCCATTTGTGGAGGAGATATCCACACCTTCTGTGCATTGTCCAAATACAGTTGGAGTACAATCCACTGCCTACAGAGAAGGCAAAATCCTAGGATTTCTTTTGTTGGATCTTCAGTCAGGTCTTTGTTTGGGACAGACAAGCCAAGCCAGCGAGTGCTGGCATCCTTTCCATTCGCCTGTAGCATTGACACGTGTATCCAGAAAGGCTTCACCGATTTGAGCAGTACACTGGAGGGTGGCAGTGCACTGAAGCTTTGGTATATTGGCAGGTCCGGAGCAGCCAGGACCTTAATTGTATTCTTGGACCACTGCAATGCCTCTCCTGATGTTGGCTGGCACAATGCTCTCCAAAACTGGAAGCAACAGTATTGGTACTGATTTGAGAGAGCCACTAACAATACTGCGCGCAGCATTCATTTCAGTGTCAACGAGATTGGTGTGGAGCTGTTGCGCCAAATTGGCATGCAATACTCTGCTGTTGGCAAGACCAGAGCTTGTACAAACGTTCAAAACATGTGTACATCACATCCCCAGGATGTGCCAGCAAGCTTCCGGATGATGTTAATCCTTTTCTTTATCTTCTTTTCGGTGTTGCCAATAGCTCAGCATCCAATCGGGTGAAACCCCAAGGTACTGTGGATTGTGGTCACGTGAAAGAGGCAAACCACAAAAGCCCACTTTCAGCAGCACTTTGGCCTCCTTGACATTCAAGTGGAAGGCAGAGACAAGTGTTTTCAAAATATTGGGTTTCAGTCACCAAGCTTTGAAATACATCTCAAGTATCTGGAGATGGTTGATCATGACCTTTTCTGTGGCCTCCAGAGAGGGCACTTGTGTTTCTAGCACAAAGTTCTCTGCATAAATGAATTTATGTGGAATGACATGACCACAATGTTTCTGGTATAGAGCCTGAACAGTGTGGGCACTAAAATGGATCCCTGTGGAAGAACGTTGTTCAATCTCCATGATTTTACTGGCAGATTTACCAAGGGGAACAGTGAATCTCCTGTTACTCAGCAACCCGGTGATGAGTCTGTTGGTGATGGGCATGGGAAAGCTAATGATAACTTCAGCAGGAGACCTTTGTGCCACACAGTACTGTATGCAGAAGAAAGTCAATGAAGGCTGCCGCTGTTCTTAATTTTTGCTGGTAGCTGTATTCTATGTAGCTGGTTAAGGCCAGCACCTGGTCACAGCAGTTACAACTGGTTCTATATCTGGCTTGCTCGTTGGGGACCAGTTGCTCCAGTGTTGGCTGTAACCTCTGAAGTAGGAGCTGCTCCAACAGTTTATAACAACGGCAAATGAGAGAGATGGGCCGGTAGTTTTTGGATTGGTAGCCTCTTTTTTGGACTTCAAAATGGTTATGAACTTGGCTACCTTCTACTCTTTTGTTATTATCCCAGATGATTGGATGTTGCTGGAGAAGTCTGCCAGTCACCTTCTTGCCTTTCCTTCAGGAATTCCAGATATATTCCATCCATTCCTGTGATCTTCCTGGACTTAGTGTTGGAGAGACCCTTGTCCACTTGATCTATTGTGTAGGGGGCAGAAAGGGGTGAAGACAACTGGCACTGGTTCAGGGTGCGATAAAGTTATTTGTGGACTTGCTGCCTGATGTTTTTATTCATCAGCACACAGGAGTTGGAAATTAACTGTGTGAAGATAGCATCTGTACTTATTTGAGGTGGTTTGTATACCGCTGGAGCCGCACTGTCTAAAAGACAAAGGAGCTTCCAGGCTTTGCAGCTCGACCTTGTGAATTCTAGCGCGTCACCGTTTCAACACCACCTTATTCTTCCTGCTGAGTTCAAAGACTCAAGCAATGCTGTTGTGGGGGAGAAGATGACAACCTTCACATGGTCTCCCCTATTACATGCAAAAGCACAACAAATGTCATCAAATTGGCAACCAAACGTCCTTAAGGGACCTCCTAGTCAGAAATAAAACAGCAATAATGGCCCATGTCAGGGCCAAACCTTCATTCAAATAGGCCCACTGCTGCAAATTACACAGCTCAACATCAAGGGTCTGTCTAACGCGAAGTGTGATTACATAGCAATGATCCTGAGGACTTAAAACATTGATGTCATTGCACTACAAGAAACACACCCAGAGAGTGAAGGCCAACAATCTAAGATTACCAGATATGCCCTTGTATCTGCAAGCCATCACCCCAAATATGCACTTGCGATGCATGTAAAATATGACCTTAAGGATTCCATCCAGGTCATGCCTATTACAAACCCCTACTCAGTCACCATCGAGATTGGCAATCTGACAGTCAAAAACATGTACAAGTCACCATTAATGGAACAGCTATGTCCAGCATTACCAACACCAAGCCATCCTATCATCCACGTCAACGATTTCAATAGCCACCACAGCCCACGTGGCTATAAGAACTACCATGCTGGAGAACAGGTAGTATCCTGGGCTTTCACCGAAGACCAACATTTCCTCTACGATGCCAAATGTAGCGGCACGTTCCGGTTAGCCCAATGGAGGAAGTGCTATACTCATGACCTTTGTTGTGTGTCATGAGACATCAGTGGCCACCCAACACCGTCCACAAGGTCGGTTCTCAATGACTTTCCCAACAGCCAACATTGCCTGGTTGTGATTGGGTAGGCCTACAAGTTCCACTTATTTGATCCCTCCCAAAACTGTGCTGGAATCTACTGTCTGATGACTGGTCCTACTATGTGGTGATTGTAAAGGGCTCGATAAATGGGAGCTCATCATATCCGGCTCATGACCACTACTTTGTAGGCCTAATATCAGCCAACAAACTGAACATTGCCATGGGCTTCAGAAAAGCATTCACTCCACACTGCAGCAGAAAGCAAAGGCAGATGGCGTGCCCAATGAATACATTCTATGGGTATTTCTCCTTAGCAAGTTCCAAAAGCAGGGCATTACGTCTTCCCTTCTAGTCACTGCTTTTAATGTTTATAACTTCAATAGTTTTAACAAACACATTGAGGGAGATTTTCCAAAGAGCTTAAGTGACGTAGAAGCACAAGTCACATTGATTTAAAAAAAAAAAAAAAAAAAAAAGGAGTACTTGTGGCACCTTAGAGACTAACCAATTTATTTGAGCATAAGCTTTCGTGAGCTACAGCTCACTTAAGCTGTAGCTCACGAAAGCTTATGCTCAAATAAATTGGTTAGTCTCTAAGGTGCCACAAGTACTCCTTTTCTTTTTGCGAATACAGACTAATACGGCTGCTACTCTGAAACCACCGATTTTAAATGAATTTGTGCTCCTAAATTATTCAGGTGTTTTTGAAAATTCCAGCCAGTATGTAATGTTTGCTCTCTATTTTATGTTGTGCAATATTTATAAAGGGGCAATAATATGGGTACAGAATATTTAGGCACACCACTCTACTGCAAATTGTTTACGCAAAAAGAAAACAACAATTATTCAAAAGTACTATGTTTTCAAAGAGAAATTCTAAGTAGCAAATGCCCGACATTTAGTTATGAACATGAATGTGCTGCTGGACAGCTATCGCATGTGTATTTCTAAAAGAATGGCCAAAGCTTTTCTATTTAGCCACTATGTCATTTTTTTTCTGATTGACTTTCCAAGTACTTCCACTTGCATCTATTTTCCAACCTAGTTAATAAAAAACCACGTATAACTCTATAGCCCTCTCCACATGGACACACAGGCTGGCCTGAATAGAATACACTGAAGTACCCTACAGCTCCCAATCCCAGCTAGGGGTTCAAGGAGTTAAAAGGCTTTAACTACGTGGTGATGAAATAAGAGTTTAAGGAAGCTGTTTCACTGGCAAAGAGATAAGATACATCCTGAGGCACTGGACTGATCCCATCTGCACCACAGAGAGAAAAGGAAGAGAGAAGTTGTTAATGCCTCGTAGCAACAAATTAGTTTCACTGACTGATGGTACTAAGCAAGACATCAGCCTCTTTCTAACCTGGCACTTAACAACATGGAGGCAGGTGAACAGATATGATAAATCTGCAGTAATGTCTCTATAAAACAACTGCAGTGAAGGTCTCTTCTTGGCGGTGCAAAAGTCAGATTGATTTTCCTGTAAGGCGGTAAAGCAGCAAAACCTCACCCCATATGCACAGAAGATGCAGTTCTGTCACTCTGCCATCTCATTCTAGTCTTACGATACTTTCTTTGCATGAAGAAATTAAGCGAGGCTGACAAGTAAGAAAGGTGCAGCAGAACATAAGCATATGATTTAAAGCAAGAGATCAATGGTTCTGGGTAATTTTATAGATCAAAAATATTTGTAGTAATACGTATTAAGTTGAGATTCTTCTTGTCTGAATTAGACTCCTGGGTAGATTTCACCTTAGATGGTATTTTGTAAAATGCATGTGCATTTAAATCACACTCTATGTAGCACTGTTTATGCTACCAGGGAGTAACTCTAGCACAGTCATCAGAAATAGTAAAAATGTCCTCCATCCCTGGAACAATTGTATGAGCATCACACCAGCTACAGCCAGGCTCACGACAACTGCAGAGCATACAGAGAAGATTAGATCAGGTGAAAATGCCAGAACACACACTGATTTTAGCCAGAACTGTGGATGCTCAGCTCCAACATTATAGTTCCAAAAAGGAAATTAGAACCTTCAAACTCCCCTTATTGAGGAGCTTTGCATCTCAATCCAGCAAGTTCTTTCTACAGGCAGAGAGAAGACGGGATTGCAGCTTTCATTCTGCTTGGAATGGCAATGATAAGCACACAGATTTTTACACTGGTCTGACCGTGAGTGAACCTTACACAGGCCTGACTATGCTACTTAGACTTTTCAGTTTTCCTTAAGCATTAAGCCTGTTATGATGAACCTAGCTGTTTGCAGAGAACTTACTAGAAGAAGGGGTCAGAGTTGTAAAAAGGTTTAACCGCCTTTTAAGTGTCTCTGAACAATAGGTGAACTTGTCAAAGTGAACAGATCAGAAGACCTGACAATAGCTCAGGAAAAACATCTCTGGGAGATAAATCTAAGAAAATGATACTGGAAGATCAAGCCTTCTAAAAATACCAACTGCTTTGAGTTAGTTTTCCAGACCTGAAGAAGAGCGCTCTGTAAATTCAAAACCTTGTCTCTCTCAACAACAGAAGTTGGTCCAACAAAAGATATTACCTCACCCACCTTGTCTCTCTTACTGCTTGAATGGCCATTTATACTCCCTTTCTGCCTATCAATGCTTAGCTTAAGAACCCTTTGACAAAGAACATGCATATGTGCCAGACTGAAACAGACTGTCACAGGTAACCTTCGAAAGTTATAATTGAAGAGACAATTTGAAACCTTCATCAGAACAACTGGAACTTGTGCAGAGGTTTGAACAATTTAAGTAATTCAGCCCTAGGATAAGGATGACTGCATGGGTCAGCTATATTTGTGTGATAAAGAGTAACTAAATTTAAACATAACATGTCCAAAAAGAGAACTTACATTTGATGCTTGATATTATTTGCTTTTTTGATCTAAAAAGGAAAAACAGTCAACACCTTTATACTTTAACATCGACATGTCCAGTCTCAGGGGTTAGAGTCATACTGATGAGAGGAATGGACTAAATGATCCAATGAGTCCTTTCTATCCCAAATTTTTAATCTCTTAATACTCTGCAGTCATAAAGCTAATTGCAGGTTCTAATACACTTCTAAAACATTCTCTACAGTTACCAATTGCAAGCTAGTTTACAGTGGTTCTAAATCTATAAGGAATTCTTGCTGGTGAGAACCCCCTCAATGAGTTTGACCCAATGAATCCTCATCACTTTGTCCCACTAATTACTCCTCAATTCGACACCAAGCATGAAGAAACCCACTGACATTCCCTCCCCCACTGACCCACTCCCTCCCCCACTAAAGAAAATTGACTGATATGGCTTTTTATACTCTGAACTTTAAAAGAACCCCTCAGTGAGTTTTTACATCATAGCTTGTTCTGATTGGATGCGGGAGCCTCTTTTCCCATTCAATACAACATCTCCAATAGAGATACATGGTTAGCTAATACAGCCCAGAACTCTCCTCTGCTAATAACCAAAGGATTTGTTTAGCTTACATGCAAGATGGATTTCTAAGAATTATACATTATCTTAAAATACAAATGGAGAAAGCAAATAGGCTTTTAAACACCTTAGTTTCCTTCTAAAAAATCAGAGCAGTATGTGTCAATGTAAAAGGCCCTCCCTTTTCATTATATTCACACCATCTTTTGGTCACTTGGGCAAAGAATCTGTGTCTTTCAGCCTACACCTGTATGAGCTAATAAATCTGTATTTCAACACTATCAAATATCAAATGGCGCTTTTTACATTTTGGTTAATTTCCTTACCGTCTTAAGCTGACATTTCACGGTCCTTATCTCTCTAGTTAAACGCACAACGACCTTCATAAATCACAAACACTAAGAGCAGGACATCCTCATTTCATTCTGAAATCCTATATGAGGAGACCATTTATAAACACATTATGGATGCTGCAGAGATCTACATGCACGTAGGCAGCATTTCAAGTGTGGTTCTGCTCTGAAATGGTATCACCCTATGCAAAAGGAATGTTTACCACTTTTTATACTTGTAAGAACAGCACAACTGTGGGGAAGTGGACTGGATTCCACTTCTTGTGCATCATCAGAATTGTTTAGTAAGTTGTTATCACAGTTACTCTTGTGCAAGTCCACCGTCACCAAGACTGAACAGATGTCTCTGAGGGCCTAGCCTGGCCTCTGGAACCTTTACTACTGATGGTGCACAAGGAAGAAAGATTCCAGCTTGTCTCAGATCCCACTGGAGTCTGCAGATCTGACTGTTGGTGGGGACAGTGGATGAGAAAACTTTCTTCCTTGTAGACTGAAAGCATTTGATTATTGAATCAGTGACACACAAATAACATGGAGTCCTCTGACAGCATTTTACAGTCATTTCTCATCTGCAAGTTCCGCTAAGTCAGTGAGAGTTGGTGGGGTGCCCTGCAGGCCCTAAGTGAGGCAAAGGTCTCATGCCATAATGCTCAATGGTATGTCAAAGAACTGGTTCATATGAGTCTTGGTTCTGGAATTTATCTCTGAACTGCAGAGATAGCATGTGCCCAGCCATGGGAAGGAGGCAATGCCTTATGTCATACTCTGACAAAGTGCTGATAAGATCTAAAGAGACTCCAGCCCAGGCCTCCTTCAGATATGTGGAAATGGTTTGATACAGGCCTAACACAGCACGTCACATCTTGGCTCTGTCTGCCTCTGGAAGGACACCAGTCTCCCGTGAGAGGATCCAACTGCTGTATCTCTCATGTTCCAAAGTGCAACTGGCTGCGGGCAGAACTGAGGCACTATTCCTAGCACTAGGTCTCTAAAAGCACAGATTCTCGTGCCTGCACCCCTTCCTTGGGATGTGGGGCTCTGCACCCCAGCTGCCCAGACCTTGGAACCAGTGCCAAAGTCCTCCGAGTCCCCAGCTCTGTGGGCATTCTGAGCTTCTTGATTAACCCTTTCAGGACAACATGGCAGGCCAGTGAGGAATACAGGCTTAGCAAATGGATTTCTTAACCACAAACACTTTGCTCTTGAAAGCACTCAAAAATTATAGAGCTTTGAAAAAACAATTAATACTGAACACAGCCCACCCTCTGTCTGATCTCACACCTCCTGTGAGTCCTGGGTTTTGTCAGCTTCCATAGGCTAGGCAGCCCTTTGGTCCTCCTCTCTCTTTAGCCTGGTCCCCTTGTGGTTGGGGCCTGCCTGCCTTCACAGGGAACCTTCCTCCCTTGAATATACTCTCAAGTTATCGGGCTCAGTACAGGGATAACTGGGTGAAATGTAATGACCTGTGATCATGACATGAGAGACTTCATGATTCCATTTACATGGAATGTAAAGTGTGCCCTGTTTGGAGATGCCATACTGCCCTCAGTGTGCTTCTTCTCCAGGAAGAAGGGTGGGAGAAGAGGGTGAGCATCTAAGCAATTGTCACTTAGGCTGCTCCATAAGTTGATCAGCAGGGGCACTCAGTGTTCCCAGCCATCCAAACTCAACCAATTCATGAAGAATAGTTGCTTGCCCTACGGTAACTGTCATTCTTCTAGATGTTGTTAGCGTGGATCCCGCTGTGGGTGCACGTGCCTCATGTACACGAGATTGGAGTCTTGAACTGCAGCATCCATCAGGGCTGCATACCCACGTGAGAGCATGAAGAATGGAGCAACTGCATCCCTCTATGTCCCCTTGCAATTCGAAGCCTGAGGATGCCAAAAGCAGGGACAGAGGGAAGGTTGTGGGATCCATACTGACTATAACTCCTCAGAGAAGGACAGTTATGTAGGGTTCAGCAACCACTCTCTCTCCAAGTATATGTCAGTGTAGATCCCACTGCAGGTGACTGTCAAGAAGTAACCCCTCTGGATGGTGGGATGAGAAGCATCAGTTGCATGAGTCAAACAATTTTATACTGTTCTCCCAAACTCCGCATCATCCTTGTGGCTAAGTCCAACACAATGTCTGACAAAGGTTAGTGGTTAACTCCACAATGCAACTGGCTTGCTGATTTCAGAAACTGACACATTTCTCAAGCAGACGTTAAGCAGGAGAGGTACATCAGCCAACTGGCAAATGTAGTCAGATACAGTGTGTTACCCACTGAAAGATTTTGTTTGTGATGAAATGGCCTGGTCTTTGGAATGGCCAGCAACAAACGGAAACAAATGGGAAGGCAATCGGAACAGTTTGGTTCTGTAAATGTAGTAAAAATACAGGGCACTCGAAACATCCAGTTTGTGTAAATTTGTCTCTCCCAGTGTAGAGTGGGACTTGAGAAGAAGACAGACAAGTTACCTGATTGTTTCAGATGGAATTCTGAGACCATCTCAGGAACAAAACTTAGGGTGAGGTTTTAACACCACCTTGTCTCTGTGATCTACTGTGTAGGGGGGGGAAGTCAGCCATGAGAATTTGAGTGTGCTTCTATCCTAAGCCGCTTGAGCGCAGCTTAGGATAGAAAACTGGGAGAAAGATGCCTTGGTTAACTTGAAACTGGGAGATGACCTAAGGGAGGAAAGCTGGATACCGCCTGAGCTGAACCTTGTCCTTATAGAACACTGTGTAAGGAGGCTCTGATGTTAAGGCCTTGAGCTCAGACACCCTCCTGGCTGACGTTATTGCTACCAGAAACACCACCTTGTATGAGAGAAACAGTAGATAACATGTCGCCAGTGATTTGAAAGGTGACCCCATTAGCCTGGAAAGGACCAGATTGAGGTCCCAGGTCAGGACCGGCCGTCAAACGTGCAGATATAGCCTGTCGAGACCTTTCAGGAAACGACTGGCCATGGGGTTGGCAAAGACCGACTGGCCCTCCATGCCTGGATGGAAGGCAAAAATGGTGGCCAAGTGCACCTTTACTGACTACCTGGACTCCCCTGCTGCTTAAGGTGAAGAAGATAACCCAGTATGAGGGGCATGCACATGAGAGTTGGACGGTGTTGTGCCAGGTAGGTAGCCCTCATGGAAGGTTTCCTACTGCCAAGGAGGACTTGTCTGACTGGGTCCTAACAAGTGAGCTCCATCGGGTTCAGACATGGAGTTTCCATGCCATGAAGCTCAGTAATTTGAGGTTAGGGTGCTTGAGACAGCCGTGATCCTGAGTTATCAAGTCCGGGAAGAGCAGCAAGGTGATTGGGGCTTTCCAGGAGAGATGTCTACCAGTGCTGAAGCTATCAAAATCACTGAGGCCTTGTCCCTCTGAACTTTGAGGAGCACCTTATGAACAAGAGGAATTGGAGGGAATGCATCTGCGATGGAGCCGGGGCTGTGATTCAGGAAGGAACAAAACTGCTGGCACTTCCTGTTATGTTGCATGGCGAACAGGTCTATCTGGGGAAACCCTCACTGTTGGAAGATGAGGTTCATGACATCTGGGCACCGAGACCACTTGTGGCCATGGAACAACCTGCTAAGATAATCCGACAACTCGTTCTGTACTCTAGGGAGGTACGATGCTTCCAGGTGTATCAAGTGAGCTACGCAGAAGTCCCACAGCTTGAGGGCTTCCTGCCTAAGGGGAGAGGAGCATGCACCCCCGTCTGTTTACATAAAACATCGCTGTGGTGCTGTCCATCATGACCGATACACATTTCCCTTCCAGATGCACCCAGGAGGTCTGGCATGCCAGGCGGACCACTCAGCTCTCGGATGTTGATGTGAAAAGAGAGCTCCACCTGGGACCAGAGACTTGTGTCCTGAGGTCTCCCAGATATGCACCCCACCCCAGCACGTCTGTCACCAGCGAGAGGGATGGCTGAGGTCTGGTGAAGGGAACTCCCTCAACCACCACCTGTGGGTCAAACTACCACAGCAGGGACTCGAGGACCGGGTGGGGAAGAGTGAGAACCTTGTCCAGATTGTCCCGAATCGGCTGATATACTGAGGCCAGCTATGCTTGGAGCTGCCGGAGTCCGAGCCTGACGTGCTGTACCACATAGGTACAAACGGCCATGTGTCCCAGAAGCTTTAGGCAATTTCTTGCCGGAACCACGAATCCGGAAGGTACGCCCTGGCCTGCGTGGAGTCCAATACCACCCCTATAAACTCTATCCGCTGAATGGGGGACAGAGTTGATTTTTGCACATTGAGGAGAAGGCCCAGTTGGTCGAATGTTGTTCTCATGAAGTCAACTTGCACCTCCACTGCCACTGCCTTGATCAGCCAGTTGTTGAGTACGGAAACACCTGGAGGAATGCAGCAACGACTGCCATGCACTTGATAAACAGTCAAGGAGCCAATGACAGGCCGAACAGGAGGACTGTGACCGGGTATTGATTGTGGCTCACCATGAACCTGAGGTACCTTCTGTGGGACGGCGTGATTGAAATGTGAAAGTAAGTGTCCTTAAAGTCCCCTGGATCCAAGGAAGCGATGATGGAGGGGGACACCCTGACATCAGCTCCCACCCACACCCCACCCCACCCCCACTCTGCACAGCCAGAAGGAGGGTCCCAGGAGCAGCTGCAGGACGGAGCAACGTCGGGGGAGGGCAGGGTGAATTTGATTTAAATCATGATTTAAATATCACTAGTCAGGAAGACTCAATTTAATCATGGATTTCTACATAAAAGTGCATTCTTGTTGGTTGTTATAACCTTAATACATATTCTTCACAACTCAGAGATAGATGTAGGTTTCATTTTTAGAAGGAACACATCATACATTTTAAAGTGATTTATTTTGAAAACTTTTCAGATTAGTTTTACAGCTATATCAGAAAATGAATGATTGTTTGGTTATTCCATTTACCAAAGGTAACTGAAGCAGATATTTATGAAGTCATTGTGAGGTAAACTATCTCCAGTTTAATAGGTTAATCATTAATATTTGGAGGATTTTCTTGCCATGCTGTATTAGGAGGAGAACATCACCAGACAAACATTTAAATTGTTTTATTTAACTAAAACAATGTTAAGTATTCTGGATTTTTTTCTTCAACAGCAAACATATATTTTAACAAAACAAGCACATGTCCCTCGCTTCTCACATTTATCTCCAGACTTCTTCTCCTTGTCCAGATCTATTCCGCCCCCAACAATCTTCTATTTTTTGAACTTTTCGAGAGAGGTAAGGGATTGACTCTGTGTACACAAATTTGCAGAGGGACAATTGAGTTGAGATCTGTTATTTCTCACCTCTATATAGTTAAAACATTTTTTGCTGTTAACAAGCATGTTACCTCTGGAGACACACATCCACAGTTTAAGAACTGCAAAACTAAGCATCTCTGATGGTATCTTCTAGACTGAGCCCATTGGGTAGATAGAAAGATTAACCTAAATAATCTATACAGAAGCCCCTGGAACTCCATAAGATTGGGTCCCTAATCCATGAACTATTGGAACTCATTTACAAAACTTCTCTTAAATATATTATCTCATACTATAGAATTAGAATTTATAATCCCTATTCCATCATGAGCTATCTTTGAGCTATAATGTATCTTAATTAAAACTATCTTTAGATAGGTTTTTTCCTCAAAAAGCATTTTATCAAAAAAGTCCGATTTAAATAAAATAATCCAATTTTTTTGATTTTTTAAAAAAAAATAATTGATTTTTATCCACCCTGGGGGAGGGGCACCTGAACACATTCTGCCAGCTGTCCGCACTCTGCTATCAGCTGGAGATCACTTAAATCTCTCCTGCGCGGTTGCCCAAGCGCGCACCTTACAGGGAACACAGGCGCTCCCGCTGATTGGCTGCGTCTCCTACCAGGGAGTCTGGCAGAGGGTGGGTGTACAGGTGCCCATAGCCCTTCGAGGGAACAAAGTACCTATGCTTGTTCCTCTTTGCAGTTGGAGGCAAAAAGGCAGGGGTCTGCCACCACGTCTTATTGGCCTCACTAAGGGCAGGTCTTTCATCCGGTGGGTAGTGATCGATCTATCGGGGATCGATTTATCGTGTCTCATCTAGACGTGATAAATCGATCCCCGAACATGCTCCCCATTGACTCCGGAATTCCAGCTCACAATAGGCGAAAGCGGAGTCGACAGGGGAGCAGCAGCAGTCGACTCGCCGTCGTCCTCACGGCTAGGTAAGTCGACCTAAGATAAGCCGACTTCAGCTACGCTATTCGCGTAGCTGAAGTTGCATATCTTAGGTTGACACTTCCCCCCCACACACACAGTGTAGACCAGGGCTAATTGTTTTAATTAGCGGCAGGGCAATGTGGGAGGGGCCCAAGGGAGCAAGGATGTCGACCATGTGGTCAGCGTCTTCCACCACCTCCTCTGCCTGGATCCCCAGGTTCTGTGCCACCCTCATAAGCAGCTGCTGCAGCATCTTGCTTTCCTCCAGGGCCGGGGCCACTGACGTGTCCACCACAACCTCATCACGTGAGAGCGAAGCCCTGGCTGGCAATGGGCACTGTTCCCTGCCCTCAGCACTGAGGTGGGTCTCTTGACCCCCAGTGCCCCAGCACAGTCACCGACATTAGGACTGGCACGGTCACTACCAGTGGTGCCACAGTCATCGACGCTGTGGCAGCTGTGTAGCTACTGCCGGTGCCCCCAGTGCCGACAGTGTCAGATCCAAGGCTGGCGCGATTGGCTTCGGAGTGGCGGAGGCACAAAAAGCATCGAGATCATTGACGCGGACCTTGAGTGCGACCTTTGGCTCTGGTGGAACCCCCAGGGCATCCAGAATGGCTACTGACCTGGCCACAGTGCCAGGTAGGGCTGTCTGTCATGCCGGGACTCAGACCTTCTGCCCCTGCTGGAGTGGTATGACTCCACCTCCGACTCCGAGGACTCCAAATAGGAAGACCACAGAAGAGCGGTGCCAGCAACCTGCAACAGGAGCTGGGGGACCGGTGTGGCTCCCCCGCATGGGTGGAAGGTGCCGGAGCGCGATGCCTGGGCGATGGTGAACACCGCCCCATCATCGCCAGCTTGCTCCTAGAAGACACCAAGGGTCGTACTGGGGCTGAAGGCCCTGGTGATCTGTCCCACCTTGGAGGGGAGGATGGCACCATGAGCTCCATCAAGTTCCTGGCCGCCTCAAACGCCTCCATCGTGGATGGAAGCTGCAACTCACAGCTCCAATGGACCAGGGAGCCCTGAGGGTCTGGAATTAACTGGTCCCTGCGGGGGCAGGAGTCAATACGATCCTAGTTGGTGGCAGGGCTGAGCTGGCATGGCCCAACGCGGGTCTCATGGATGCCGGCTCCTTCGGTTCTGCTGGAGGAGAACGGCCCCTCTCCAGCCTCCTCTTCTTTTGGGGCACCGGCGATTGAGAACGGTGCTGCCCCATGGCCTGCGCCAAGGCCTGATGGGTGGAGCCATGACGGTACTGACAGCCTCTGGCTGAGTCCTTCCTTGGCGCTGGCTTGTGCGCCACCGGTGCACTCTGCACCGATGACTAAGTGCTCAGGGTCAACTCTGCCGACCCAGAGTCCGAGTGCAGATGGAGCGCAGCCTCCATCAAGAGGACCTTAAGACGCTGGTCTCGGTCCTTCAGAGTCCCGGGATGAAACCCTCTGCAAATTCTGCAGCACTCCTTTTGGTGTCTCTCTCCCAAACACTTCAGACAAGAAGTGTGTGGGTCACTCCTGGGCATCAACTTGCCACAGTCTCCCAGGATTTAAAACCCGGGAACCGAGGCATGCCCGGGTGCCGGAAAGAGCGTTTGGGGGTTGGGGGAACTTGTAGAAATTAAACTTACAGGAAAAAACCTATCTAAACTAACTACTACTACTAAACTATAATAATAAACTATATACAAAGTACGAAAGCCACTGCTAGAGTGGAGATGCTTCTGAAGCAAGTGATACAGATGTTCTGGCTAACCGTCACCGGTGGTAAGAAGGAACTGAGGGAGTGGCAGGTCGGCAGGGCCCTATATTGAGCACCATGCACGCACGACCCCAGGGGGCGTCCAGGCCAACCTGACGGATACTGCTAGGGGAAAAATCTTCTGGTTGCCATACACATGGTGCACACACACCTAATTGCAATCAACACAAGCAATCACTTGAAGAACAACAAAAGTTCTGACACTTGGTGTGTCCTTGGCTGCAAACAGATCGATCATGGGAACCCCCCAATAATAAAATACTGGCTCTATGAGGGATCTCCACAGTGACCGCTCAGGACTGGCCACGGATTATCTGCTCAGAAAGTCTGCCACGTTCTTGTTGACTCCTGGGAGGTGAAGAGCTATTGGGGTTATCCTGTGAGAGTAGCACGAAATCCGGAGTTTGATGGCTTCCAGACAGAGGGGCTTCTGAACAACTGCTTCCTTGTTTGCTTGTGCAGTGCACCACAGAAGCATTATGAGTCAGGATCTGCACTGCTAAATTTTAGAGGACAAGCAGGAACACCATAGAGGCCAGACTGGTGACCCAGTTTCAGGATATTTATGTGCAATCTCAAGTCTTCTGGGGATCCTGTGCATTTGCTGCTGCTTCAGTGCACAGGATATCTCTGGTTCATCTGCTGGGGTGTAACTCAGACCCTTGAAGGGCATGGCCACCGGTACCACTGCTGTAGTCAGTACCGAATCACTAACCTGCCTTCTTTCCTGCACACCAGACAGCAAATAAGCTTCTCTCTTCAGACATGGGGTCTTCAGAGAATTTGGAGGCTTTGCCTCAGCAGAGTGATGTTTAGAGTCCTCCTTTGGGGGCAGGGGGGTGTCCTATGTGGTGCTTGGAGCTGTGCTGAGGTAGCCAGTGCCGAAGTAGTCTGTGTCAAAGACATCAGCATCTTCTTCAACGCTGCATTCCCTCAAGATCCCGGAGCATTGTGTCTGGTTGAGGAAGCACTGACTCATTATTTCTTAGGCTCTGGTCTGCACATTTGTGTTTATTCTGGGTCAGAAGTGATCTGCATGGACTGCTCCAGCAGATGTAGCTTACAGCCCTGGACTTGAAAGTCCTAATAAAGAGAGACCAGCATGCACGGCCCTGGCAAGCAGAGCACATATACAGGATGTGGCTCTATGCCAAGTAGAACAGATATCAAAATGACGTCTGTCTGGGAGGGGGATCAGGCAGTCACAGGGGTCAAGGTTTGATCCCTGATGGCTTCAAGTCTGCCCTAAGGTGTGGGATTTGGAAAATACCACCTCACCATGCTGTGCACTGGTGTTGGGATGAGAGGGAGGCTGCCAAGAAATGTTTGTGGGGTGTGGATGGGTGTGTTTTAACATCCAATATAAAGCAGTGGAGAAGATGAAGTTTTTCACCAAAATAGTGAAACACACATTTTTTAAAGGTCTGAAGAAAGTAACAGGTCAGGTGCTCACTAGGTTCACCTTGTTCCTTGGGGCGGTAAGACAGAACCAACAGGGGGTCACAACCCCGCCGCCCCTTATTGCCCTCACATGGGGAACAAGAAGATACTGGGCATGTGCGTGACTGGAAAGAACACTGCTATTCAAAAGACTGATCTCATGCCCATGAGGCACACAGGCATCTCCTAAGGGATCCACTCTGATACACACTGGAAGAATTTCCATTAGTCCCAAGGATTACTCAAACACACACAACACCCTGCCTCCAGACCATTGTAATTAGTTAACCGCTTTCCTTTCAACCTTTTTATGAATCTGTTGATGCACCTGATTCATCACTACGCCAGTTCTCTTGCATGTTCATTCAGGGCACACGTGCTGGAGATGGAGAAATAGACATATTTTGTCCATATGAAAAACAATGACGTTCATAGCTTGGAATCCATGTGAGATCCCCAACTCCTGAGGTATGTAGAGGCTCCATTATATACCGGAACAAAAAAAATCATACAAGTGTAACAATTTCACAGCCATTCCTTTTGTCTATTTTCTGGGTGGGGGAATTTATGACTGACCTTTATGTGTCTGTTCATAGCAGTAGACTGTGCCGCTCGCACCAGACCCTCTAATTCAGCACCACTGAAGTTTTTGGTCTCCACAGACAGTTCTTTAATATCCACATCTTCAGACAGCAGCTGGTGTTCCCGCATCCTTGCTGTGTGGATATGAAGAATCTGAAGTCGGCCCTTCTCATCTGGTAAACCTGAGAATTGTAAACAGAAAGTGTCAGTCCTTGTCCTCTGCTGTCTCAATGCAGCAACTTCAGGACAACAGTGTTACTGGCAGCCTCTCCTTACAGCTACAGCATGCAGGTGATTGCTTATCTCCATGAGCAGCCTCCATTCATGTATGAAGTAGGATACTTTACAGTGACTTTTATCAGAGAACCTCAAAAAACATTAATGACACCTCAGCCCCCCTGTGACTAGGGCTTGTGGACATGACCACTGAGTTGGCAGCAAGCAAGGGTGTGAATGTACCCACATTAGATGCCCATGTGCACCCTGCGGCTGTGCACTAAGAGCTCCCTAGTGCACTTGAATTTACTGCCATTTCAAAGCGTGGTAGATCAAATCGCATTACAGAATTCTTCTTGTGCAGCAGCAAGGTCCACACAGACACTTAGTGTGTGGCAAGCTAGTGCAGGATAGATTCACATCCCAGCTTGCTGCAAACTAAGTCTAACAAGCCTTTAGTCAGAATTATCCCCCATTTACAGATGGAGAAAATGATACACAAGGTTTAAGTGATTTGATCATGCAGCAAGTCACTGGCAGAGAAGGAACTCCTGTATTCAATTCCTGAATCCCAGTTGCCACGTGTCACACATGCAGGCAGGCTGGCCTCATGCATTCAGCGGAGCTATGGGCAAGCCGGGGAGTTTGGGCTATAATTAAGGCTGCATGTCTGTCTTTTGCAGAGGCCAGTGCAGCTGGCTCAGGGGCTGCCCAAACACTCGGACAGCCCCAAGGACAGCATCAGCAGTTTGGGTGCGGGAGGGGGCTCAGGCTGTATCAGGGGGTTGGGGTGTGGGGCGGCGCTTACCTTGCGGGGAGGGCTCCCCAGAAGCAGCCAGCACGTCCCTGAAGCTCCTAGGTGGAGAGGCCAGGGGACTCTGTGTGCTGCCCCTGTTTGCAGGCCCCGGCCCCGCAGCTCCCATTGGCTGCACTTCCCAGCCAACAGAAGCTGCAGAGCCTGAGCTCGTGGCAGGGGCAGCATGTGGAGCCCTCCTGGTCTTCCCTCCCCCTAGGAGCTGCAGGGACATGCCAGCTACTTCCAGGGAGCTCACGGAGCCGGGTAGGGAGCCTGCCAGCCCCTCTAACCAACCCCCCCTCAAATCCAGTAGGGGTCCCAGGCTGCGCACTGCCACCCAGCACCAGCGGGGGTTCCATGCAGCATCCCCTCTAATTTTTTTTACCCATGTGCAGAATGAATTTTGTTATATGCACCAATATAGAGGTGACGTGTGACACATCACCTTCCCATTGGTGCACATAACAAAATTCATATGGTGGGGGTGGGGCCAAGGCGTTTGGAGTGTAGGATGGGGCTCACGGCTGGGGCAGAGGGTTGGGGTGCAGGCTCTGGGGTGGTGCCAGAGATGAGGGACTATGGGTTGGGGTGCAGGGAGGTGTGGGCTCCGGCTTGGGGTGTGGGCTTTGGGGTGGGGCCGCGGATGACAGGCTTGGGGTGCAGGCTGCCCTGGGGCTACGGCGGGAAGAGAGGACTCCCTCCCAGCTCTCTCTCCCTGCAGCAGCACCTGGGCTAGGGGGTGAGAGGCTCCTCTCCCTGCCACAGCAGCTCCGGACCAGGGCTCAGCTGAGGCGCCTCTCCCCCAGCCACGGCAGGTCCAGGCAAGGCTGAGTTGGGGCTGGGGAAGGGGCGCCTCTCCCCTGCCTGCAGCAGCTCTGGGCCATGTGAGAAGCATCGCTCCCCGCTGCAGCCTTGAGCGCCTGCACGGCGCTTAATAGGCTGCTGTGAAGCCGCACAGCTTAGAGGGAACTTAGGTCCCAGGCTGTGTGCCACCACCGCCCGCCCCAGCACCTGTGGACCAAGTTTTAGCCAGGGGTATATAGTACAAGTCATGCACAGGTCACAGGCCGTGAATTTTTGTTTACTGCCTGTGATCTGTCCACGACTTTTTCTAAAAACACCCATGACTAAAACAAAGCCTTAGCTACAATTCATCCTGGCTGCCACAAGGGGCGACAGTCGCACCTGCTAAACAGGAAGACAGGTGGCCTCTCCACCTCCTCTCTGGCTGTTCTCTGCCATTTGTTAGGATTCCTTTTGTTCTGAGAGCTCTAAGGAATAAGGTCCTGCCTACCTATACCTGCTCCCAAGGGAATCTGTTGTCAACCCAATGCCTTTCACTGGCACTAAAACTATACTTTTGAAAAGCAATATTTATGATTGTATGTAAATATACAAGCTAATTACATCATTTACATAAAATGTCACACATGGAGCTGCACAAAACTTGGCACTTACGCACTGTAGCGATAGACTATTGCCTACTGAGCACCAACTGGCCCGCTTACCAATCTCCATTTTCACCTCCAATCTCCCAGGTCGCAAAAGGGCCTCATCAATCAGGTCTGGTCTGTTGGTCATTCCTAATTACAAAGGTGAAGTCAAAAGAACCATTAGCTGAGACTAAGTTTCTAACTATCATCTGAATGTTAAATACAGCCTTGTAAAGTCAAGGAGAAGATTTTGAGAGAGAAAATAAGAGGACTATTAAAAAAATCACAGCACTTTTGGAGGTCTGTGGGTTATCAGCAGCCAGGATTGAACCTAGCATCTCTGGATCTAAACACAAGAGCTCCAATTCCTGAATTACAAGACCCAGCTCAGTTAGCCAAGGCTGTAGCAGACTCACCAATCTCTGTCTGCCAGGTACCACTGGAGGGGGACAGAGCACCGCACTGACTGGGTTACCCAAGCTCCCCCACAAGACTGAACACGGGAACCCACAAGGCTCTCTGGTGTCTTGGATTAGCCCAAATGGAGGCCTTTAAGAGCAAGGAAACCTAAAGCAAGCTGACATAACTAAAGAATTAGTAGAGAACCAATTAGAGGGACATTCAAAAGTAACACAACACTAGTGCTCACGGTTGAGTTGGCAGACGTGCTATGGTATGAACAGGCACTACAGGAGGGTAGGCAACCTATGGCGCGTGTGCCAAAGGTGGCACGCGAGCGGATTTTCAGTGGCACTCACACTGCCCGGGTCCTGGCCACCGGTCCCGGGGGCTCTGCATTTTAATTTAGTTTTAAATTAAGCTTCTTAAACATTTTTAAACCTTATTTACTTTACATACAACAATAGTTTAGTTATATATTAAAGACTTATAGAAAGAGAACTTCTAAAAACATTAAATGTATTACTGGCACGCGAAACCTCAAATTAGAGGGAATAAATGAAGACTCAGCACACCACTTCTGAAAGGCTGCCGACTCCTGCACTACAGACTTAATGCTCCTCTCATTCTTGGTCTCTCCAAGCTTATGAGGGTTGAGGCACACTGGTGGAGAAAGGCAGGGAAGCTCCCAGTGCCCCCCGTCTGGCCTGTACCTGCCCTGAGGATGGAGAGCTTTGTCAGGACTAAATTCACACATAAGACCGCCGCTGAAATCCTCCAATTTCAAATGTTGAAGCCAAATATTTCGTTCCCATTCTGCCAAAAGAGTCCCACCTCAATTGTTTATCATTTTATGGTGTCTGAATCACTAAGTCTCTCCTTTTAAGCACTGGGTTCTTAAGCCAATCTTTATTTCATTGCTCTTTACTTTGACATTCTTGTCAATATAAGTTCTTTCTTCTTGTGCATTTTATCTTAAAATAGAGAAACAAAATTTCTTCCCCTTTGTTACTAAGACCAGCAATTGGAGTCTCTTACATTACACTACAGTTTTCCTTGGACAAAAAGCTGCAATTCTGGGCATAGCTCATTTGAATAAGTCCAGTTTTTGTTTCCAGAATGCCTTGCATCAGCCCAACTGTAGTTATTTGTCATCACATTCTTAGTGCGATGGGATTTTGCAGCTTCTATTAGAGCTAGCACAGTGGGGGGGGAGGTGGATAACACACATTTCCAAACCAAGGTATCCTGCCTGACCTGCATTTTTAGAAACCGCGGCATCACACTTGAAGTTTTCATACCAATGACCAGGATGTTATTTAGCTGCTCCACTCCATCGATTTTAGACAGCAGCTGGTTAACGACAGTATCATGGACCCCAGTGCTGCCCGCCATGCTCCCTCTCTGCTTGCAGATGGCATCAATTTCATCAAAGATTATGATGTGGAGACCACTGTTTGCCCCAAGCTATTGGAAAGAAATAATATAAGAATACTCCAAGTTATCAATGAAATTGACCAGACAAAATGGCTAATATTCTACCCTTTCTTGGCTCCTGCTGGTGAGAGAACACTGAGACATTGGCATGTTTTTATCAGTGATCCTACAAAATGCTGTGTGGCAGACACCCTGTAGGTCAAGTCCTTAACTTTCCATTGCCTGGTCTACACTAGGATTTAAAGGAGTGAGAACATGTGTTAGTTAACATGTGCTACCTCATTTTAGGTCTATATGAGGTCATGCGTTAAACTGGCTGAGTTAAATTTAAGGCTCCCCCTTGGCTTTAACTTGACCACTTTACCACTTGTTAAAT